>NW_028319172.1:0-332500 GCF_062004578.1 Staurois parvus | reverse complement strand
ATTCACAAAGCCATTGGGATAGGCAATGTGCATTCACCTTTACCTGCTCAAAGAAGTGATTTCTGATAGCAGCACTGGAGTTCTTGGTTTAAATCCCAAGCAGGACATGATCTGCATGGAGTATGCATGTCGTCATTGTGCTTTTATGTGTTTTTTTCTCACACTCCAAAGTCATGCTGGTCAACTAAATTGGCTTATATCTAAACTGGCCTTGGCATGTGTACTTGGAGGACTGGCTTTGGCAGATCCCTAAGGTGCACGGTCCACCTCCTAGGTGGACTAGAGTACCTTGCCCCTCTCAGAAGCTCTGCACCCCATGGGCAAGGCTGCTGTTAGAAACCACGGGGGCCCCATACCGCCAACCTGACAGCACCCCCTCCAAAAAAAACACAGTTTACTATGCTTCAGTTATGAATGAATGCAGGGAGCGATCAATACCAATCACTCATTGTGTTCATTCAGGAAAGGAAGGGGCTGGTAAAAGTGATATATTTACCGGACCCTTCCACCACTCTCCAACCTGAATGATCCTCATATTGTGTGATTGCAGCTGCTGCTGGAAAGGAAAGGAGGGGTGGGGGCACAGAGGGAGGCCTGGGCAGTAGGGGGAAATGTATGGTATACAGAGAGGGTGATGGGTGAGGCATGGGGGAAATGATTGGAACTGATCTCTTGTATGGCTCTTTCTACAGCAGCTGAAAGCCAGCAGGAGGGAGAGAAGAAGCTGGCTTTCAGCTGCTGCAGAGAGAGCCATACAGGGGATCAGTTCCAGTAATTGTTCCCCCCCCCCCCCTTTAGACCTGCCATCAACTATGTAGTGCAAGGGCCTGCCTAATTTGACACTAATTGAATATATTTCCCCATATAACATGGTTTTGGTAAATGAGATTGCCCAGTCAAAATAACTTAGATTGTAAGCTCCTTGGGGCAGGGACTGATGTAAATGTACAATATATGTAAAGAGCTGTGTAAATTGTCACCGCTCTACAAATATGTGTAATAAATAAATAAAATACATTTTGGGACCTTCTTACTGTTCTTGCTATTGGATAAGCTGGTATGCCTGTAAAGTGGGGGATATATATATACATTTACACAGTTAGGTCCATATATATTTGGACACAGGCAAAAAAAATTTTTTTTTCAGGTATTTATCAAAACATATTCAGGCTACAGTTATATAATGGATATGGGTGGACAGTGCGCACTCTCCGATTTAATTTGAGGGTATGTACATCCAAATTGGAGGAAGGGTTCAGGAATTACAGCTCTTAAGAGTAGCCATCCCCCCTTTTTCAAGGGACCAAAAGTAATTAGACAAATGAATATAATCATAAATAAAATGTTCATTTGTAATATTTTATTGAGAATCCTTTACTGGCAATGACTGCCTGAAGTCTGGAACCCATGGACATGACCAAAGGCTGGGTTTCCTCCTTTCTGATGCTTTGCCTGCAATCTGGAACCCATGGACATGACCAAAGACTGGATTTCCTCCTTCCTGATGCTTTGCCTGAAGTCTGGAACCCATGGACATTACCAAAGGCTGGGTTTCCTCCTTTCTGATGCTTTGCCTGCAATCTGGAACCCATGGACATGACCAAAGACCGGGTTTCCTCCTTCCTGATGTTTTGCCAGGCTCTAACTGCAGCTGTCTTCAGTTGTTCTTTGGTTGGGGGTTTTTCTGCCTTTAGTTTTGCCTTCAGCAAGTGAAATGCATGCTCAGTTGGGTTGAGATCAGGTGATTGACTCGGCCATTTTAGAATATTCCACTTCTTTTCCTTTAAAAGCTCCTGGGTTGCTTTTGCAGTGTGTTTTGGATCATTGTCCATCTGTACTGTGAAGTGCCGTTCAATCACCTTTGCTGCATTTGGCTGAATCTGGGCTGACAGTAGATCTCTAAACACTGCAGAATTCATCCGGCTGCTTCTGTCTTCTCACATCATCAATCTATAATTATGCCTGTATATAATATATATGGACCTAACTGTGTGTGTGTATATATATATACTGTATATATATATATATATATATATGTGTGTGTGTGTGTGTGTGTGGGTGGATGTATAGCAGTAAATGGAGATGTTCGGAGGGCTTGTGGTGGGTTCCTGGTAGGTTTGATCTTCACCAAAGATATGCTGTGATTTACTAGACACTTCCGAAGTTAATTTTACACCTCGAGACCACCTTCCGCAGAGACTCCGCAAGGTTACAGTGCATGTATCTTCTGCCACTACCTTTTGACTGTAAGCTCTTATGAGCAGGACCCTCCTAACCTTCTTGTATTGATCTGTTTTGTAACTATACAGTCTTTGCAAACTGTTGATGCTATATAAATCCTGAATAATAATAATAATATAATAACAATCCCCACTTTGTCCAATCACAGAATGCCTTGTATTTATTAAAAAAATAATGTTCAACTTCAGATTATGGGAGGATTGTACCGTGGTGTGCAAAGATCCTCAATTTTGGGCTGATCTACTAAACATCTGGGGCGATCTATTAAAAAAACTACCCAAACCCAGAAGTTAGTTATCATTGCTGGGCCAATGAGCTGTGGGTGGAAGGTTCCCTATCCTGCAGCTGATGTTCACAAAGGGGCAGGGATGCTCATTACCAGGGGAGGACTGACAACTCATGGGGCCCCCGGGCAATAGGGGATCATGGGGCCCCTGTGTCCTTGCCCAAACTCAAAAAAGCCTATAAAAAATGTACCAGGGGCATCTCATGGGGCCCCCTGCTGATCCAGGACCCTCGGGCAGTGCCCGAGTTTCCAAATGGTCAGTCCGCCCCTGCTCATGACATAATTGACCTAAAATGGCCATGTGGACAAATTAGGTCAACTTTATTGACCTCAAATGGCCATTTTGACATCTTAGGTCAATTTCTCTGACCCAACATGGTCATGTGGCCATTTTGGTCCATGTCATTGACCTAACATGGCCACGTGGTCTTATTAGGTCAATGTTCTTGTCCATATGGTCATATTAGGTCAATGTCATTGACCTAACATGGTCATATCGTCATATTGGGTCAACGGTATTGGCCACGTGACCATACTTGATCAATGTTATTGACCTAAGATGGCAATATGGCCATATTAGGTCAATGTCATTGACCTAACATGGCCATGTAGCCACCATGTCATGTCAATGTCAATGCTAATATGTCCTAGTGGCCATATTAGGTCAATAATGTCTTGAGAATCACTGCCTTTTTGTGAACATCACCTTCAGGACAAGGAATCTCCCACCCGCAGCTTATTGGCCCAGGAATGACAGTTAGCTTCCAGGTGACCAGGGGCGGACTGACCATTGGGAAACTCGGGCACTGCCCGAGGGCCCGGGGTCAGTAGGGGGCACCATGAGATGCCCCTGGTACCTTTTTCATAGGCTTTTTTGAGTTTGGGCAAGGACGCAGGGGCCCCATGATCCTCTATTGCCTGGGGGCCCCATGAGTTGTCAGTCCGCCCCTGGTTCAGACTGAACCCAGTTCAGCTTTGGTTGCTTTCTAGCTCCAAAACCAGCTGGTCCCACAGCACAGGTATACATCTCTGAGGTCTGTTGGCTTGTCGTGTATGATGGGAGGCTCTGCAGCATGTGGCTTCTGTGGGTGAGATCTAAAGGAAATAATTTACAGTACACTTGTACAGGATTTTTCTCTCAATCCCGAACACAAAGAAAGTCTTTTCAGATTTCTTATCAGAGAAGTTCTGTCAACAGGAAGAGGTGGGAGGATGTGAACGAATCAAGTGGAATACTTACACTGAGAAATTAGATTTCGTCTTCCAAGTATCCAAAAAACAGACTTGTTAGTTATAGATCTCTAGATATGTCCTTCTAAAGGAGAGTATATGGGGCAGTGCTTCTTAAAGTCACCATATCAATATGAAGAACCCGCAGGATTTGGCTCAGAGCATCATCGGTAGTCAACGTCCTACTCTGGAAAGCATTGATCATACTTGTTGGGTCCAGGGGCGGACTGACCATTTGGAAACTCGGGTACTGCCCGAGGGCCCGGGGTCCATAGGGGGCCCCATGAGATGCCCCTGGTACCTTTTTCATAGGCTTTTTTGAGTTTGGGCAAGGACACAGGGGCCCCATGATCCCCTATTGCCCAGGGGGCCCCATGAGTTGTCAGTCCGCCCCTGGTTGGGTCAATAAACTATTAAAGGGTAAGTTCAGCTTTTCATTAAAAAAAAAAAAACCTCTGCACCCCCACTGGCCCCTGCTGAACTTACCTGGTTCCATACCGCTGTCATGCTATCCCTGCAAGGTGCTCTGCCAAGTCACACACTTATAGCCTCAGTGGCTATATAATCCAGACAATCTCCTTTAAACCTACAATTACCTATGTAGTGCAAGGGCCTACCTGATTTGCTACTAAATGGCTAGATTGTTTCAATATGTCCTCACATTACATGGTTTTAGTAAAAGAGATTGCACAAATTGTATAAAGTATCATTTTCTGAAGTTAACTTTAGATTGTAAGCTCCTCAGGTCAGGGACTAATGTGAATGTACAGTATGTAAAGTGCTGTGTAAATTGTTGGCGCTATATAAATACCTGCACTAAAAAATATATACATCTTGGCACCTTCTTACTATTTTGGATAAGCCGGTATATCTGTGAAGTGGGGGCTCTGTATATATATACTGTATGTGTATGTGTGGGTGGATGTATAGCAGTGAATGGAGATGTTCGGAGGGCTTGTGGTGGGTTCCTGGTAGGTTTGATCTTCACCAGAGATATGCTCTGATTTACCAGCCACTTCCGAAGTTAAATTTACACCTCGAGACCACCTTCCGCAGAGGTACCACAAGCATGTAACATTTGCCCCTTGCTTTAGATTGTAAGCTCTTACGAGCAGGACCCTCCTAACCCCGTGCAGGGGCGGACTGACCATTGGGAAACTCGGGCACTGCCCGAGGGCCCGGGGTCAGTAGGGGGCACCATGAGATGCCCCTGGTACCTTTTTCATAGGCTTTTTTGAGTTTGGGCAAGGACGCAGGGGCCCCATGATCCTCTATTGCCTGGGGGCCCCATGAGTTGTCAGTCCGCCCCTGGTTCAGACTGAACCCAGTTCAGCTTTGGTTGCTTTCTAGCTCCAAAACCAGCTGGTCCCACAGCACAGGTATACATCTCTGAGGTCTGTTGGCTTGTCGTGTATGATGGGAGGCTCTGCAGCATGTGGCTTCTGTGGGTGAGATCTAAAGGAAATAATTTACAGTACACTTGTACAGGATTTTTCTCTCAATCCCGAACACAAAGAAAGTCTTTTCAGATTTCTTATCAGAGAAGTTCTGTCAACAGGAAGAGGTGGGAGGATGTGAACGAATCAAGTGGAATACTTACACTGAGAAATTAGATTTCGTCTTCCAAGTATCCAAAAAACAGACTTGTTAGTTATAGATCTCTAGATATGTCCTTCTAAAGGAGAGTATATGGGGCAGTGCTTCTTAAAGTCACCATATCAATATGAAGAACCCGCAGGATTTGGCTCAGAGCATCATCGGTAGTCAACGTCCTACTCTGGAAAGCATTGATCATACTTGTTGGGTCCAGGGGCGGACTGACCATTTGGAAACTCGGGTACTGCCCGAGGGCCCGGGGTCCATAGGGGGCCCCATGAGATGCCCCTGGTACCTTTTTCATAGGCTTTTTTGAGTTTGGGCAAGGACACAGGGGCCCCATGATCCCCTATTGCCCAGGGGGCCCCATGAGTTGTCAGTCCGCCCCTGGTTGGGTCAATAAACTATTAAAGGGTAAGTTCAGCTTTTCATTAAAAAAAAAAAAACCTCTGCACCCCCACTGGCCCCTGCTGAACTTACCTGGTTCCATACCGCTGTCATGCTATCCCTGCAAGGTGCTCTGCCAAGTCACACACTTATAGCCTCAGTGGCTATATAATCCAGACAATCTCCTTTAAACCTACAATTACCTATGTAGTGCAAGGGCCTACCTGATTTGCTACTAAATGGCTAGATTGTTTCAATATGTCCTCACATTACATGGTTTTAGTAAAAGAGATTGCACAAATTGTATAAAGTATCATTTTCTGAAGTTAACTTTAGATTGTAAGCTCCTCAGGTCAGGGACTAATGTGAATGTACAGTATGTAAAGTGCTGTGTAAATTGTTGGCGCTATATAAATACCTGCACTAAAAAATATATACATCTTGGCACCTTCTTACTATTTTGGATAAGCCGGTATATCTGTGAAGTGGGGGCTCTGTATATATATATACTGTATGTGTATGTGTGGGTGGATGTATAGCAGTGAATGGAGATGTTCGGAGGGCTTGTGGTGGGTTCCTGGTAGGTTTGATCTTCACCAGAGATATGCTCTGATTTACCAGCCACTTCCGAAGTTAAATTTACACCTCGAGACCACCTTCCGCAGAGGTACCACAAGCATGTAACATTTGCCCCTTGCTTTAGATTGTAAGCTCTTACGAGCAGGACCCTCCTAACCCCGTGCAGGGGCGGACTGACCATTTGGAAACTCGGGTACTGCCCGAGGGCCCGGGGTCAGTAGGGGGCCCCATGAGATGCCCCTGGTACCTTTTTCATAGGCTTTTTTGAGTTTGGGCAAGGGCACAGGGGCCCCATGATTCCCTATTGCCCGGGGGCCCCATGAGTTGTCAGTCCGTCCTTGACCCCGTGTATTGAGTTGTATTGCATTTTCAAACTGTTGGCGCTATATAAACCCTGAATAATAGGAATAATATGTTATGTAGCCCTACTATAGTGTTGGAGAAGGAATAGAGGCTCTGTTTAAATGCCTGGGAAGTGAGGGGAAATATTATCGCAGCAAGAAAGAAAAACATCTCTAACCTTTCCTACTCTATATTAAATAATAAAAATATATGGTTGGAGTTGGACTTTGAATACAGCTAGTGTAAGTACCTGAATCCGTCTTGATATTGGCCTTCTGTGGCACATAGCAGCACACAGACTGGGAAAGGGAGTGCCATCACTATGAGCCCAATGAGGCTGTAATGTAGTACTGAAGACACCAACCCAGCTGTGCTGTTTAGCAGGGGTGCCGACTGAACAGGATTACAACTCTTTCGGCAGGTAAAGAATTCCCCTTCTATGTACTTCAACCATCTATTTAGCTGCTCACATAAAGTTCAGCTTCAGACTGTAACAGGGTTATACTGCAGTGTGCCAAATCTTCAAAAACATTTGGAATGATTTACGAAAACAACTACCAGAATCCAGAAGTTCGCTGTCATTGAGCTGTCCTGGAGCTGACGTTCACGAAGAGGCAGAGATGCTTGTGATATCATTGACCTAATATTGGGCCATGACCATAGTAGGTCAATGTCATTGACCTGATACGGTTATGTGGCCATATTATGTCAATTTTATTGACCAAATATGGCCATATGGCCGCGTTGGGTCAATGATGACACAATCACCCCCGTCCATTTGTGAACATCAGCTCCAGGATGGGGAGTCTCCTGGCCGCAGCTCATTGGCCCGGCAATGACAGCTAACTTTCAGGTTCGGACTGAACCCTGATAATGCTCAACCATAACCTGTTCAACTCCTGGCCCCAGAAGCAGCTGGTCCCTCAGCACAGGTGGATGTCAATTGTCAATGACATGTAAAATGTCCATGTCACCATATTAGGTAAATTTGTAAATGTAAGTTCATTGGCCCAGCAATAAAAACTAACCTCCCGGCTGCATTCTGCAGGATAGGCATAGGTCATTAGATTAGGATGAGTAAACAGAACCTGTGCCTTCTTATATCAAGTGTCCCTATCATAGTCCCCCTTACATCAGAGGTCCTCATCAGATCTTTACATCAGAGGTCCTCATCAGATCTTTATATCAGATGTTCCCATCAGCCCCCTTACATCAAGTGTCTCCAACATTGTGCCTCCTTGCATCAACTGTCTGCATCAGAGTACCTCCTTACATCAACTGTCTGCATCAGAGTGCCCCCTTATATTAACTGTCCCCAACAAAGTCTCCCTTACATCAATTGTCCCCCTCAGAGTGCCCTTTACATCCTTTGTCCCCATTCAGAGTATCCCCTTACCTTAATTGTCCCTATCAGAGTACTCCTTACATCAACTGCCCACATCAGAGTCCCCTCTATATATCCTCCTATATCTGTTACCCTCATCAGAGTCCCTTACATCAATTGTCCATATTAGAGTCAACCTTACATCAATTGTCCCCATCCGAGTGCTCTTTACATCCTTCGTCCCCATTCAGAGTACCCTCTTACCAGGGGCGGACTGACCATTTGGAAACTCGGGCACTGCCCGAGGTCAGTAGGGGGCCCCATGAGATGCCCCTGGTACCTTTTCCATAGGCTTTTTTGAGTTTGGGCAAGGACACAGGGGCCTCATGATCCCCTATTGCCCGGGGGCCCCATGAGTTGTCAGTCCACCCCTGCCTCTTACATTAATTGTCCCCCTCAGAGTGCTCTTTCCATCCTTTGCTTCCATTCAGAGTACCCTCTTACATTAATTGTCCCCCTCAGAGTGCTCCATACATCAACCGACCCCATCAGAATCCCCCCTATATCAGTTACCCCCATCAGAGCCACCCTTACATCAGTTATCCCCATCAGAGTTCCCTTCCATCAATTATCCCCATTAGAGTCCCCCTTACATCAATTGTCCCCATCAGTGTGCCCTTTACATCCTTTGTCCCCATTCAGAGTACTCCCTTACATTAATTGTCCCCATCAGAGTGCTCCTTATGTCAACTGTCCCCATCAGAGTCCCCTCTATATCAGATTCCCCCATCAAAGCCATCCTTACATCAGTTATCCCCATCAGAGTCCCCCTTACATCAATTGTCCCCATGAGACTACTCCGTACATCTACTGTCGTCATCTGAGTCCCGTTACATCAATTGTCCCCATCAGAAAGCCTTGCTGATCAGTATATGCACTCTTAGAAATCTGCGGGACACAACCCACCCAGCACCCCCCTAGATCTAGGCCTGTGCTCCACCATGCACTGTTCAACTCTGCTTGCCTCCTAGCCCCAAAAAACAGCATTGATATGAGGCTATGAAGTCTACTGTCTTGTGTGTGATGGGAGGCTCAGCAGCTGGTGGCTTCTGTGGGTGAGATCTAAAGGACATCACTTACAGTACATTCATACAGGATTCTTCTCTCAATCCCGAACACAAAGAAAGTCTTTTCAGATTTCTTATCAGAGAAGCTTTGTCAACAGGAAGAGGTGGGAGGATGTGAACGAATCAAGTGGAATACTACACTGAGAGATGAGATTTCATCTTCCATGTATCCAAAAGCAGACGCAACAACTATAGATCTCTAGATATCTCCATCTGAAGGAGAGTCTGTGGGACAACGCGTCAAGAGTAACCATCTCGGTATGAAGAAACCACAGAATTTGGCTCAGAGAATCATCAGTAGTCAGCTTCCTACTCCGGGAGCCATTTATCATACTTGTATCCAGGGGCGGACTGACAACTCATGGGGCCCCCGGGCAATAGGGGGATCATGGGGCCCCTGTGTGCTTGCCCACATGCAAATCACACCCAAAATAGACTATAAAAAGGTACTGGGGCATTTCATGGGGCCCCTTACTGACCCCGGGCCCTCGGGCACTGCCCGAGTGCTTGAATGGTCAGTCCGCCCCTGGTTGTATCATTAGACCAGTAACCCTTTCAATGCAAAATTTAAGTATAAAATGCACTAAAAGTAATTTTAGGAAACACAAGTGGCTCGATAATGGTTAGCACTTCCACCTGATAGTACTAGGGTTGTTGGTTCGAATCCCAACCATGGCACCACCTGCCTGGAGTTTGCATGTTCTCCCTATGCTTGCGTGGGTTTCCTCTGGATACTCCGGTTTCCTCCCACACGCCAAAAGACATGCTGGTAGGTGAATTGGCTCCTGTCTAAATTGGCCCTGGTATGTGCATGTATGAATGTGAGTTAGGGACCTTAGATTGTACGCCCCTTGAAGGTTAATGACTGAGGTGTATGTACAATATATATGTATATATGAGTTCAAATCCACAGCCACTTGCTGGGGATTTGGATTTTCAACTCCTTCTTGCTGCTTGTATTCACCAGTGTTTGTGGTGGGATCAGGCTGCCCAGTGCACTCCCAGCTCAGAGACCGGGCTCTTGTTGAGAGCCCCGAGTCTCGTATTAGTGCCCGATTATACCGGTGCAATTTCAGGTGTGATTTGGGAATTGAAATCGCATCTAATGAATGTGAATGTCTGTGTCTTAACATGTGCGATTTGCTGCAGCGCAATTTCTAAAATAGTTCTTGTGTTACTTTTTCTGCAGTTTTGTTGCGATTTCACATACATAGAATATAGAGGAATATAGTGGAAATCGCACAGAGTACTTGGTGTCATTCTGGACTCCAACCTATCCTTCCAGCCCCAAGTCCAATCTTTAACAAACTCATGCAGACTCCACCTCCGCAACATCGCCGAAATCCGCACGTTCCTAACCCCAGAAACCACTAAACAGCTCATCCACTCCCTCATCATATCACGACTCGACTACTGCAACTCCCTCCTCACTGGCCTGCCTCGCCACTGGCTATCCCCGCTTCAGTCCATCCTGAATACGGCAGCCAGACTCATTCACCTTTCCAACCGCTCCATCTCCGCCACCCCCCTCTGCCAATCCCTCCACTGGCCTCCACCCCCCTCTGCCAATCCCTCCACTGGCTTCCGATTGCGCAACGGATCAAATTCAAAATCCTAACACTGACGTACAAAGCCGTCCACCATACTGCCCCGAACTACATCACCGACCTAATATGCAAGTACCGCCCAACACGCACACTCCGCTCCTCACAAGACCTCCTTCTCTCTAGTTCCCTGGTCTCCTCCTCCCATGCCTGCCTCCAGGACTTCTCCAGGGTGTCACCCATCCTCTGGAACTCCCTGCCCCAACCCATCAGATTATCACCTACTCTCCTCTCCTTTAGGCGCACCCAGAAAACCCATCTCTTCAGGGAAGCCTACCCCACCCCCTGCTAACCTGCCGACCTCCTCCACTCTTCCTACCACTCCATCCCCCACAGCTATCTCCTTCTGTGCCACCATCCCCTCCCTCATAGATTGTAAGCTCCAAGGAGCAGGGCCCTCGATCCCCTCATGTTTTGCATTGTATTGTTCTGTCACATGTTCTGTCCCCCTTTGTAATGTACAGCGCTGAGTGAACTATTGGCGCTTTATAAATACTGTATGATGATAATAATAATTACAAATCTTCACAAGTAGCAATAAAGTCTTCAGAAACTGCACCTGAAATTGCACACAAATTGCCCGATATTAAATCGCAGCGATGTGACCGGTGACTTAATGTTCAGGACTTCCAGTTCTCGATCACCTGATTGCTGTGACAGCCCCTGATTGGCCATTGTAATGATCAGTCACTGTGTGTTTTTTTTCTCCTGTGAATGGTGACAAGGTTACATTGTATGCATACAACATATATTATATAATATATTATATCTTTATCTCCTTTCCAGGGGAGAAAGATGTAAACAAGCGAAAGTGTGTAACAAAAAAAAAATATTTAAAAATAAGTAAATAAAAAAAAATAGCTAGATCAAGGTTTGATCAAGGTCAGTGTCAGAGTTAGTGTTAGGGTCAAAGGTCAGCGTATCAGCTTGAACTCCAGAAGATTTTACCCCCTTCATAGATTTTGTATTTATTGCGATATAAATGGAAAACACTGAAAATGTTTTGGGAAAAAACAATATTTTTAACTTTCTGCTATAAAAATATATCTAATAAAAATACATTTTTTAATCAAATTTCTGCATAAATTTTGGCTAAAATATATTCTGCTACATGTCTCTGATATAAAAAAAATCCCAATACGTGTATATTGATTGGTTTGCGTGAATGTTATAGCGCCTACATACTATGGTACATATATTATTATTATACAGGATTTATATAGCGCCAACAGTTTGCTCAGTGCTTTACAATATTGTCATTTTTTGTATTAATTTTTGTTTTCATACCACTAATGGCAGTAGTCTGCGATCTATAACAGGACTGCGATAGCGCGGCGGGCAATCTGACACTAAGTGACTCTGGTGGGAACTGACTAACTGCCACTAACATCAGCAGTGACCTTAATACAGTGATCAGTGATAATACTATACACTGATCACTGTACTAACGACACTGGCTGAGAAGGGGGTTAACATCTAGGGTGATCAAGGGGTTAAATGTGTGCCTAACTATGTGTAATGTGTGCTGCTTTTACTATTACATCTAACTGCTACTGACATCTTTGTATTTCTCATCCCTTGCTTTGCAGGGATGAGAAACACAGGGATCGTTCCCTGTGTACAGAGCTCTGTGTTTAATGTCAGCACAGAGCCCTGGGCTGTGATTGGACACAGCTTATCAGCAGATCATTCATTGGCAGGGACTTGCTGACAGGCTCCCGCTGTGTACAATCACAGCAGTTGCTGGTCAGGGGGGGGGGGGGGTGCACATAGGCGTGCCTGTTACCTGGAAGTAGACAGCAAAGTAGGGGTATGTCGATTGCCTACAGTGGCCACCCATCCACAGTACGTTGCAGGCAGGCAGTTGTTAAGGGGGTATGCAGCAAAATGCACCTTTGTCTGTGCAGACAAAAATCCTTGCACCGGCTCTGTGTAAACCGGCCCTAGAATGTGTGCTGGTGTAAAATTGTTTAGTGTATGGCCAGCCTATGGGATGCAAAACCTACCTGAAGCAGGTCAAATGCAGATCAGAAGGAGGTCAACTACACGTCAAAGTCATTCGATTAAGGTTTACATCTACTAAAAATAAGCCCCACCATAAGAACCTTTTCTGCCCTGTCCTAATACACTGCTCAAAAAAATGAAAGGAAGACTTTGAAAACCCATCAGATCTCAATGGGGAGGAATCTCCTGCTGGATCTCTATACTGACATGGACGGGGGATGTGTGAGGAACGTAAGGATGCCCCATCGTTTGATGGAAATGAAAATGATCGACCTACAGAGTACTGATTTCAAAGACACCCCGAAAATCAAAGCGAAAAAATTTTGCAGCAGGTGAGTCCATTGTGCTGACATGTCATTGCAGCAACTCAGAATGGTCCTCAGTAGTTTGTGTGGCCCCCACGTGCTTGTTTGCATGCCTGACAACGTCGGGGGGGGGGGCTCCTAATGAGACCACGGATGGTGTCCTGGGGGATTTCCTCCCAGATCTGGACCAGGGCATCACTGAGCTCCTGGACAGTCTGAGGTACCACCTGGCAGCGTCGGATGGACCGAAACATGATATCTCAGAAGTGTTCTATTGGATTAAGGTCAGGAGAGCGTGGGGGCCATTCAATGGTATCAATTCCTTCATCCTCCAGGAACTGCCTGCATACTCTCCCCACATGAGGCCGGGCATTGTCCTGCACCAGGAGGAACCCAGGACCCACTACACCAGGAGGAACCCAGGACACACTGCACCAGGAGGAACCCAGGACCCACTGCACCAGGAGGAACCCAGGACCCACTGCACCAGGAGGAACCCAGGACCCACTGCACCAGGAGGAACCCAGGACCCACTGCACCAGGAGGAACCCAGGACACACTGCACCAGGAGGAACCCAGGACCCACTGCACCAGGAGGAACCCAGGACCCACTGCACCATCGTAGGGTCTGACAATGGGTCCAAGGATTTCATCCCGATACCTAATGGCAGTCAGGGTGCCATTGTCTAGCCTGCAGAGGTCTGTGCGTCCCTCCATGGATATGCCTCCCCAGACCATCACTGACCCACCACCAAAACGGTCATGCTGAACCATGTTACAGGCAGCAGAACGTTCTCCACGGCTTCTCCAGACCCTTTCACGTCTGTCACATGTGCTCAGGGGGAACCTGCTCTCATCTGTGAAAAGCACAGGGTGCCAGTGGTGGACCTGCCAATTCTGGTGTTCAATGGCAAATGCCAATCCAGCTCTATGGTGCCGGGCAGTGAGCACAGGGCCCACTAGAGGATTACGGGCCCTCAGGCCACCCTCATGAAGTCTGTTTCTGATTGTTTGGTCAGAGACATTCACACCAGTGGCCTGCTGGAGGTCATTTTGTAGGGCTCTGACAGTGCTCATCCTGTTCCTCCTTGCACAAAGGAGCAGATACCGGTCCTGCTGATGAGTTAAGGACCTTCTACAGTCCTGTCCAGCTCTCCTAGAGTAACTGCCTGTCTCCTGGAATCTCCTCCATGCTCTTGAGACTGTGCTGGGAGACACAGCAAACCTTCTGGCAATGGCATGTATTGATGTGCCATCCTGGAGGAGTTGGACTGCCTGTGCAACCTCTGTATGGTCCAGGTATGGCCTCATGGTACCAGTAGTGACACTGACCCTAGCCAAATGCAAAACCAGTGAAAAACAGTCAGAAGAGATGAGTAGGGAAAGAAATGTCAGTGGCCCCCACCTGTAAAAGAATTCCTGTTTTGGGGGTTGTCTCATTGTTGCCCATCTAGTGCATCTGTTAATTTCATTACCACCAAAGCAGCTGAAACTGATGAACAACCCCCTCTGCTCCTTATCTGACCAGATCCATATCCCAGGAGTTTCACTGACTTGATGCTAGACTCTGAGTAAAAAGTCTTCCTTTCATTTTTTTGAGCCGTGTGTATTGAACACAGCTCGGTGTTTGCTTAGAATTTCCTTTGCAGTGACGTATTTGAATATATAAAAAAAATTAAATGGTCTCAGTATTAGACATCGTTTCCTCTGGCGGTAACGATTCTCGCTGCGTTCGCACTTTCAGTTCACTGAGCAAAATATCCGCGAGCCGTGTCACTTTCAGTCACAGTAACAAGCCATTGTAGGAGTAATTTCAGGGGTTTTCCTCTCGAAGGATAAGTGGAGCTGCCAGCTTATGTTACATTGACACAAGAGGGTATAGGACGGTGAGATGCTCATCTCTGCATAGAGAATAATGCCGCCGGGGCCCCAGGGGCCGATCAGATCTCCCATCATGGAGATGAAGAGTCACTGTTGGTCATTTAAACTTCTTAAAGTGTATTTCCACTTTTGCAGCTGAATTGGATAAACATCTACTTTATATTTGTTACATTGTTTCCATTCACAGAGCATAACTATAAACAAATATTGAAACATTGCTGCCTACATTTTTAACCCCATCCTGCCCAGTCCTGACATAGCTATAACAGGGGGCCCTTCCTGCCCAGTCCTGACATAGCTATAACAGGGGGCCCTTCCTGCCCCTGACATAGCTATGCTCAGGGGGCTGGAAGGGCTTTCCGGTCACCTGACCACTGTGATTGGCTGTGCTATAACAGGGTCTCTATGCTCAGGGGACTGGAAGGGCTTTCCGGTCACCTGACCACTGTGATTGGCTGTGGTATGACCGGGTCTCTATGCTCAGGGGGCTGGAAGGGCTTTCCGGTCACCTGACCACTGTGATTGGCTGTGCTATAAAAGAGTATGCCCAGGGGGCTGAAAGGGCTTTCCGGTCACCTGACCACTGTGATTGGCTGTGCTATAACAGGGTCTTTATGCCCAGGGGGCTGAAAGGGCTTTCCGGTCACCTGGCCACTGTGATTGGCTGTGGTATAACAGGGTCTCTATGCTCAGGGGGCTGGAAGGGCTTTCCGATCACCTGACCACTGTGATTGGCTGTGCTATAACAGGGTCTTTATGTTCAGGGGGCTGAAAGGGCTTTCCGGTCACCTGACTACTGTGACAATTTTGTCTCTGGTGTCTTTTGACAGCTCTTTGGTCTTGCCCATGGTACTAGTTGGTGTCTGACTGACTGTGGGGTGGACAGGTGTCTTTAAAGAGCTCAGACAGGTGCTACTAAGTTAGATGAATGAGTGGAGTAGAGGTGGACTTTTTAAAGGCGCAGTAACAGGTCTTTGAGAGCCACAATTCTTGCTGTTTCTCAGGTGTTCAAATACTTCTGTTCAGCAATGCGAGACAAATACATTCTTTACAAATCATACAATGGGATTTCCTGAATTTTTTTTTTAATTCTGTCTCTCAGAGTGGGAATGCACCTACAATGTGAATGTCAGACCCCTCCATGATTTCTAAGTGGGAGAACTTGCAAAATCGCAGGGGGTTCAAATACTTCTGTTCCTCACTATATATATATATATATATATATATATATATACATTTTTGTGGGGGATGGGATTCAGATAAGGGGGCTTCCGATGAGAGCTTTGTCCTTGAAATGTTGATCTGGATTACCAATTGCAGCAAAGTTAAAAAAAAAAAAAAAAAAAGCTGAAGAAGGATCTGTCCAAATAGCTCCGCCTGTCACTAATCCCTTTACAAAATAAAGCTGACACCAGCGCTTGCTAGCAATGGAATTATCTTCTCTCTTTGTATTAACTACATAATAGGACATTTCTGTAATAAAAAAATAAAAGGCTGCAGGCGCAGATATCACATCGGAAAAACGAGGACGGTATTTGACTTCACAGGCCCTGGGACAGTGGCACCCTCATTAGCCCGTCCCATAGATTTAATGGTTTATTTAGCTTGTGTGGGCCTGAAACATGTCAGAGCCACCGTATCTAAAATATTCTGTCATCTAATTAAGATATAACGAATGTATAGTCAATTGTTCACTGGAGAGTCATGAAATAAGAAAAACAAGACTCACTTCACTGCAGCAGAGGGAGTGAGACCCCAAAGTGGTGCGGAGAGGAGACGACAGACAGGAGATTTTGCCACCAGAACAGAGTGCAGTATAGGATTCAGCTCTCCGTCATTCACAAGCTGTATAAAGAAGAAATAGGCGATAACCAGGAATTATAAAACAGATTCTCTAAATATCCCCAAAGAAAAGTAAACCTTTCACCCTTGAAAGTACAAATATATAGAAAACCTTTTCTTCAAACTACTTAGGTGTCCTTTTATGACACAGAGAATAGCTGCGATTCAACGGATCTCAGCTATTCTCTGGTCATTCACAGTTTATAACACTCAGGAGATCCTGTCAGCCCTTCTCTGGAGATCTGTGTTCTCCGTCCAGATTCTCCAGCCCAGAGCTGGAGAATCAGAGGGACCGAAAACTAAGCAGAGATAATTTACCTCTGCTTAGTAAACTGATCTTTTACTGTAATCTGGAGAGATTATAGTAAAATGAGCCGTTTTTCAGAGTTTGTAGACCGTTCTCCAGCGTTTGGAGACCGTTCTCCCTTCGTTCGGAGAACTGCTTCATAAACTGCATTCACAGGAGAACTTTGTTCTCCGAGAATGACGGAGAACTGAGCAGCGATCTATTACCTCTGGTTCACAAACGGACACCATAGTCCCCTTCCTTAAATACAAAATAACCTAAATCAATTCAAAATAGTCCACCACAAGTCCACACTATTATTAGGTCTTCAAGCGTTGAAAATTGTCCCATTCATCACTTCAAATCCAAGAAACCTCAAAAGAAATAAACTAAATATAGTGCATTAACTTTTAACAACAATCAAATATTGTGATACCATGCAAGAAAACACACGTGAGGAGAAAGAGAGAGAGAAAAAAAAAAAAAAATTTAAATAAATAAATCACTACTTTTGGTGAATCTCACGTGTAAAAATTACTAAAAAATAAATAAGTAAATAACGTGAATACACCTACACAGCCCACTCGTGGGGTGAAATCCACAGCAAATGACTAAGCTTGTGATATGTGTGCAAAAAGTGCCAACACTCTAGCAAATAAATACACAGCAAATGCTCAACTTGTGAGTATATACTAATCCACAATCCACAGAAGTGCCACCACTCTGGTAGGGTTCAATACTATTACCCTCTTTCAGCTCAGATAGGCATTTCAAATACTCCTGATGAAGTCACGACGCACGTGACGCAACGCGTCGGCACGCTTTTCCCAGCCCAGAGACACATCATTTCCGGTCACGTGGGGACGGATGTCCGAGCACAGCGACCATATTGGTTTCCCTCTTTACATGTGAATGCACCCAGGGAATGAGGAGGACTGCATTTTTTTTAACCAAACGCATGTGAGTGGAAACAGTTTGTTATATGGAGTGTCTTGAATAAACAAATGGTATTACACTATGGGAAGCTCTGTTTGTGTCCTATATGACGTTTGAGAGGAGGTGGAGTGGAGGTCCTGTGATTCCTTACTGAGCTGCTTGGAAGCAAACGATTTCCTGGAGGAGAGTTATAGCCTTGTGGCCCTTTGCGGGTCGAGTTGGGGAGGTGAGCAGGCATTGCTGCCATTGGAGGATTTTTTCCCTTTCTTTTTTATGAGCACTAGAAGTGAAGAACACTGAGTGTCGTTTTCACCTTACTGCATGGACTGTGTTTGTTCATTTATGGACACTTTTTCATATTTGAAATATCACAAGTTCTAGTGATTTTTTTATGTAATAGTTTAATATATGGTTTTTTTCACAATAATCACGTACATTTGATTGAGATTCACATTTTTTTGTATTTTTTATTTTGTTAGGTTGTCACATTTATTATTAGAAATAATCACAAATATATATATATATGGTAATTAACACAGTTTTTTATATATATAATTTTTTTTTTCATCACTGTTTATTTGCAATATCATGGATTTTTTAAATTTTTTTTAATGTTTGATTTGAAGAATTAATTTAAGGGCAAGGAAAAGTTTTTCCTTATATATTTTGTTTTATATTGATATTTTTTTATGTCACGGATATAATTTATCTATGAGGTATGGTTTTCACTTAATATTATATGCACTGTGTGTGTATTTAGGGATTTATTTTAGCGCTTCACTATTTTTGGTTTTGATATTTCAAATACTCCGGGGTACAACAAGGGGAATGGTTTCCACAAGGGGAAAGCTGTTGTACCCCGGAGTATTTGAAATGCTTTCTCCTCACGAGTGTTTTCTTGCATGGTATCACAATATTTGATTGTTGTTAAAAGTTAATGCACTATATTTAGTTTATTTCTTTTGAGGTTTCTTGGATTTGAAGTGATGAATGGGACAATTTTCAACGCTTGAAGACCTAATAATAGTGTGGACTTGTGGTGGACTATTTTGAATTGATTTAGGTTATTTTGTATTTAAGGAAGGGGACTAAGTAGTTTGAAGAAAAGGTTTTCTATATATTTGACAAAAATAAAAATGCAATTGGCGCAAGAGAATTTGTAGTGGACATGACGTTCACTCAGCAAACCTTAAACAAAATAATCCAGTAAACAGAAATTAAGATATATAATCGTACATGCCAGTAATAAAGGGGCAACAAGTAGATGATGCAACTTTAGTGGTGAGGAAAGGGAAGGGGGGAGGGGAGGGGGGTAAGGAAAGGAGGGGAAAAAAGGCCTTGTGATGCAAACAGTACTGGATTGAGATAGATGGTATATATATGTGTATACATATATATACAACGCTGCAATGTAGACACCGTCGTGAGGCTTGCACTTTCTAGAGTAAACCGGACTCTGTGGTAAATGGAGAAGAAAGAGAAGTGCGCCAGACTAAGTGCAGTATGAATATAAAAAAAAGCGAGGATGGCAGGTGCCCCCTTGGAGGATTCCCAGCAACGTTCTGATGTCATTTCCTGCCCGGTGGCCATCTTGGATGTGCCTCAAGCTGGCTACTGTACCCACGCTGATGTGAGAGATCAGCAGTGCCTGCCCTGGATCCCGGTTCTTATCTGCGCCGCGACTCCCGGTTACTGCGCCTGCCATCCTCGCTTCCTCCTGTGGGACCCGCCTAGAGCGCCAGCCACGCAACACTTTGACATTACAGCCATCCATTTGTGAGGTGCAGCACAGATGACATCCTCCTCCTTATATATTGATGCCTGATATCTACCCACTTCTTGTGAGTTTTTATAATCTTGTGTGCAATAAACTTTTATATTCATACTGCACTTAGTCTGGCGCACTTCTCTTTCTTCTCCTTTCTATATATTTGTACTTTCAAGGGTGAAAGGTTTACTTTTCTTTGGAGATATTTAGAGAATCTGTTTTATAATTCCTGGTTATCGCCTATTTGTTCTTTATACAGCTTGTGAATGACGGAGAGCTGAATCGTATACTGCACTCTGTTCTGGTGGAAAGATTTCCTGTCTGTCGTCTCCTCTCCGCACCACTTTGGGGTCTCACTCCCTTTGCTGCAGTGAAGTGAGTCTTGTGAAGTGGGAATCTCCTGATAAAAATTCATTTTTAATTACATTTATCAACTTGCAAACACAAAAATTAGTGATGCCCAGGGGTGGACTGAACATTTGGAAACTCGGCCCCCTACTGCCTGAGGGCCCGGGGTTAGTAGGGAGCCCCATGAGATGCCCCCTGGTACCTTTTTCATAGGCTTTTTTGAGTTTGGGCAAGCACACAGGGGCCCCATGATCCCCTATTGCCCGGGGGCCCCATGAGTTGTCAGTCCGCCCCTGATGACGCCTTTATCCAAATATATAAAATAGGCCAGTATTTCCATACTACGAGAGGAATACATATAAAAAAATTTACAGAACCATTCATCTAGTGAATCAGCATGTTATTCATTCTGCGCAAATTGGGCAACAACAAATGTTCTTTTGGCTATTATCTCCTCTGAGCGAATGTTATTTTATAATAGGCGGCAGTAAAATACCACATTATGGCCACTGGATGGAGATAAGGAGCTTAGGAAACACATATGCCTTTGTAACAATAGGTACAATGTAGCAATTTTAGACAACACTGGAGGGAATTACAAAAAAAATTTAACCAATGGATTATATTTCTAATTATTAATTAAAAGGTAAAAACCCACTATAAATAATTTTTGCCGGTGTGCTGTAGTAGGATTTACAGCACTACCCAAAAAATAAAAACTAAAAAATTCATACCATACAATCAGGGGCGGACTGACAACTCATGGGGCCCCCGGGCAATAGGGGATCATGGGGTCCCTGTGTCCTTGCCCAAACACAAAAAAGCCTATGAAAAAGGTACCAGGGGCACCTCATGGGGCCCCCTACTGACCCCGGGCCCTCGGGCAGTGCCTGAGTTTCCAAATGGTCAGTCTGCCCCTGCATACAATATTTTATTTATTATAGCGCCATCAATGTACGCAGCGCTTTACATATATATTGTACATTCGCATCAGTCCCTAACCCTCAAGGGGCGTACAATCTAAGGTCCCTAACCCTCAAGGGGTGTACAATCTAAGGTCCCTAACCCTCAAGGGGCGTATAATCTAAGGTCCCTAACCCTCAAGGGGCGTACAATCTAAGGTCCCTAACCCTCAAGGGGCGTATAATCTAAGGTCCCTAACCCTCAAGGGGCGTACAATCTAAGGTCCCTAACCCTCAAGGGGCGTACAATCTAAGGTCCCTAACCCTCAAGGGGCGTACACTCTAAGGTCCCTAACCCTCAAGGGGCGTACAATCTAAGGTCCCTCACCCTCAAGGGGCGTACAATCTAAGGTCCCTCACCCTCAAGGGGCGTACAATCTAAGGTCCCTAACTCACATTCATACATACACATACTAGGGACAATTTAGACAGGAGACAATTCACCTACCAGCATGTCTTTGGAGTGTGGGAGGAAACCAGAGTACCTGGAGGAAACCCATGAAGGCACAAGGAGAACATGCAAACTCCAGGCACAGTGCTGCTATGGTCGGGATTTGAACAAACGACCCGAGTACTGCCAGGTGGAAGTGCTAACCATTTAGCCACTGTGCTGCTTGAAGTTGTATACAATAATGTATACAAATTTAAAAAAATTGTATAAAACCCATACACCAATGCATCAACAAATATATAAAAAATAAAAATTCATGACAAACCTGCTGCGCAAATCAGGTACTTAAATTATTAATTTGCACAGCATTTTTTCAGGAAATATATATATATCACCTTTTGTATCATCTCCCCCTTCCTATAGATTGTAAGCTCCACGAGCCGGGCCCTCCTATTCCTTCTGTACTGAAATGTATTGTAATTGTACCGCCCCCCCTTATATTGTAAAGTGCTGAGCAAACTGTTGGCGCCATAATTCCTGTATAATAAATATATATATATATAATTTGTATGGCTTTAATTATAATATAAAAATGATATTATACTGTAATAGTATGTTATAAAATTATCATATATTATAAATACTATTTTATATGCTAATTGATACATTAATGTACTGTATTATTGCATTTTTTTAAATCTGCAGATTATTTGTACTATATACAATATAAGTTGATCCAGGGAATATCCAATTGCCTCTCGGGGGATCAGAAAGCAAATTTTTCTTTCCCCTGCAGGAGCAAATTGGATCATTCTTTGCTGGGAGGGTGGGGTTTGCCTTCTTCTGGATCAACTGTGGGTATAGGCTTATAACTTTTTTTTAATGGTTGAACTAGATGGACATTTGTCTTTTTTCAGCCAGACTAACTATGTAACTATATATAGCTTTTAAATATAAAATAATAATTACAGTATACTATAATATGATATTATAACATTATATATTATTTTTACTATAACATATTATAATATTATTTATTATGTATTATAATTAATATGTTATATACTTATGAATGCATTAATGTATTGAATTAATGCATTTTTTGCATGGTATAAATTTTATATATATATTATTATTATACAGGATTTATATGGTGTCAACAGTTTGCTCAGCGCTTTACAATATAACGGGAGACAATACCACAACAATACAGTTCAATACAAGAGGGTTAGGAGGGCCCTGATCCCAGGAGCTTACAATCTAGGAGGGAGGGGCTAGTGGTACAAAAGGTAATAACTGTGGGGGATGGACTGGTAGGAAGAGTAGAAGATTCCATTATTAGCTGAGGGCAGGATAGGCTTCCCTGAAGAGAGAGGTTTTCAGAGATCGCCTAAAAGTGGGCAGAGTAGGTGATAGTCTGATAGATTGGGGTAGAGAGTTCCAGAGGATGGTGGAGGCTCTGGAGAAGTCCTGGAGACGAGCATGGGAGGAGGAGACAAGGGAGCTAGAGAACAGGAGGTCGTGGGAGGAGGGTTTGCGTGATATTTGGAGACAAGATCGGTGATGTAATTTGGGGCAGAGTTATAAATGGCTTTATATGTTATTGTTAATGTTTTGAATTTGTTGGTCAATGGGAAGCCAGTGGAGGGATTGGCAGAGAGGGATGGAGGACACTGAGTGGAGGCCAGTGGAGGGATTGGCAGAGGGGGATGGAGGACACTGAGTGGAGGCCAGTGGAGGGATTGGCAGAGAGGGGTGGAGGACACTGAGTGGAGGCCAGTGGAGGGATTGGCAGAGAGGGATGGAGGACACTGAGTGGAGGCCAGTGGAGGGATTGGCAGAGAGGGGTGGAGGACACTGAGTGGAGGCCAGTGGAGGGATTGGCAGAGGGGGATGGAGGACACTGAGTGGAGGGATTGGCAGAGAGGGATGGAGGACACTGAGTGGAGGCCAGTGGAGGGATTGGCAGAGAGGGGTGGAGGACACTGAGTGGAGGCCAGTGGAGGGATTGGCAGAGAGGGGTGGAGGACACTGAGTGGAGGCCAGTGGAGGGATTGGCAGAGAGGGGTGGAGGACACTGAGTGGAGGCCAGTGGAGGGATTGGCAGAGAGGGGTGGAGGACACTGAGTGGAGGCCAGTGGAGGGACTGACAGAGAAGGATGGAGGACACTGAGTACAATCTAGAAGGGAGGGGCTAGTGATACAAAAGGTAGCAACTGTGGGGGATGGACTGGTAGGGAGAGTAGAAGATTCCAGTATTAGCTGAGGGCAGGATAGGCTTCCCTGAAGAGAGAGGTTTGCAGAGATCGCCTAAAAGTGAGCAGAGGATATATATATAATTTTTTTTAATTTGTTTATTTTTATTATTATTATTATTATTATTATTATTTATTTATAGATAATATGTTGCATACTTCTTTTTAATATCATTCAGATACACAGATATTTTTGTATTTCCTTCCTGTGCTTCTAAAAAATTGTTGAAGACTGCAAAAAATGTCTAGCTTCGCAGTTAGAAACTTTAAAAATATTTGATTTTGAATTCTCTTTTACTGGAATACATCGAAAATACTGTATGAAGTTCTCTTGTGACTGTTAGGTGGGTATCCCCACGTCTAATTTTCTGACTTTGGTAAACCCACAGGTATCATGTTCTTCTGCTATGTAGTCATCATCAGATTTAGTCACCAGGGGAAATACTTAGCAGAATATCTTCATTTTGTTGACAGTATAGGGAACCAACTAGAGGCCTCTCTGTGACAACTAGGTTCTATTAAAGCGATACAAAGAGGAAGTAGATGTACAGGGGTTGCTTTTACTAAAGGCAAATAGGCTGTGTATTTACAAAGGAATATGTCCCAGAGCTTAGCGAATGGGGTGATGTTTCACTTTGCAAAGAATACAGCATTTTTATTTGCATGTGATTGGATGGTGGAGGTCTGCAGACCTTCATTTCAGTTCCAAAACCTAAGACATTTACTAAAGGCGATTTGGGTCATCTCCAGCAGTGAACGGGCCCCGATGATGCTAGAGGGTCATGCTGACTTCGCAAGCCTATAGACATTCCCACTCAGGGGCGGACTGACAACTCATGGGGCCCCCGGGCAATAGGGGATCATGGGGCCCCTGTGTCCTTGCCCAAACTTAAAAAAGCCTATGAAAAAGGTACCAGGGGCATCTCATGGGGCCGCCCGAGTTTCCAAATGGTCAGTCCGCCCCTGTTCCCACTCCAACCTAAGACACGCACACCTTGCCGATAAGCTAGGTCTTTCTCTTGTCTGAACCCTGCGGACTCTGCACCCTGGGGTTACCACACCTTAGAGCGGCTTGGCTTTCTTTGGTTTAGTGCAGATTACCACCTTACATAATGGTTCATGTTTTGCAGGAGAGGAAAACCTTTTTGGGGTCCCCAAGACTTATTAGAATGGCAAGCCTAAGACATTCTCATTCTAACTTAACACACACACCCTGCCAATCAGTTAGGTCTTCCCCTGGTCTGAACCCCTGTGATGAACATTCTTAGGTTTCCACTCTTTTGAGCAGCTTGGCTTTCTTTGTTTTAATGCAGATGAACTATTTTATCCAATGGTGCTGCAAGCTGAGAGTCTTCTGGCCATCAGCAGTGGGAGAACGCATAAATATCTTCCCACTTCCAGGTGTGAAAAACATTTTTGGGGTCCCCAAGACCCATAATAGAGGCAAGCCTAAGATGTTCTGCCTCCAACTCAACACGCACACTCTACTAGTCTTCTGGGTATTTCCTTGGTCTAAATCCCTGTGATAAACATTCTCTGGTTTCAACTTGTTCAAGCAGCTTAACTTTCTTTGTTTCAAAGGAGTTGACTTCAGATTTCTGAACTTTTCAATGGTATTGTCAATGGCAGTCTACACCTACACATCTCAGCCCTCAGCAAAAAGCAATGGAAATCTAAAGGTGCGCAGCAATGGGTATGAAGAATACAAATGGTTTCTCAAAGTTCCGGTAGCCTTTGAGCTGCAAGATGGTTATGATAAACCTTGTTACTTGTTGGCATTCCAAGCTGAGGATCTCCTGGCCATCAGCAGGGAGGGAACACATGGATATCTTACCACTTACAAGAGTGGAAAACCTTTTTGGGGTCCCCAAGACCCATTATAAGGGCAGACCTAAGAAATTATCCCACCAAACTCCACACACACACACAGCTAATCAGCTAGGTCCTCCCTTGGTCTGAACCACTGTGATGAGTGTCCTGAGGTTTCTACTCCTTCAAGTGTCTTGGCTTTCTTTGTTTCAGAGCAGATTGACTTCAGATTTCTTAAAATTTCAATGCATTGTCAATGCTAGTCTACACCTACAAGTCTCAACCTTCACCAAATAGTTCTGGGAATCCAAAGGTGAGCAGCAATGGGTATGGATGACACCAATGGCTTCTCAAAGCTCCTTCATGGCTGTACCCTTAAGCCTTGTTACTTGCTGGCACTGCAAGCTGAGAGTCTCCTGGCCATCAGCAGTGGGGGAACACATGAATATCTTAGCACTTCCATAAGTTGAAAACCTTTCTGGGGTCCCCAAGATCTATTTTAGGGGCAAACCAATAGACTTGCTCCCTCCAACTTTACACACATCCTCCTAATTAGCTAGATCTTCTCCTGGTCTGAACCCCTCTGATGAGCGTTCTGAGGTTTCCACTCCTTCAGGTGGCATGGCTTTCTTAGTTTCAAAGCAGACTGGCTTCAGATTTCCAAATTTTCTTTGCATTGTCAAAACCAGTATGCACCTAATCTGAATCCTGAATGAAAGCACCTTGAATTCAAATGTGTGCAGCAATAGGTATGGTGAAAGCTGAAGGCTGCTCAAAGTTCCTGCATGGTGGCACTGTTAAACCTGGTTATTTGTTGGCACTGCAAGCTGAAAGTGTCCAGGTTAGGGGCGGACTGACAACTCATGGGGCCCCCGGGCAATAGGGGATCATGGGGCTCCTGTGTCCTTGCCCAAACTCAAAAAAGCCTATGAAAAAGGTACCAGGGGCATCTCATGGGGCCCCCTACTGACCCCGGGCCCTTGGGCAGTGCCCGAGTTTCCAAATGGTCCGTCCGCCCCTGCTCTAGGCCATCAGTAGCAGGCCAACACATGAATATTTATCACTTCCAAGAGTGGAGAACCTTTCTGGGGGTTGGGGCTCCCCTGGCCATCACTGGGGGTTGGGGCTCCCCTGGTCATCAACAGCGGGGGAACTCAAGAATGTCTTACCTTTCATGAGTGGAAACCTTTTCAGGGATCTCCGAGACTCATATAGTTTTAATCCACCATGGATGACAGCTTCTAACCTATGATAGCAGAATCCTCTGTACCTTCCAATTTGTAGCTACAGAAAGCAGTCCACCATAGATGGATCTTGTGTTAGATGTTCCTCAAGAGAAACTCGGGCTGTAGCTGTTTTGACGGCTTACCGCCGGCACCACAAGGGGTCCCGGCGGCAGCTTGCAATAGGTCAGTAATCTATTTTATTTGCTTTCTTGCTGTATACATACCCATTGTGTGGAATAAACATCCTAAGGCAATATTGCACTACTGGCCTCCTCTGTTGTTTCTTTCTGAGCTCCTGTGGGAGCCAGGTACATCCGCAGAGTGGTTACCATTTGGGAAGGCTAAGTGCAAACCGTGGCATAGCGAAGGAGGCATTGACCAGATCTGACCAGACCTTTTTGATGAGATGTCTGATGTCCTTATTATATCATACAAATGCGCAAAAAGGTTGCGTATCTGGTGAGTGCGCAATCTACACTTTAATTGTCTCACCTTATCCACAATCTGTGTCTTTTGGATACCAGAAGATCATTTGAGATCTCGTTCACACCTGCACTCTGGACTTATGTTTTAGACACAGTGTTTCTTTCATGTTTATATTGGCCACATATTCTATTGGCACATATATAGATGCACAGTGTCACTTTATATATTTGTGTGCACTTTCTTACATGTTTATATATGTATTTATTTATTGGTTTTAACAGTGCTGCACGTTTATGTTTTTTATTTTACAGGGTAGGTTGCCAGATCTTTCCCCAACCCCTACCATGCAGGAGATCCCACATGGCCAGGGATGAACTAGGACAATTTAGATAGGAGCCAATTAGCCTACCAGCATGCTTTGGAGTGTGGGAGGAAACCAGAGTAACTGGAGGAAACCCATGTGAACACAGGGAGAACATGCAAACTCCATGCAGGAGGCACCATGGTTGGGAATTGAACCCATGACCCAATTACTGCAAGGCAGAAGTGCTAACCACTAAGCCACTCTGCCTCCCGGTACTTATATAGCGCTGTCAATTTATGCAGCACTTTACATATATATTATACATTCACATCAGTCCCTAACCCTCAAGGAACGTACAATCTAAGGTCTCTAACTCATATTCATACATACACATACTAGGGACAATTTAGACAGGAGCAAATTAACCTACCAGCATGTATTTGGAGTGTGGGAGGAAACCCACGCAGGCACAGGGAGAACATGCAAACTCCAGGCAGTTTGGTGCCATGGTCGGGATTTGAACCAATGACTAAACTCAAGATTGGGCCTCGTACACACTCAAATACAGTCTAATTAAAACTTGGGACGTTTGAGCAAAAAAAAAAATAATCACCATATTGGTAAAATGTATTCAAGTCAATGAAGAAGTCAAAATGATGGTGGATCATGGTGGGATTTTAAGGGTGAAACTGTAAAATTAGAAATAAAAAAACCCAGTTCTGTAAAATGTTATAAATATTCAGATGAGCCATATTACATAATGATCTGCAAAGACTTTTTTTTTATTAATTCAAAGAATAGTTTGTAAAGCAAGTTTTACGGTTCCATCCTGAAACTGTATATTAATTATTCATCAGAACATTTAATACACATCCATTAGGGCAGCTTCCTTCTCTTCTGACGGAGAGACTATCTTTCAGGGAATTAAAAAAAAAAGAGTCTAATAGATATTTCTGCCCCGATGAAGGGAGGTTTTTTATTTTTTTTTTGCCCCCAAAAGAATTTGGATACGGCTTGTCTTCCTGTTTTCAAATCTGATCAGCAAATAAAGTATTATGGACTCATAGGGCGAATATTTTCATCTGTTTTTGGTTTTCATGTATATTAACCAGGGGCGGACTGACCACTGGGGAACTCGGGCAATGCCCGAGGGCCCGGGGTCAGTAGGGGACCCCATGAGATGTCCCTGGTACCTTTCATAGGCTTTTTTGGGTGTGGTTTGAGTGTAGACACAGGGGCCCCATGATCCCCTATTGCCCCGGGGGCCCCATGAGTTGTCAGTCCGCCCCTGATATGAACTATTCATTCTTAACCTGCCCGTAGATGGGTGGAATTACAACCTAACATTCTTGGGAAAAGAAGGTCGTTTGTTTTTCTAATCATTAGAGGAGTCAAATTGATGTTCGTTTTCAACCACGGTGACAAGAACATTGGAAGGAGCAGGATGAAAATATTTTCTTGAAAAAACAAATTTCTAACAGTGTATATAATTAATTAGAATACATTATAAACCTCATCCCGACCGCCCTATAGCAGAAGTATTTGCAGGGCTGCGCAAAATCACGGATATCCCCACTCGCGCTGCCATTGGAGGCTTCAGCTGTCGAGCACCAGGTCACAGATGGAGATTCCCCGCCGGCACCCAGCGATCGCTGAGTATCACTGACGGGGGAGAGGTCTGTATGTAGACAATACAGATCTCTCCCCTGTCAGCTCCAGCACACTGCTTTGCATGGCTCTGCATAGCACAGCCATACAAAGCAGTGTGCTTACAGTGTAAAGCACACACACAGCCAGGGGTGTATTTACCACAAGGCATTTGCCTAGGGCGGCATTATTTAGGGGGCAGCACTTTCCCCTGAGAGAAGGGACATATACGGCATGGGGAACAGGTATGATCTGAGAGACGCTTTGGGCTGCTTGATGGTGCATGCAGAGCCCAACTGTTATTCCTGGGGATGTCCAGAGCTATGAAGGTGAGTGTCTCTCTCTGTCGCCGTCGGGGGGTTGTTAGTGGAAGGCTCTCGCAGGTGGGGGGGGGGGGGCAGGGGTTTGTTGGTCACTGTCAGGCTCTCTCTGCGGGGGAGGGGTTGTCTGATGTTGGTCGGTGCAAGGCTCTCTCTGCCAGGGAGGGGGGTCCGATTTTTGTGTTGCCTAGGGCAGCACTAAACACCACTGCATACAGCACACAGTTAACCCTTTGATCGCCCCAGATGTTAACCCCTTCCTGCTCAGTGTCATTAGTACAGTGTCAGTGCTGTTTATTAGCACTGATCACTGTATTGGTGTCATTGGGGATGTCAGTGACACCAAGTCAGTTCCCCTTCAGTGTCAGAATGTCCGCCGCAGTCCCGCTATAAGTCGCTGATCGCCGGCATTACCGCCATTTGTAAACGCTATAACTTACATGTAAACCAATTAATTTACACATATTGTGATTTTTTTTTAGCAAAGACACAGAGCAGAATACATTTTGGCCTAAATTTATGACGAAATTTGATTTTTAAAATTTTTTTCTGGACATGTTTAATAGCAAAAATTCAAAAATATAGTTTTTTTCTCAAAATTCGGTCTTTTTTGTTTATAGTGCAAACTATTTAAAAACTGCACAGGAGATCAAATACCACTGAAAGAAAGCTCCATTTGTGGGAAAAAAAGGACGGAAATTTCATTTGGGTGCGGCATTGCATGACCGCGCAATTGTCAGTTAAGGTAACACAGCGCCGTATCGCAAAAAATGACCTGATCAGGAAGGTGGGGGGGGGGGGAAGAATCCTCTGGAGGGCAAGTGGCTAAGTCCTCGGAACTTGGGCTAATTGATATCCTCTATGCGGCTTTTTCTGTAGCATGGTTGATACAACCTGTGATGGAAACTGGTTTAAACTTTTATCTCTTCAGGGAAGCCTATCCTGCCCTCAGCTAATAATGGAATCTTCTATTCCTCGTACCAGTCCATCCCCCACAGTTACTACCTTTTGTATGACCAGCCCCTCCCTTCTAGATTGTAAGCTCCCAGGATCAGGGCCCTCCTAACCCTCTTGTATTGAACTGTATGGTTGCTGTATTGTCTCCCGTTATATTGTAAAGCGCTGAGCAAACTGTTGGCGCCATAAATCCTGTATAATAATAATATATAAATCCTGTATAATAATAATAATAATAATATATAAATCCTGTATAATAATAATAATAATATATAAATCCTGTATAATAATAATAATAATGATAATAATAATAATAATAATAACGATAATAATAATAATAATGATAATAATAATAATAATAATGATAATAATAATAATAATAATAATAATAATAATGATAATAATAATAATAATTATTATTAACTTTCTTCTTTACAGATACAAACTAAACATCACCACCTCACTTTGCTCTCCTGGCGTAGCTTAGAGCGGGAGTCTCCAAACTTTTCCGTACGAGGGATACGTTGTACATTTTACAAATATTCGAGGGACAAAAAAAAATTGTTTTTTATAAATTATTGAAAAAATTAAAAAGGAATATGTTTTATGCGGAGTTATCTTGTTGTATGATTCAGAAGAGCATGGAAATAGCTTCGGTAAAACCAAGCAAAAAAAAATTCCAAATAAACTAGAGATATAAATGACGGTTGAGCAAAAATACATGGGGGTGGGATTTAATAAAAGGCAAATAGACTGTGCACTCAAAAAGTGCAGTCGCTCTGGATCTTAATTAATGAGGTAATGCTTCACTTTGCAATGGATACCCAATCACATGCAGAGAAATTTTTTTAAAATTTCATTTTTTTTCTATCACATAGTTGGATGATGGAAGTCAGAAGAGCTGTTCCTCATTTACTAAGCTCTGGAGCATCTACATTTGCAAAGTGCACAGTCTAGTTCTCTTTAGTAAATAAACCCCATTGCCTGTACCTTACATCAGGATCCCCATTGGAGTTCCCCTTGCATTCTAGTCTCCCATACATCAGGATCCCCATTAGAGTCTCACTTGCATTCTAGTCCCCCATACATCAGGGCCCCCATTGGAGTTCCCCTTGCATTCTAGTCCCCCATACATCAGGGCGCCCATTGGAGTTCCCTTTGCATTCTAGTCCCCCATACATCAGGATCCCTATCAGAGCTCCATTTGTATTTTATTTTTTATTTATTTCAGGTACTTATATAGCGCCATCAATTTACGCAGCACTTTACATATATATTGTACATTCACATCAGTCCCTAACCCTCAAGGGGCGTACAATCTAAGGTCCCTAGCTCACATTCATACATACACATACTAGGGACAATTTAGACAGGAGCCAATTCACCTACCAGCATGTCTTTGGAGTGTGGGAGGAAACCGGAGTACCTGGAGGAAACCCACGCAGGCACAGGGAAAACATGCAAACTCCAGGCAGGTGGTGCCATGGTTGGGATTCGAACCAACGACCCTAGTACTGCCAGGTGGAAGTGCTAACCATTTAGCCACTGTGCTATCACCGTCCCCATCCAAGTCCCCCCTTACAGCACGGTCCCCATCAGAGTCCCCTTTATATAAGGGTTTCCATCAAAATCCCCCTTACATCAGAGTGCACAAGGAGTCCCTCCTTAGATTGGGGTCTGCATCAGAGTCCCTCTCACACCAGAGCCTTGGAAGGAACAGTGACTATGCAGATCAGCGGTCCGCATGTGGCCCACGAGCCAAGGTTTGGAGACCCCTGGCTTAGAGTTTAGGACCTGCTCTGGAACTACAAACTCTACAATTATCTTCGAGACAGAACATGACTAAACGCATTCCTGTACAATTTTTTGTCTTTTACGCAAGTACAGACTGTAGATGTTCTACAGTTACAGACCAATGCAGAATGATACGCTGTTCAGCTTTCACACGAAGGGGAGAAACATTGTTTAGCTATTAAATAAAAATGATTAATTTAATAAATAAACATGAATCAATAGCGGTTAATCCTATTAAATTCATATCTAATATGCCAGTTTGAATGATGCCTAAATGTTGTGTATAATCCCCAGGTCACTCCTCTTGCGTTTAGAAAAGATAAACACGGGGGTGCCAGTGAATGAGCCCTAAGAAGGCAGCGAATATGTCAAATTGTTTCCCAGAATTTCTTAAAAAATAAAATGTCAGGTTTGGGTGATCTGGTTAATAAAAACAACAAAAACATGCTATACATATATATAATTACAACAACAACAACAATAATAATAATAACAATAATAATAATGACAATAATAATTATTATTATTAATAATAAATTATTATTATTACAATTATTATCATCAATATTATTATATATTTTGTGCAATGGTGATGCAGATAATCATAGACATCATTTACATTTTCTAAAAGTCTCTTGTTATTATGAATCTGTTACATACCTGCCTTGCAATGTTCCAGGCTCACCACCAAAGTCTTCTTGTTTGCTCCTTCACCCTTCTCTGATGTCTCTGCTTTTTTTTGGCTTCCTCTTCTTGTTTCTGGTAAGTCTTTATAGGCACGCCTGTCAGGGTACACATAGGTTACTCCCTCCTTCTAATCTTATTGGCATTATCTTTTCAAGACACCACCCAGTTACAGCCCCTTGCCTCTGTGATAGGTTGGTATTCTTTCTGTAAACAGTCTCTACTCCGTTGATTTCTTTGATTATGTAAAACATGCATAGTTAGCCAAAGGAAGACCAAAATTGATAAAGTCCAACCTATTTTACATCTGTCGAGCCAGACTAAGACAAAAAACACCCATGGGAGACACCATCAGTGATTAATCCTAGCTCCCCAGATCAACAACTCCATGGGTGAATCCTAGCTCCCCAGATCAACAACCCTACAGCTGAATCCTAGTTACCTAGGTCAACAGCTCAATGGTGAGTCCTAGTTCCCCAGCTGAACAAATCTACAAATGGATCCTAGCTCTCCAGACCAACAACTCTACAGGTGAATCCTAGCTCCCCAGTTCAACAAATCTACAGATGGATTCTTGCTCTACAGATCAAAAACTCTACAGACGAATCATAGTTCTCCATATCAACAACTCTACAGATGAATCCTAGTTCCCCATATCAACAACTCTACAGATGAATCCTAGCTCCCCAGACCAACAACTCTACAGATGAATCCTAGTTCCCCATATCAACAACTCTACAGATGAATCCTAGCTCCCCAGACCAACAACTCTAAAGATGAATCCTAGCTCCCCAGACCAACAACTCTAAAGATGAATCCTAGCTCCCCAGCTCAACAAATCTACAGATGGATCCTAGCTCCCCAGACCAACAACTCTACAGGTGAATCCTAGCTCCCCAGTTCAACAAATCTACAGATGGATCCTTGCACTACCGATCAAAAACTCTACAGACGAATCATAGTTCTCCATATCAACAACTCTACAGATGAATCCTAGCTCTCCAGATCAACAACTCTACAGACGAATACTAGTTCACCAGACCAACAACTCTACAGATGGATCCTAGCTCTCCAGATCAACAACTCTACAGACGGATCCTAGCTCTCTAGATCAACAACTCTTCAGATGGATCCTAGCTCTCCAGATCAACAACTCTACAGACAAATCCTAGTTCTCCAGATCAACAACTCTACAGATGAATCCTAGCTCCCCAGCTCAACAACTCTACAGATTAGCCCTAGTCCCTCAGATCAACAAATCTACAGATGAATTCTAGTTCAACAGGTCAGCAACTCTCCAGATAAATCCTAGTTCCCCCAGGTCAACAGCACTACAGATGAATCATAGTTCCCCCTGGTCAACAGCTCTACATATGAATCCTAGTTCCTCAGGTCAGCAACTCTACAAATAAATGCTTGTTCTCCTGGGCAGCAACTCTACAGATTAGTCCTAGTCCCTCAGGTCAACTCTCCAGATGAATCCTAGTTCCCCAGGTTAACAATTCTCAAGATGAATTCTAGTTCAACAGGTCAGCAACTCTACAGATATCCTAGCTGCATAGGTCAAACAACTCTACAGATGAATCTTACTAATAATTCTGTAGATTCCATTTCTAATAAGAATGGCATCCAATCCACAATATGCCCTAAGGCATTCTCTTTTTTCTTTTTAATTTTGAACTGATTAGGAAGGAGTTAAAATTTCTACCAGGCTGTTTTTCTACCCGTGGCCCCATAAAGAGAAGACTTCCCCTCACTCCTCTCTTTGGCACTTTGACAAGAAATAGGGGTTCGGCTATTAAGGAGATAGGAAAGATCAGGAGCTTAAAGTGACTTTATTGGGAGATTTTTTATTTTCATGCTTTATTTACATATACACATAGCAAATACATTTTCAATTTTTACAGTATAAACATTTTTTTTTAACAAGAAAGAGATATATGCTATCAGAACATTATATAATATTTAGATACTTACTATTAGATATTGCATTTTATTATGACGGTGTTATTGTTTAGCATTATTTATTGTTAATTTTGTGTTTTTTTATGGTTAAACATGTTTTATATGTTTACATTTTATTAATATCAAATATGTCTAATATAGACTTAAACAAGAAAAAAAAATCCACTATATGGGACTTAAGGCACAAAATGGCATTCAAAACCAATAGCAATAAAATTACACATTTATTAAGATTCCCTCAAATGTTTTATAACATGGAAGGCTGATACAATACTGCAGTACACCACTGATAACCAATCAATCCCTCCATATCTTTAACATAACATTAACCTGTGATGTTAATGGTGGTGTATGTGGGGTTATGGAGGGATTGTTCTGGTTATTGATGATGTACTACAGCATTGTATTAGCCTTCCATTGTTTTTTTTATTATATAAAAACATTTTAAGGGAATCTTAATAAATGTATAATTTATTGATATTGGTTTTGAATGCCATTTTGTGCCTTAAAAGTATTAATTTATTTTTTTTCTTGTTTAACTCTATAACATAGGGATGATGGCACCCCCTTTAAAAGATTCAATACCTCCCACCATTTGTATGTTTAATTATAGCTCTGATAAAGGGGACGAGGATCTTTGAAATGCATTGGCTCTCCTTGAACCTTAAATAAACTTTCCAACTTTTAAAAATCCTCCAACAATCCCAGTTTTCTAACAACATCCAACAATCTGAGTGGATAGCTCCTTGTTACCTGAATTTTGATTATTTCAAATGAGTTTTAAATGCCCATCAGACAGGGGCGTACTAACAACTCATGGGGCCCCCGGGCAATAGGGGATCATGGGGCCCCTGTGTCCTTGCCCAAACTCAAAAAAGTCTATAAGAAAGGTACCAGGGGCATCTCATGGGGCCCCCTACTGACCCCGGGCCCTCAGCCAGTGCCCGAGTTTCCAAATGGTCAGTCCGCCAATGCCATCAGATAAAACATACGATTTCGTCAGGGCTGAGGGCAAATGAGTCGCTTACCAAACTGCCAAAAACCTCTGTACACTCCTTCAGTAAAAATATATTAGTGAAAGATGAAACATAGCTACCCGTCTTTCCAAGAGGTGCTTTATTTGACCATAGACATGAAACCCTATGTATATTAATTTGACTGTTACTTGGTATACCTATTTACATTTAATTCTATTGGACCACTTGTGTGCACTTATCTGAAATCTTAAATAAATAAATAAATAAGAAATTGAAAAAAGGATATTAACAACGGTTGACCAGGTTAAAATTCTTCTTCCAAAAGCTTGGGTTGCCGCAAGACAAAAAACAAACCCATCAAGACGTCTGTAACTCCTATAACCATGCAGGACATTTTGTATGATGGTGCACCCCAATGTGTGTACGACAGCAATTATTCAAACAATAGGGAGCTGCTTTCGCCCCTCTTGGCTCATTGGGGTATTTTAATTTGGAATTTTCTAAATAGATCCCGCACAGAAAAAAAGGAAAGCTGCACCGCTCATTTTAATAAATACATCTTATATTTTTAATGCAATATTATAAATATCAAGTATATAATAAATATAAAAATAGTAAATCCATTTAATGAATACATTTTATTTTATTCATTTGTCATTTTTTTACAGAATTTTACAGAAATAGAAGCTAACCCAGAAAATCAAATACAATTACCCCTAATGGTAAGGTAAGGAACCCTCCAAGAAATATAGATGCAATGATAACAATGATTAATAGATTATTTCATAGGGTCATTCAACATATTTTATGTCTTTAGATTGTAAACTCTCATGAGCAGAGCCTGCGTAACCTTTCTGTATTGAATTGTATTGTAGCTGTACTGCCTCCCTTTATTTTGTGCTGTGCAAACTGTTGGAGCTATATCAACCCTGAATAATAATAATAATAATTTCTATAATCCATAAATAAAGTGTTGGGTCACCAGCATAAGACTCCAGCTGGTATTTAATCAGGACTAGTAGACAGTGAATAGTCAGGTCCCCAATAATGAGTAAACCCCAAAACAAGTAAATATTATACCATTTCTCCTTCTTTTTAGAAAAGCTTTGCACAAACTGCTGCCGCTATATAAATCCTGCATCATAATACTACTACTACTACTCTACCAGGGGCGGACTGACAACTCATGGGGCCCCTGGGAAATAGGGGATCATGGGGCCCTTGTGTCCTTGCCCAAACTCAAAAAAGCCTATGAAAAAGGTACCAGGGGCATCTCATGGGGCCCCCTACTGACCCCGGGCCCTCAGGCAGTGCCCGAGTTTCCAAATGGTCAGTCCACCTCTGTACTCTACTAATAATAATCATTTCTATAATCCATAAATAAAGTGTTGGGTCACCAGCATAAGACTCCAGCTGGTATTTAATCAGGACTAGTAGGCAGTGAATAGTCAGGTCCCCAATAATGTGTAAACCCCAAACAAGTAAATATTGTACCATGTCTCCTATTTAGAAAAGCTTTGCGCAAACTGTTGGTGCTATATAAATCCTGCATCATAATAATAATAATAATGATAATAATAATAATAATTTCTATAATCCATAAGTAAAGTGTTGGGTCACCAGCATAAGACCCCAGCTGGTATTTAATCAGGACTAGTAGATAGTGAATAGTAAGGTCCCCAATAATGAGTAAACCCCAAAACAAGTAAACATTGTACCATGTCTCCTTCTATTTAGAAAAGCTTTGCACAAACTGCTGCCGCTATATAAATCCTGCATCATAATACTACTACTACTACTCTACCAGGGGCAAACTGACAACTCATGGGGCCCCTGGGCAATAGGGGATCATGGGGCCCTTGTGTCCTTGCCCAAACTCAAAAAAGCCTATGAAAAAGGTACCAGGGGCATCTCATGGGGCCCCCTACTGACCCTGGGCCCTCGGGCAGTGCCTGAGTTTCCAAATGGTCAGTCCGCCCCTGTACTCTACTAATAATAATAATTCTATAATCCATAAATAAAGTGTTGGGTCACCAGCATAAGACCCCAGCTGGTATTTAATCAGGACTAGTACACAGTGAATAGTCAGGTCCCCAATAATGCGCAAACCACAAACAAGTAAATATTATACCATGTCTCCTATTTAGAAAAGCTTTGCGCAAACTGTTGGCGCTATATAAATCCTGCATCATAATACTACTACTAATAATAATAATGATGATGATAATAATAATAATAATAATAATTTCTATAATCCATAAATAGTGTTGGGTCCACCAGTATAAGACCCCAGCTGGTATTTAATCAGGACTAGTAGGCAGTGAATAGTCAGGTCCCCAATAATGTGTAAACCCCAAACAAGTAAATATTATACCATGTCTCCTAGTTAGAAAAGCTTTGCGCAAACTGTTGCCACTATATAAATCCTGCATCATAATATTATTAATAATAATAATAATTTCTATAATCCATATATAAAGTGTTGGGTCACCAGCATAAGACCCCAGCTAGTATTTAATCAGGACTAGTAGGCAGTGAATAGTCAGGACCCCAATAATGAGTAAACCCCCAAACAAGTAAATATTATACCACGTCTCCTTCTATTTAGAAAAGCTTTGTGCAAACTGTTGCCGCTATATAAATCCTGCATCATAATACTACTACTACTCTACTAATAATAATAATAATTTCTATAATCCATAAATAGTGTTGGGTCCACCAGCATAAGACCCCAGCTGGTATTTATTCAGGAATAGTACACAGTGAATAGTTAGGACCCCAATAATGCGTAAACCCCAAACAAGTAAATATTGTACCATAACTCCTATTTAGAATAGCTTTGCGCAAACTGTTGGTGCTATATAAATCCTGCATCATAATAATAATAATAATAATAATAATGATGATAATAATAATTATAATTTCTATAATCCATAAATAAAGTGTTGGGTACACCAGCATAAGACTCCAGCTGGTATTTAATCAGGACTAGTAGACAGTGAATAGTCCGGTCCCCAATAATGCGTAAACCCCAAACAAGTAAATATTGTTCCATGTCTCCTTCTATTTAGAAAAGTTTTGCGCAAACTGTTGGCGCTATATAAATCCTGCATCATAATATTAAAAATAATAATTTCTATAATCCATATATAAAGTGTTGGGTATACCAGCATAAGACCCCAGCTGGTATTTAATCAGGACTAGTAGACAGTGAATAGCCCGGTCCCCAATAATGCGTAAACCCCACAATGGATGACATGGGCACAGAGGAAGTGAGCTAAATGATGCTGGCAATCAGACTAGGAACATGTAACAGCAGATAAAGGCACTGCAGGGAAATCTCCGGGTTGAAGATGTATTGCAGAAGAAGCTGGTTATTTGGGCTGCTTGTAATCTTTGACTCGAGTTCTGTTTCCGTAATGAAGACGACCTACATTACCTACTGAATGTGAGGGTAGCAGGAAACATGAACATACGTTGCCATTAGATTAGCGGGCTGAACTAGACTTTTCTCTGAGGTTTTGACAAGTTAATCCAGAAACTGTCAATAATTTGTTTCACTTTCAAAAACTCTACCAACTAAAAACCGTCCCAGGTTTCACAAGGGCCTACCCAACGATGGGGGAGATGTGTCAACTTTACAAGATTGACTATAAAGTCACGGCTCTGTTCATATATTCCCTCCTCCTCTGCTACTCATGGCTACACCAATGGGAGTGTCCAAAGGGAAGGTTGAAAACTGAATGCCGTATGTATCTTGGTGAATATTATTATTAATATTATTATACAGGATTTATGGCGCCAACAGTTTTCTCAGCGCTTTACAATATAACAGGAGACAATACAGCAACAATACAGTTCAATACAAGAGGGATAGGAGGGCCCTGATCCTGGGAGCTTACAATCTAGGAGGGAGGGGCTGGTGGTACAAAAGGTAATAACTGTGGGGGATGGACTAGTAGGAGGAATAGAAGTTTCCATTATTAGCTGAGGGCAGGATAGGCTTCCCTGAAGAGATAGGTTTTCAGAAATCGTCTAAAAGTGGGCAGAGTAGGCGATAGAATGATAGATTGGGGTAGAGAGTTCCAGAGGATGGGGGAGGCTCTGGAGAAGTCCTGGAGATGAGCATGGGAGGAGGAGACAAGGGAGCTAGAGAGCAGGAGGTCGTGTGAGGAGTGGAGAGGACAGTTTGGGTGATATTTGGAGACAAGATTGGTGATATAATTGGGGGCGGAGTTATAAATGGCTTTATATGTGATTGTTAATGTTTTGAATACATTGAACTTTCAATAACTCAATCATATGCAAAAGGAAACATGTGATTTTTTTTTTCTTTCTTGTACATGATTGGATGATTGAGATGAACCCAGCGACACCTTACTTACGAAATTAAAGGTGTAGGCAGAACTTGAGGCAGGAAGCAAGAAATAGAGCAGTCAGGTCCAGGCAGCAGTCAAAGCGGTTGGTAGGCAAAAAAGGAGTCAGGTCCAGACAGAGGTTGAGGCAGGCAGCAGACAAAAAACAGTTGGTCTTCACCAGAGCATAGTGTGAGGGGTAATATGCCAGAAACCCTAAGGATCTCCGGTTTCCAGATGTGCAAACTGGCAGCAATGCTCAAGTTGTCTCAAAAAATACTCTCTTGCTTACCACCTGCTTTGACCGCTGCCTGGACCTGACTTCTCTATTGCCTGCTTCTTGCCTCATGCTCTGCCTAGACTTGACTACTCTTTTTCCTGCCACTTGCCTCAAGTTATGTCTAGAGACCTGATTACTCTCTTGCCTGTCTGGACCTGATTCCTCTCTTGCTTACTACCTGCTTTGGCCACTGTCTGGACCTGACTTCTCTATTGCCTGCTTCTTGCCTCAACCTCTGCCTAGACTTGACTATTCTTTTTCCTGCCACATGCCTCAAGTTATGCATAGACCTAACTACTCTCTTGTCTGTCTGGACCAGATTCCTCTCTTGCTTACCACCTGCTTTGACCACTGTCTGGACCTGACTTCTCTATTGGCTGCTTTCTGCCTCAACCTCTACCTAGACGTGACTACTGTTTTTCCTGCCACTTTCCTCAAACTATGTCTTGCCTATTGCCTGCCTCAGCCTGTGCCTGGACCTGCCCCTCCCTTGTCTACCACCTGCTTTGGCCACGGCCTGGACCTGACTTCTCTATTGCCTGCTTCTTGCCTCAACCTCTGTCTAGACCTGACTACTCTTTTGTTTGCTGCCTGCCTCAACCTCTGCCTGGACCTGACCCCTCCCTTGTCTACCACCTGCTTTGGTCACGGCCTGGACCTGACTTCTCTATTGCCTGATTCTTGCCTCAACCTCTGTCTAGACCTGACTACTCTTTTGTTTGCTGCCTGCCTCAACGTCTGCCTGGACCTGACTCCTTTTTTGCCTACCACCCGCTTTGACTGCTGCCTGGACCTGACTGCTCTATTTCCTGCTTCCTGCCTCAAGTTCTGCCTACACGTGACTACTCTTTTTCCTGCCACTTGTCTCAAGTTATGTCTAGACCTGACCCCTCCCTTGTCTACCACCTGCTTTGGCCACTGCCTAGACCTGACTCCTCTATTGCCTTAATCTTGCCTTAACCTCTGTCTAGACCTGACTACTCTTTTGTCTGCTGCCTGCCTCAACCTCTGCCTGGACCTGACCCCTCCCTTGTCTACCACCTGCTTTGGCCACTGCCTGGACCTGACTTCTCTATTGCCTGCTTCTTGCCTCAACCTCTGTCTAGACCTGACTATTCTCTTGCCTGCTGTCTGCCTTAACTTCTTTCTGAACCTGATAATTCTCTTGCCTGTGAACTGCCTTCATCTTTGCCTGGACTTTACCATTCTCTTGTCTGCTATTCTGTGAACAGTCTCCTCACTGTAGCCTTTCTGTCCAGCAACACCTTGGTGGGGTGATCCCAAACAACGTGAGCATTGCTGCCAGTTTGCACCTCTGGAAACCAGAGATCCTTAGGGTTTCTGGCATATTACCCCTCACACCATGCTCTGGTGAAGACCAACTGTTTTGTCTGCTGCCTGCCTCAACCTCTGCCTGGACCTAACTCCTTTCTTGCCTACCACCCGCTTTGACTGCTGCCTGGACCTGACTGCTCTATTTCCTGCTTCCTGCCTCAAGTTCTGCCTACACGTGACTACTCTTTTTCCTGCCACTTGTCTCAAGTTATGCATAGACCTGACCCCTCCCTTGTCTACCACCTGCTTTGGCCACTGCCTGGACCTGACTCCTCTATTGCCCACATCTTGCCTTTACCTCTGTCTAGACCTGACTACTCTTTTGTCTGCTGCCTGCCTCAACCTCTGCCTGGACCTGACCCCTCCCTTGTCTACCACCTGCTTTGGCCACGGCCTGGACCTGACTTCTCTATTGCCTGCTTCTTGCCTCAACCTCTGTCTAGACCTGGCTACTCTCTTGCCTGCTGTTTGCCTTAACTTCTTCCTGAACCTGATAATTCTCTTGCCTGTGAACTGCCTTTATCTTTGCCTGGACTTTACCATTCTCTTGTCTGCTATTCTATGAACAGTCTCCTCACCGTAGCCTTTCTGTTCAGTAACCCCTTGGTGGGGTGATCCCAAGCAACGTGAGCATTGCTGCCAGTTTGCACCTCTGGAAACCAGAGATCCTTAGGGTTTCTGGAAAAAAACCCTCACACCATGCTCTGGTGAAGACCAACTGTTACTTAGACCTTGCGCCTCTGAGAGCCCTCATTACCTTCTGGTGGGGGGGGGTATCATAACGAGGACACAATAGTAGTGAAGTAGACAGACAATTACACTTAAAGGGGGACCAGTCATCCAATACACTTGGAAATATTACAGATGCCGAAGATTCTTTGGCCAGCTTTGCTGAGGCACGGGCAGCAGGACAGCTTTGGTGAAGACCAACTGTCACTTAGACTCCACGCATCAGTGAGCCTGCATCACATGCTAGGGGGCACGCCGTAACAGCAGGAGACCATCCATCCGGCACACACTGAAGATTCATTGGTCAGCGCCAATGATCCACAGCACGACAGCAGGAAAGCCATTATAAATATTGACTAGATGAAGAGTCACGATTTCAGAAATGCTTCCATCTAAGCTTTTCATACAACACCAAGCAGCTTGACCTTTACTGGCCTACAAATAGGTAAATTTATTCGGAGTAACAAAACTGCACCACGGAACAATACCGGTCTTGCTTCTAATCTCTACTAAACTAATTCAATCTGACAAAAGCTTTAAACCTGAACACGAGAGCTAAGTGAGAAGGACATTTCCCGTCTGTGCTAATGACAGCATCTCCTGCAGGTCTGGGTCGGATCTCGACGATTCCGCCCCCTCATCTCTTTTGTGTGTTGCACCCTATCATCTCCAACCTTTGTGGCAGTATCATCCCATTCATTTCATTGTTAATAAACGTAAATAATATAGAACTTATCAAAAATCAATATTTTACAAAGTGCTATGCAGCACAAAAACACCTCAAATACAAATCAACATCTCAAACGTGACACATCATAAAAGAAAATAGTTGGGTAAGTCTTTTTTAACCGCTTCAAGTCCGGACACTTTCACCCCCTTCCAGTCCGGACACTTTCATCCCCTTCCAGTCCGGACACTTTCATCCCTGTCAGGAATGGACTCAGCACTGGTGGTGGGACTCACCTGCCGTGTGGGCTGCAGTACCAGGGCTGACCAGCGGGTGCTCTCAGCAGCCAGAAGCTCACTTCTGCAATCAGCCAAACCTGGGGCTGATTGCAGAAGGTGTATTTAAGGGATGGCCAGACCTGCAGTCTGGGCCTTGGTGTATGTTTTCCCATGAGCCCCTGTACCTGGTATCCTGTGTTCCTGCTTCGTTGCTGACCCTGCTTGATCCTGACCTCTGCTGACCATCTCCTGTTGAACCCCTGGCTTGCCTGACCATCCTTCTGCCTGATCCAATGTACCGCGCTGCCCGTGAGTTACTGAACCCAGCTTGTGACCCTGACCTTTCTCTGCCTGCTCCTTTGGTACCTTGCTGCCCGCACGTTGCTGACCTGGCCCGTCTGACCACGCTAACTACTCTGCCATCCATCCATCCTGCACGGATCCAGCCGTCCCTGCTCACACCTTCTGCCTCTTCACATCAGGCTTTCTACCTGCACATACCTCTGGCGGATCCCTCTACCACTAGCAGGTGTACTCAGGGGCCGCGACCTGGTTCCTGTCTGCTCCAAGTCCATCCCCACCATCAGGGGCCCTGGTGAATAGGCAGACTGGGACTTAGACTCCGCGCCCTGGGGAATCCTGCCCTGAGGACCGCTAGAGGTACCACCAGGCAGTCGTTACAGAACCCTACGGCCGGCCTGACCACTCCACCTCTCCAGAGCTGACTACACCTGTGTTCCTGCACCTACTAAGATTAGTGGAAGGTTGGTTTGTTCACTGTGCGTTTATATATATATATATATATATATCTGGGTGGCTAATAATAAACTGTATTATTATACTATACCTGAAGCCGGCGTTTCCCTGTGTCAGTCCACACCTTTCTGGTCATTCCTAGATTCCTGACAACCCCCTTCCAGTCCGGACAATTTCACCCCTTCCAGTCCGGACACTTTCACCCCCTTCCAGTCCGGACACTTTCACCCCCTTCCAGTCCGGACACTTTCACCCCCTTCAAGTCCGGACACTTTCACCCCCTTCCAGTCCGGACACTTACACCCCCTTCCAGTCTGGATACTTTCACCCCCTTCCAGTCCGGACACTTTCATCCCCTTCCAGTCCGGACACTTTCATCCCCTTCCAGTCCGGACACTTTCACCCCCCTTCCAGTCCGGACACTTTTCCCCCTTCCTGTCCGGACACTTTCACCCCCTTCCAGTCCGAACACTTTCACCCCCTTCCAGTCCGGACACTTCCCCCCCCCTTCCAGTCTTGGCACTTTCACCCCCTTCCAGTCCGGACACTTCCCCCCCTTCCAGTCCGGGCACTTTCACCCCCTTCCAGTCCGGACACTTTCACCCCCCTTCCAGTCCGGACACTTTTCCCCCTTCCTGTCCGGACACTTTCACCCCCTTTCAGTCCGAACACTTTCACCCCCTTCCAGTCCGGACACTTCCCCCCCCCTTCCAGTCTGGGCACTTTCACCCCCTTCCAGTCCGGACACTTCCCCCCCTTCCAGTCCGGGCACTTTCACCCCCTTCCAGTCCAGACACTTTCCCCCCCTTCCAGTCCGGACACTTTCACCCCCTTCCAGTCTGGACACTTTCCCCCACTTCCAGTCCGGACACTTTCACCCCTTTCCAGTTCGGACAATTTCACCCCCTTCCAGTCCGGACACTTTCACCCCCTTCCAGTCCGGACACTTTCACCCCCTTCCAGTCTGGACACTTTCACCCCCTTTCGGTCCAGGCCAATTTTCAGCTTTCAGCGCTGTCACACTTTGAATGACAATTGCGCGGTCATGCAACACTGTACCCATATGAATTTTTTAGCATTCTTTGAGACAGATAAAGCTTTATTTTGGTGGTATTTATTCACCACTGTGTTTTTTTTTTTTTTGCTATATAAATGAAAAAGTCCAAAAATTTTGAAAAAAAATAAATAATATTTCATCATAAATCTTGGCCAAGATTTATTCAGTCATCTTTTTAGTAAACAAAAAAATAAATTAGTTTATAACCAAAAATTATAATTTTTAAAAAATTTTCACATTTCTGTTTTATTTTCTATATTAGTATTTATGTTTTTTTTTTACATACTGTCACCCTAGCAGTACAGTGTCACCATGGTGTTTTCCTGATAAAACTTTGCAAATAAATAATCTTTCTTCATAAATCTTGGCCAAAATGTATTCAGTATCTTTTTAGTAAAATAAAAATAACCCAAATTAGTTTATAATCAAAAATTATAATTTTTTCATATTTTTTTTATGAGTTCCTATTAACATTTAAGGCAGCAAAAATGCACTTGCACCAAAAGATACATCTGCGCCTTTTTCCAAGTTGCAAATGGCGAACAGGACCCTTAGACAATATTGTAATTCCTCTTGTGCATTTGCATTTTTATGAGTTTTTCATGTTTTTTTAATGCATTCTTTACGTTTTTATTATGCTTTTCAAGTGTTTTCATATATTTTTATGAGTTCCTATCAACATTCAAGGCAGCAAAAATTCACTTCCACAAAAAGATGCATCTGCACCGTTTTCCAAGTTGCAAGTTGTGAACAGGCCCCTTAGACAATATTATAATTCCTCTTTTTGAGCATTTTACCGCGACAGTCGAAGCATGATAAATCTCACCAGTTCTGAACAAGGACTGAGAATAGATTAGTTTACTTCATTTCTTGTATTAGTATTTTTTCCCCTTTTTATACGTTTGATTTTTTGGGGTACTGTAATTTTTCATCAATTTTTTTATCTTTTTTATTCACAGTCTTTTTTTATTAAAAAAAATGTGCAATAATGGAACTAATGACAGACTTCTTTGGCACAAGAATAGGTCCAATATTATTGATAGCAGTTTCTATAACCCTCAAGAATGATTTAAAGCCCATTGTACCCTTAAAAAAAAGTCTTCATTTGCTTCTCTCACTGAATATATTTCACCAAAATGGAGAAATTTTGCTGAAATCTCCCAATTTTCACTAAAACTTTGGAAAAAAATCAAACTTTCAGTTTGGCTCGTCCCTCCTTCATGGTAAAGGTAAACTTTGTAAATAATGCAGCTTACTGAATTAACAAGCAACTCAAGCGAAGAATTTGTTTATTCAATATGATTTGATAATAAGATATAAAAAAAAAATCTAAAAAAAATCTAAAAAATATATAAAAAATATAATAAACTAAAATGTATATAAAAATGATATAATAAGCCAAAAATTGCAAATTTTTTTGAGCAAATATAACTATCATAATTATTGCTTATTTTTTTTTTAAATTCGCAGTTTTATATTTTATCATTTTTGTATTATTCATAAAATATGATATATTTAGATTTTTTTTTTTATTGATAGCAGCTTCTATAACCCTCAAGAATGATTTAAAGCCCATTGTAGCCTTAAAAAAAAGTCTTCATTTGCCTCTCTCATTGAATATATTTCACCAAAATGGTGAAATTTTGCTGAAATCTCCCAATTTTCATAAAACTTTGGAAAAAAAATCAAACTTTCAGTTTGGCTCATCCCTCCTTCATGGTAAAGGTAAACTTTGTAAATAATGCAGTTTACTGAATGAACAAGCAACTCATGCGTAGAATTTGTTTATTCAATATGAATATATTTTAACTGCATCTTATCCATGCACAAAAATAAAAGATCACTATGAAACAGTAACATTTGATAATAAGATATAAAAAAAAAATCTAAAAAATCTAAAAAATATATAAAAAATATAATAAACTAAAATGTATATAAAAATTATATAATAAGCCAAAAATTGCTAATTTTTTTGAGCAAATATAACTATCATAATTATTGCTTATTTTTTTTTTAAATTCGCAGTTTTATATTTTATCATTTTTGTATTATTCATAAAATATGATATATTTAGATTTTTTTTTTTATTGATAGCAGCTTCCATAACCCTCAAGAATGATTTAAAGCCCATTGTAGCCTTAAAAAAAAGTCTTCATTTGCCTCTCTCATTGAATATATTTCACCAAAATGGTGAAATTTTGCTGAAATCTCCCAATTTTCATAAAACTTTGGAAAAAAAATCAAACTTTCAGTTTGGCTCGTCCCTCCTTCATGGTAAAGGTAAACTTTGTAAATAATGCAGTTTACTGAATGAACAAGCAACTCATGCGTAGAATTTGTTTATTCAATATGAATATATTTTAACTGCATCTTATCCATGCACAAAAATAAAAGATCACTATGAAACAGTAACATTTGATAATAAGATATAAAAAAAAATCTAAAAAATATATAAAAAATATAATAAACTAAAATGTATATAAAAATTATATAATAAGCCAAAAATTGCTGATTTTTTTGAGCAAATATAATTATCATAATTATTTCCTTTTTTTTTTTTTTTTTAAAGTGTGCAGTTTTATATTTTATCATTTTTGCATTATTCATAAAATATGATATATTTAGATTTTTTTTTAATTGATAGCAGCTTCTATAACCCTCAAGAATGATTTAAAGCCCATTGTACCCTTAAAAAAAAGTCTTCATTTGCCTCTCTCATTGAATATATTTCACCAAAATGGTGAAATTTTGCTGAAATCTCCCAATTTTCGCTAAAACTTTGGAAAAAAATCAAACTTTCAGCTTACTGAATTAATAAGCAACTCAGATGTATAACTTGTTTAATCAATATGATTATATTTTAACTGCATCTTATCCATGCACAAAAATAACAGATCACTATGAAACAGTAACATTTGCTAATAAGATATAAAAAAATCCTAAAAATATATAAAATATATAATAAATTAAAATGTATATAAAAATTATATAATAAGCCAAAAATTGCTGATTTCTTTGAACAAATATAATTATTGCTTATTTTTTAAAAATAGTGTGCAGTTTTATATTTTATCATTTTTGTATTATTCATAAAAAATGATATATTTAAGTTTTTTATTTCTATTGATAGCAGCTTCTATAACCCTCAAGAATGATTTAAAGCCCATTGTAGCCTTAAACAAAAAGTCTTCATTTGCCTCTCTCATTGAATATATTTCACCAAAATGGTGAGATTTTGCTGAAATCTCCCAATCTTCATAAAACTTTGGAAAAAAAATTAAACTTTCAGTTTGGCTCGTCCCTATTTCATGGTAAAGGTAAACTTTGTAAATAATGCAGCTTACTGAATGAACAAGCAACTCATGCGTAGAATTTGTTTATTCAATATGAATATATTTTAACTGCATCTTATCCATGCACAAAAATAACAGATCACTATGAAACAGTAACATTTGATAAAAAGATATAAACAAAAAAAAAATCTAAAAAATATATATAAAAATATAATAAACTAAAATGTATATAAAAATTATATAATAAGCCAAAAATTGCTAATTTCTTTGAGCAAATATAATTATCATAATTATTGCTTTTTTTTTTTTTTAAATTAGCAGTTTTATATTTTATCATTTTTGCATTATTCATAAAATATGATATATTTAGATTTTTTTTTTTATTGATTGCAGCTTCTATAACCCTCAAGAATGATTTAAAGCCCATTGTACCCTTAAAAAAAGTCTTCATTTGCCTCTCTCATTGAATATATTTCACCAAAATGGTGAGATTTTGCTGAAATCTCCCAATTTTCACTAAAACTTTGGAAAAAATCAAACTTTTAGTTTGGCTCGTCCCTATTTCATGGTAAATTATGTAAATAATGCAGCTTACCGAATTAATAAGCAACTCATGTGTATAACTTGTTTAATCAATATGATTATATTTTAACTGCATCTTATCCATGCACAAAAATAACAGATCACTATAAAACAGTAACATTTGCTATAAAGATATAAAAAAAATCTAAAAAAATATATAAAATAAATAAACTAAAATGTATATAAAAATTATATAATAAGCCAAAAATTGCTGATTTCTTTGAGCAAATATAATTATTGCTTATTTTTTAAAAATAGTGTGCAGTTTTATATTTTATCATTTTTGTATTATTCATAAAAAATGATATATTTAAGTTTTTTATTTCTATTGATAGCAGCTTCTATAACCCTCAAGAATGATTTAAAGCCCATTGTACCCTTAAAAAAAAAGTCTTCATTTGCCTCTCTCATTGAATATATTTCACTAAAATGGTGAGATTTTGCTGAAATCTCCCAATTTTCACTAAAACTTTGGAAAAAATCAAACTTTTAGTTTGGCTCGTCCCTACTTCATGGTAAAGGTAAACTTTGTAAATAATGCAGTTTACTGAATGAACAAGCAACTCATGCGTATAATTTGTTTATTCAATATGAATATATTTTAACTGCATCTTATCCATGCACAAAAATAAAAGATCACTATGAAACAGTAACATTTGATAATAAGATATAAAAAAAAATCTAAAAAATCTAAAGAATATATAAAAAATATAATAAACTAAAATGTATATAAAAATTATATAATAAGCCAAAAATTGCTGATTTTTTTGAGCAAATATAATTATCATAATTATTTCTTTTTTTTTTAAATTAGCAGTTTTATATTTTATCATTTTTGCATTATTCATAAAATATCATATATTTAGATTTTTTTTTTTTATTGATAGCAGCTTCTATAACCCTCAAGAATGATTTAAAGCCCATTGTACCCTTAAAAAAAAGTCTTCATTTGCCTCTCTCCTTGAATATATTCCACCAAAATGGTGATATTTTGCTGAAATCTCCCAAATTTCGCTAAAACTTTGGAAAAAAAAAAAATCAAACTTTCAGTTTGTCTCGTCCCTATTTCATGGTAAAGGTAAACTTTGTACATAGTTGGTAATCCAAAAACTAAAACCAAAAAAACTCAGCGCTCGGATTGTGCGATCTGTAAAGTGAGCAGGTATCACAATTTTTTTTTTTTTTTTTTTATACCAAACTTACTATTTTGCTCTAAATAATTTTAGTCATGAAATAATAAAATTTTAGTCATAAATAAGCAATAATGTCTTATTATTAGTAATGTAGAATAATAATCATAAATAATTAAATGCATTCTACATGTGCTGAAATTTTATTTTTTTTTTTCCCCCCAAAGGCAACCATTTTAATGTAGCGAGAGAGACAGAAATTGGCTTCCTCTAAATTGTTGCCGTTGTAGACTACGCTGCCTTTTTTCAAATCCAGGCTTGCCGGCAATTGATCGCTAAATGCAAAAAAGATTGAACCCTATCAGCTGAGCTACAGGGAATGTAATAAGCCGGAACAGCGATCTAACTGTGCCATGCTGGAAATGTATGCAGCCTATTGAACCTCCTGTAACCGAATAAAGGTCATGCAGCTTACTGAATGAACAAGCGACTCATGCGAATAACTTGTTTAATCAATTTGATTATATTTTAACTGCGTCTTATCCATGCACAAAAATAACAGATCACTATGAAACAGTAACATATGATAATAAACTATACAAAAAATATAAAATAAAAAATGTATAAAATATATAATATAATAAAATGTATATAAATATTACTTAATAAGCCAAAATGCTGATTTCTTTGAGCAAGTATAATTTTCAGAATTATTGCTTATTTTTTTTAAAAAGTGTGCAGTTTTATATTTTATCATTTTTGTATTATTCATAAAATATGATATATTTAGATTTTTTTTTTAAATTTTTACTTTTGATTTTTTTTGTGTGCAAAAAATATCTAAAAAATATCTAAAATATATAATAAAATAAAAAGTATATAAATATTATTTAATACGCCAAAAATTGCTGATTTCTTTGAGCAAGTATAATTTTCAGAATTATTGCTTATTTTTTACAAAAAGTGTGCAGTTTTATATTTTATCATTTTTGTATTATTCATAAAATATGATATATTTAGATTTTTTTTTTTTAATTTTTACTTTTGATTTTTTTTGTGTGCAAAAAATATCTAAAAAATATATAATAAAATGTATATAAATATTATTTAATAAGCCAAAAATTGCTGATTTGAGCAAGTATAATTTTCTGAATTATTGCTTATTTTTTTTTAAAAAGTGTGCAGTTTATATTTTATCATTTTAGCATTATTCATAAAATATGATATATTTAGATATTTTTTTTTTATTTTTACTCTTGATTTTCTTTGTGTGCAAAAAATATCTAAAAAAATATATAAAATATATAATAAAATAAAATGTATATAAATATTATTTAATAAGCCAAAAATTGCTGATTTATTTGAGCAAGTATAATTTTCATAATTATTGCTTATTTTTTAAAAAAAAAGTGTGCAGTTTTATATTTTATCATTTTTGTATTATTCATAAAATATGATATATTTAGATTTTTTTTTAAATTTTTACTTTTGATTTTTTTTGTGTGCAAAAAATATCTAAAAAATATCTAAAATATATAATAAAATAAAATGTATATAAATATTATTTAATACGCCAAAAATTGCTGATTTCTTTGAGCAAGTATAATTTTCAGAATTATTGCTTATTTTTTACAAAAAGTGTGCAGTTTTATATTTTATCATTTTTGTATTATTCATAAAATATGATATATTTAGATTTTTTTTTTTAAATTTTTACTTTTGATTTTTTTTGTGTGCAAAAAATATCAAAAAAATATATAAAATATATAATAATATGTATATAAATATTATTTAATAAGCCAAAAATTGCTGATTTGAGCAAGTATAATTTTCTGAATTATTGCTTATTTTTTTTAAAAAGTGTGCAGTTTATATTTTATCATTTTAGCATTATTCATAAAATATGATATATTTAGATATTTTTTTTTTATTTTTACTTTTGATTTTTTTTGTGTGCAAAAAATATCTAAAAAAATATATAAAATATATAATAAAATAAAATGTATATAAATATTATTTAATAAGCCAAAAATTGCTGATTTATTTGAGCAAGTATAATTTTCATAATCATTGCTTATTTTTTTTTAAAAAGTGTGCAGTTTTATATTTTATCATTTTTGTATGATTCATAAGATATATATTTAGATTGTTTTTTTTTACTTTTGATTTTTTTTGTGTGCAAAAAATATCAAAAAAATATAGAAAATATATAATAAAATAAAATGTATATAAATATTATTGAATACGCAAAAATTGCTGATTTCTTTGAGCAAGTATAATTTTCATAATTATTGCTTATTTTTTACAAAAAGTGTGCAGTTTTATATTTTATCATTTTTGTATTACTCATAAATTATGATATATTTAGATTTTTTTTTTTTTTTTTTAAAGCGTATGGTGGGTTTTAGATTGTAAATAGATCAAGGATGCAGGCGGCATGACCTGAAACTAGCAGGAGGAAAGTTCAAAATTAAACTTAGAATTAATTATTTTACAGTAGGGTAATTGATGCTCGAAACAGTCTTCCAGCAGAGGTGGTGGGGTTGATTTAATAAATTATTATTATTACTGTCATTACACCAACAGTTTGCTCAGCGCTTTACAATATAATAGAAGACAATAGAGAAACAATACAGATCAATACAAGAGGGTTAGGATCCTTGGAGCTTACAATCTAGGAGGCAAATAGTCTGTTTACTTTCCATGGACATTTTTCCCTAGCTTAGTGAATGAGATGAAACTTAATTGACTTCCATCATCCAAGCAAAAATCATTTTTTTTTTTAATTTTCCTTGCGTGTGATTGGGTGTTTTTTGCAAAGTGAATTTTCACAACTTTCTAAGTGGTTAAAGGGAAAATTCTGATGCAAAGTAAGCAGCCTATTTTTCCTTTAATAAATCAAACCAATAATCAACCCACTAATCAACGTGTCCACAGTCTATGACCATCTCTTGTACCATGTCTACAGTCTCTGACCATCTTTAGTATCATGTCTACAGTCTTTGGCCATCTCTTGTAGCATCTCCACAGTCTATGACCATCTCTTGTACCATGTCTACAGTCTCTGTCTATTTCTTGCAGCATGTCCACAGTCTCTGAAAATCTCTTGTAGCATGTCTGCAGTCTCTGACCATCTCTTGTAGCATCTCCACAGTCTATGACCATCTCTTGTACCATGTCTACAGTCTCTGACCATCTTTTGTAGCATGTTCACAGTCACTGACCATCTCTTGTAGCATCTTCACAGTCTATGACCATCTCTTGTAGCATGTCCACAGTCTTTGACCATCTCTTGTACCATGTCTACAGTCTCTGACCATCTTTAGTATCATGTCTACAGTCTTTGGCCATCTCTTGTAGCAGGTCCACAGTCTATGACCATCTCTTGTAGCATCTCCACAGTCTATGACCATCTCTTGTACCATGTCTACAGTCTCTGACCATCTTTTGTAGCATGTTCACAGTCTCTGACCATCTCTTGTAGCATCTTCACAGTCTATGACCATCTCTTATAGCATGTCCACAGTCTTTGACCATCTCTTGTACCATGTCTACAGTCTCTGACCATCTTTAGTATCATGTCTACAGTCTTTGGCCATCTCTTGTAGCAGGTCCACAGTCTATGACCATCTCTTGTAGCATGTCCACAGTCTTTGACCATCTCTTGTACCATGTCTACAGTCTCTGACCATCTTTAGTATCATGTCTACAGTCTTTGGCCATCTCTTGTAGCAGGTCCACAGTCTATGACCATCTCTTGTAGCATGTCCACAGTCTTTGACCATCTCTTGTACCATGTCTACAGTCTCTGACCATCTTTAGTATCATGTCTACAGTCTTTGGCCATCTCTTGTAGCATGCCCATAGTCTCTGGTAATCTCATATTGCATATCTGTAGTCTGACAGCTTTCTATAAAATTACTTTCATTAAATATGATGTTCAGCCCTTTAGTGACATCAGGGGCCACACTTGAGGCCCCTGTATTAAGAATGTTGACCATCACTAGCCTAGGCACTATAGTTATCCCCTTCAGAAGAGATCATGCAATAATAGCCTAGGGTTTTGGTCATGTAACCATCTCTGGATACTTATGCATTTAGTTATGTGATGTATACTGAAAGGGGGCGATCAGCCTGAATTAGGAGGATTGCCTTCAGCAGATATCAGGTGACCAAATACGTAGTTTTGGTCAAGAGACTATTACTAAAGAGATCCCGGAACAGCATTTCCCCAGAAAAAGTAAGGATATTTGCCCTTCTGTTAATTTTTTTTTTCAGCCATTCCCAGGAAGACCTTTGAATTTTGGTGTAGGCTCACTCTAAGGAAAGCAATATATCAAATTTAAATTTCAGACTCAAATGTGCAGCATTTATACACCATCTGTAGTTGTTCTGGTCAGAATATGACTATCATCGTCTCAACCAGCCTTTCTGAACTCTTGCTCACTAGAAGAACACATTAAATAATATGCAGGTCTGAAGGAACCCCTGCTGAAATCAGTTCATGGTGGCCCCCCTTAGACCATGATGGTTCCTTACATTGGCGGTCAGTGGGAAGAATGCCCCTTACATTGGTGGTCAGTGGGAAGAATGCCCCTTACATTGATGGTCAGTGGGAAGAATGTCCCTTACATTGGTGGTCAGTGGGAAGAATGTCCCTTACATTGGTGGTCAGTGGGAAGAATGTCCCTTACATTGGTGGTCAGTGGGAAGAATGTCCCTTACATTGGAGGTCAGTAGGAAGAATGTCCCTTACATTGGTGGTCAGTGGGAAGAATGTCCCTTACATTGGGGATCAGTGGGAAGAATGTCCCTTACATTGGTGGTCAGTGGGAAGAATGTCCCTTACATTGGTGGTCAGTGGGAAGAATGTCCCTTACATTGGTGATCAGTGGGAAGAATGCCCTTTACATTGACGATTAGTGGGAAAAATGCCCCTTACATTGGTGATCAGTGGGAAGAATACCCCTTACATTGGGGATCAGTGGGAAGAATACCCCTTACATTGGTGGTCAGTGGGAAGAATGTCCCTTACATTGATGGTCAGTGGGAAGAATGCTCCTTACATTGGTGGTGGTCAGTGGGAAGAATGTCCCTTACATTGGTGGTCAGTGGGAAGAATGTCCCTTACATTGGTGGTCAGTGGGAAGAATGCCCCTTACATTGGTGGTCAGTGGGAAGAATGTCCCTTACATTGGGGGTCAGTGGGAAGAATGCCCCTTACATTGGGGGTCAGTGGGAAGAATGCCCTTTACATTTGCAGTCAGTGGGAAGAATGTCCCTTACTTTGGGGGTCAGTGGGAAGAATGTCCCTTACATTGGTGGTAAGTGGGAAGAATGCCCTTTACATTTGCGGTCAGTGGGAAGAATGTCCCTTACTTTGGGGGTCAGTGGGAAGAATGTCCCTTACATTGGTGGTCAGTGGGAAGAATGTCCCTTACATTTGCGGTCAGTGGGAAGAATGTCCCTTACGTTGGTTGTCAGTGGGAAGAATGTCCCTCACATTGGGGGTCAGTGGGAAGAATGCTCCTTACATTGGTGGTCAGTGGGAAGAATGTCCCTCACATTGGGGGTCAGTGGGAAGAATGCTCCTTACATTGGTGGTCAGTGGGAAGAATGTCCCTTACATTGGTGGTCAGTGGGAAGCATGCTCCTTACATTGGTGGTCAGTGGGAAGAATGTCCCTTACATTGGTGGTCAGTGTGAAAACTATCTCTCTTATAGTGGTGGTCAGAATTCAAAGCTATGGAAACAGATAAAAAGATCATTGGTGTTGTGATGCTGGCTCTTTCAGGTGGCATTAGCACCAGAACTATGCAGGCACCCTCAAATGGGAAATCATCCAGCCACAGTTCACGGAACCCCTAGGAACCTTTGGAGGAACTCTAGGGTTCCACCGAACCCTGGTTGAAAACAACTGACCTATGCTGATGTCTGCGTTGTTTTGGCGTGTAGCTATTGGAAAACTAGTGTCTGGCAAAGTCACATTAGACAGGCTTAAGGTTACAAAGCGCATTATTTGGTGACACTTTGGCCTACATTAAATGTATGGCTTTCAGAACAAGTGTTCTAGAGATCTACATACAGCAGCTTGATCACATGCAAAGAGAGAGTTTTCAAAGTTTGTTGGAATAAAGGTGAATCTTGTCATGTGTGATCATTTTATCTGGACACGATTTTGTCAAATCAAAGAACAGATTTTCATCTTGGAAAATGGATATGAATAAAACTGGATCATGGCTGCCTTCGGAATCAGATTCAACCTTGGTAATCTGACTCACACAGCTACTTATCCATTTATCTTACATTTGGAAGTTTTATGTGGATTTGAGCATCAACCACAACCAGGGGCGGACTGACAACTCATAGGGCACCCGGGCAATAGGAAATCATGGGGCCCCTGTGTCCTAGCCAACACTCAAACCACACCCAAAAAAGTCTGTGAAAGGTATCAAAGGCATCTCATGGGGCCCCCTACTGACCCCGGGCCCTCGGGCAGTGCCTGAGTGCTCGAATGGACCATGTGGAGCAGTAGTCTCCAAACTGAGGCCCTTGGGTCAAATGTATCTCTTTTCTTTTCTTATCCGGCTTTGGGGCACTATTCTTCCAAACTGATATGATCTAATATTCCTTCCATTGACATCAACAATGGGGCATAATTCCTTCCTAAGCGGTTGAACATTATTCCTCCCATTGACAGCATTGATGGGGCATTATTCCTTCTATTGACCCCAGTGATAGGGCACTAGTCCTTCCACTGATACCAATTATGAGACACTATTCTTACCATCCTTCCCCCCCCCAATGACACCAACAGTTGAAAAAAAATTCCTTCCACCAGCAAAGTAGGGCACTATTCCAACCATTGATACTACTGGCTCTATTTCTTCCTCTGAAGCCAGCAATGAGGCATTATTCCTCCCACTAATAGAAAAGATAGGGCACTATTTCTTCTTCTACTGACCACAGGCGCTATGTAATTTCTGTACTCTCACTGACCACCATGGACGGGCATTGTTTACCCTTACTCAGGGGCGGACTGACAACTCGTGAGGCCCCCAGGCAATAGGGGATCATGGGGCCCCTGTATCCTCGCCCACACCCAAAAAAGCCTATGAAAAGGACAATGAAAGGTACCAGGGGCATCTCATGGGGCCCCCTACTGACCCTGTGCCCTCGGGCAGTGCCCGAGTGCTCAAATGGTCAGTCCGCCCCTGCCCTTACTGATGCTGGATCATTTTCTACTTCCACTGACCACAGTCCTGCCCCTGTAAAGTCTGATGGACAGTAAACTGGCCTTTTGTTTGGAAAGTTTGGAGACCCCCGATGTAGAGCAATGAATGTTGCAATAGCAAATTTTTTCTGTTATTTCTACTTACTCTCTCACACAAAGCCTTCAAACCCTCCCTTTTATATGGAGAAGAGGAAAGTACATGTGCTACCAAAGTTGGTTGTATTTACCAGATGACCAAAGCAAGACCTAGAAGTTTGAAGGACAGGCAAATGTTCTCATCATTCAAGGGAGACATCTACTCATCACTGGCCTGTGCTTCAACTCATCCTATGCAGCTGTCTATTTTCTAAAAAATGAGTTATTTCACAATGAGGACATCAGAGAACCCAACCGATACCCATCCTAAGGTCCCAGCACTGACAATGACTCAACGATATCTCTTTCCTAATTATCTCATCAGTGAAATCCTAACTGTCATGTTTTTATCAGCTGTGGAAGACCTTTATCTCCACTGGGATAGTGTAGTGTGCAAAATGCGATATCTCCTGCGCTCCAGGACCCAGACTGGTGGTGAGTAGATGGAATCAAACTCCAAAAAAGGAAAGAACCACCGAAATAGACAAGGTCGTGCAGCTCCACACCAAGGCTGGGGAAGCCCAAACAGAACTGTGAGGAAGAACAACAAAAAGAAGCGCACCAACCTTGCGCATTACCTCAGTGACCAAAATTTATTAAATAAAAGAATGGTACTCACAAACAGCGAATAAAAACAGACATGTAAGTCCTCAAAGGGACTTTAAAGGCAAAATGCAAATGCGAATCCCATCATGGTGGAAGCCACTCCGAAACGCGTCAGCTGTACTAAGGACAAGCCTTCTTCCTCAGAGCTCAAATTCTCTAACATCACATCCCACTTAGACTAATTTGTCATAACCAATTGCACATTTAGGTGACTTTTTAGGTGTCAAAAACAATATAATCACTAGAGAACGGCAGTTTTAATTAAACTCATGTTTTTAATGTAAATGCATAAAAAAGGAGTGGGGGTGGTGGTAAAGTATACCCTGTCAATATGGACTACGCTCTCCCAACCACTGCATAAATAAACACATATTCAGCAATTATTATTACATCTTTTGAAATAGGTGGTGGTGGATCTGCTTCATATGAAAAGGATATATGAGATGCTGTATGCCAACAGGAGTGCATATTATGGGGTGACTACAGGGGACATGAAATGGCCCCAAGATGATCCCGTCATTAAACCGTGATCCTTTATTCATTTATGTAATTTCTGGTTTTGTAGAACTGGGGTAATCCCTTCACATCGGCTGAGAAATTTTTGACTAGCGCATCTTATAAAATAGGGTTCCATAGGCCCAAGGGTGAAAAGGTCCCAAAGAGAAGAAAACACCAGTCAATCCTAAGGGGGATCATAAAAGAATGACACAACACTGGATAAATACATGGGGTCTTCTTTGTAATGGAAGGGAACAAGAGTCTGCGGCCGTGCCAGATGCCCTCCATGGGTGGGTCTGCGTAGCGTGCATAGGTAAATAATGAAGTGCCCTAAAGTCCTGGGCTGCACTAGGGCCCTACAAGTAGTTTATGTGCTAAATAACTATAAAACTACAACCAGTCTACAAGATGCTAGGAATTGCTGCAGTAAAGACAAGGTTATCTAGTCTAAGCAAAGTTACTTACGGCAATTAAAGGGTATCTCCATGGGTCCTACATATTTTGGTGGTCACCCTGCAAGATCATTGATTTTGACCAGCAAGACACGCTTTTTTCATTGAGAGTATGGAATTTATAAAAGCCAAGACAAAAATAACACCTTAACTTGTAATGTTTTACAGCCCTCTAAGCTATAATGTCTTATACAGGAGCTTCGTTGGAAAAACATCATTGGTGGTTTCTACATTATTATTTTATTATTATACAGTATTTATAAAGCGCCAATAGTTCGCTCAGTGCTGTACATTACAGAGGGGGACAGAACATGTGACAGAACAATACCAATACAATGCAAAACATGAGGGGATCGAGGGCCCTGCTCTTTGGAGCTTACAATCTAGGAGGGAGGGGATGGTGGCACAGGAGGAGATAGCTGTGGGGGATGGAGTGGTAGGAAGAGTGTAGGAGGTCGGTCAAGTTAGCAGGGGGTGGGGTAGGCTTCCCTGAAGAGATGGGTTTTCAGGGTGCGCCTAAAGGAGAGGAGAGTAGGTGATAATCTGATGGGTTGGGGCAGGGAGTTCCAGAGGATGGGTGACACCCTGGAGAAGTCCTGGAGGCGGGCATGGGAGGAGGAGACCAGGGAACTAGAGAGAAGGAGGTCTTGTGAGGAGCGGAGTGTGCGTGTTGGGCGGTACTTGGATATTAGGTCAGTGATGTAGTTCGGGGCAGTATGGTGGACAGCTTTGTACGTCAGCGTTAGGATTTTGAATTTGATCCGTTGCGCAATCGGTAGCCAGTGGAGGGATTGGCAGAGGGGGGTGGCGGAGATGGAGCGGTTGGAAAGGTGAATGAGTCTGGCAGCCGTATTCAGGATGGACTGAAGCGGGGATAGCCAGCGGCGAGGCAGGCCAGTGAGGAGGGAGTTGCAGTAGTTGAGTCGTGATATGATGAGGGAGTGGATGAGCTGTTTAGTGGTTTCTGGGGTTAGGAACGTGCGGATTTTGGCGATGTTGCGGAGGTGGAGTCTGCATGTTGCGGAGGTGGAGTCTGCACGAGTTTGTTAAAGATTGGACTTGGGGCTGGAAGGATAGGTTCCTACAGAAACACAGAAAGTTGCCCGTTGGTCTACAAAAACCTGTTTCTCTTTGCACCCTACTATGGTATGAAATAGGAGCATTGTTTTACCTACAATATGCATTGCAGCCAGCTTGGAAATCTCTGATTTTGACACAGAATCCTTGTTCAGTCCAAGTGGATCTATTCTATCCTATCCCAGGTTTTGTCTTTAGTAAGTAATGGATCCCGTCGAGTCAAGGGTGCTGTAAAAAACTGAAAATTTGGAGGCAAAAATAATATTTTTTTAAAAACAGAGTTAGATCTATTGGGTGAAAAGTGATTATTAGCAGCAGTGAATAGTAGTAAAATTAAAAAAAAAATAAAAATAAAGGGATTTCACTGCTTATTAATTAGCCCTTCAAGGCTAAGTTCAGACTCGGGCAGCCTCTGAAAAGCAATCCACAGCGAATGGCTTTTTTGAGATTTCAAGTGTTCAGGAGGTGATCTTGCTGTCTTTTTTGTTGCCAAACAGCAATCTTTATAGGAACCAAGACAGGCCATTGTTTATTCAAGAAATATGCTCAATTCCTCCATGAACACTACCACTGATTTCTCCAGCTGGGCTATTGTACTCTCACCGGCCACTTTATTAGGTCCACCTTGCTAGTGTCAAGAAAATCTCCCAACACCATTACATCACCACCACCAGCCTGAACTGTTGATACGAGGCAAGATGGATCCATGCTTTCATGTTGTTTATGCCAAATTCTGACCCTACCATATAAATGTCGTAGCAACCAGTCTGCCCATTCTCCTCTGACCTCTGACACAGGGGCGGACTGACAACTCATGGGGCCCCCGGGCAATAGGGGATCATGGGGGCCCTGTGTCCCTGCTCAAACTCAGAAAAGCCTATGAAAAAGGTACCAGGGGCATCTCATAGGGCCCCCTACTGACCCCGGGCCTTCGGGCAGTGCCCAAGTTTCCATATGGTCAGTCCGCCCCTGCTCTGACACCAACAAGGAATTTTCTTCCATTCAACTGCCGCTCACTGGATATTGTCTCTTTTTCGGACCATTCTCTGTAAACCCGAGAGATGGTTGTGCGTGAAAATCCCAGTAGATCAGCAGTTTTTGAAATACTCAGACCCAAATGCATTCAGTTGTTGCCATGTGATTGGCTGATTAGCAATTTGTGTTACCAAGCAATTGAACAGGCGGACCTAATAAAGTGGCCGGTGAGTGTACTCAGAATACATCAAACGAACTTTCACTGATACACCCCAAGAAAAGTCACACTTGCACCCTTGAAAGTAAATATTCATAAACCTTTTCTCTAAATACACTCAAACTCCTATCTCATAAATAACACCCACTTATATAGTGACATGTATGTCCGAATACAATGATCATCACTGGCAACTATAGCCAGCAGCAAGGATCATACAAAAAAAAAAACAGATAGGCTATCGATTGACTTCAGTACAACCAGCCTGCCCATAGATGCATTGAAATTCGGAGGGTTCCTGATGAATTTCGAACCATCTATTGCCAGCTTAGCATGCCAATGACATGGCCCCATTGACTTGAAAGAAGGAGTCTGACAAGCCGTGCCACCTGTCAACTTGAGGGGTCACGTTAAATTTCCCAGATCCGTGGCATGTGCATAATCCCTTCTAGCTGTGTGGTAGCTTTTAATTGGGCAGTCATGGAGGTCTAAAACTGAAGCTCAGTGGTCCGTTTTACCACCCTACCACCTTGGGTGACCATGTAAAAGAGGCCTTAAAACACCACAATTAAGTCATCATAACAGTCTATACTATTAAAGTAGAATAGCAACCCTTTATATTTTGTTGAAGAACTACAGTTTCTGGTCCTTTACCTCTAAATTCTCTGATCTGTTAAGCACCATAGAGTATGACAACATTCTAGAAATATAACTAAATCATAGCAGTAGTAGAGTGATTTATTAGATTCAAGAATTTATAAATGCCGTAGAAGGCATCTAAGGCACCCTGAAATTGCACCTTCAATAACTTAGCCAATAAAGGGTATCACTTAAACTCCAAACTTGCATACCACAAGACCCCCTACTTCTTGTTTTTAATTAGGACTTATCATCCACCTCCACTAGTACAAGGCCATGGATGGAGGACACGGAGTGGATCCATCTATGTCTTCTGGCAACCAGAAGGTGCTTCATGCAGGACTGGATCTCTGATCATTCTCCAACCATCAAAGATGTATGCAAAAACCTTAAACAGCTGTTCTTTTTTGAGAAACTAGACCCAGAAATGTAGACTTGTACACATACTAAATTTATCTGCAGGAGGAGGAAACATGTTATTGAAGCAATTTTGACCAATTCTGTTATTAAGCAAATATACGGAGTGGTAAGCTAAGGCCAGGGGCGGACTGACAACTCATGGGGCCCCCCGGGCAATAGGGGATCATGGGGCCCCTGTGTCCTTGCCCAAACTCAAAAAAGCCTATGAAAAAGGTACCAGGGGCATCTCATGGAGCCCCCTACTGACCCCGGGCCCTGGGGCAGTGCCCGAGTTTCCAAATGTTCAGTCCACCCCTGGCTAAGGAGCAACTTACCAATAGAGAGGGTTCTCTGCAAAATACAGGTGATGGATTTTAGTCCTTTCGACTTGTATCTGTTGGCGATAGCAGCCTTCCCTTCACTGTGAAAGTGTTCTGCTGTTTGTTAGTGTCTCTTTTTATCATCATCATCAGCTTACCAAGTCACCAATCACATGAGCCTTTTACCTGACATAACATGCAATGCACAATGTTACTGTAAGCGTACCGATGTAGGAAAACAATTGTATTTGGCTCTCGAAAATCTGCAGATGAGGTTTTGTTTTTTCTATTTAAAAAAAAAATTTAAAAACTCAATAAAAGGTGTTTGTAAAAAAAGGAAATCCAAACTTTTTGCAATAAAAATAAAAATAATCCTCCCTTTCACGTTGTAGGAACGTGTTTTATACCAAGAACGTTGCTCCGTACTCATCCCCGTGTCACACTGGAGATCAATCGGAACGACAAAATATTTGGGTCAGTTTTTTGCTTGGCTTTTGTTGCCAACGTTCTTGCTTTAGGATTGTCCGACAAGTGCATAGAGGTGGCTATGGCTCTTTGTGTACATTGCTATCTTTACGGCACCCAATAACAAAGGATCAAGCGAGAGAAAACTTCCACAAAAAGAAACCAGCTTCAACTATTCATCACATATTTTTTTCTTTATCATGGTTGAAATTTCTCTTCGCACTGTAAAGCCAAAATTCCAAATATTTCTAGTCGTTTGTATATGTTAAGTTACGACCACAAATTACAACTGCGGCACACAAGACGCTCAACTACAAATCGTAAAGGCAGTCTACCACCCAGGAAAGAGCCTTTCAACATGCAGAAGTTCAATAATTAGACCATCTAACATGATCCTGCTAACTCAGTCACTTTCTGAATTATTTACAACAGGAGTCCAAACCTTTCAGTACAAGGGCCTCATGGTATATTTTACAACTGCTTGTGAGCCGAATAAAAACCCATCAGGGTCCCCCTTGCAACAGAGAACCCCTTACATCTGGTCCCTTTCAGAGTTCCCCTTACACCATAGTCCCCCACAATGTCCTTCCTTATATCAGAGTCTCCATCAGAATCCCTTCTTACATCAGAGTCCCCCTTACATAAAGATCTCTGTTAGCCCCCCCTTATATTAGGGCCCCATCAGAGTCTCTCCTTATTTAAGGGTCCCCATCTAAGTCTCCCTTACATCGGGGGTTCTCATCAGAGTCCTCCTTACATCAGGTTGAAGCAGAGAGCATAGGGAGCCTCGGCTGACTCTAATCCTCAATGCTCAGTGCTCAATGAAGATATGCCATTGACCCTAGTTGTGAGCTGGATAAAATCTTTTGGGGGGCCAGATGTGACCAGGAGCCATAGTAGGTGACACTTCTTCATTGACCTCCAATGTAGGGCAGCACAATGGCTAAATGGTTAGCACTCCCGCCTGGCAGTACTAGGGTCATTGGTTCAAATCCCAACCACGGCACCACCTGCCTGGAGTTTGCATGTTCTCCCTGTGCCTGCGTGGGTTTCCTCCGGGTACTCCGGTTTCCTCACACACTTCAAAGACATGCTGGTAGGTTAATTGGCTCCTGTCTAAATTGGCCCTAGTATGTGTATGTATGAATGTGAGTTAGGGACCTTATATTGTACGCTCCTTGAGGGTTAGGGACTGATGTGAATGTACAATATATATGTAAAGTGTTGCGTAAATTGATGGCGCTATATAAATACCTGAAATAAATAAAAAGTAAATGTAAGGGGACACTTGTACACTGGCCACCAATTTAAGTAGATATTTCTACACCAACCACTAATATAAGGGGACATTTCTACATTGGCCACCAATGTAAGGGGAAACTTCTACACTGATCACCAATACGGACGGAAACTTCTGCATTCGTCACCAATGTAAGGGGACACTTCGACACCAACCATTAATCTAAGGGGAAGCTTGTACACTGACCACCAATATAAGATGACACTTCTACATTGGCCACCAATCTAAGGGGACACTTTTACACTGATCACCAATCTAAGGGGAAACTTCTAAACTGATCACCAATATGAGGGGATACTTCTACATTGGCCACCAATGTAATGGGACACCTTGACATTGACCACCAATCTAAGGGGACACTTCTACACTGAGCATCAATATCAGATGATGCTTCTACTTTGGAGACCAATTTAAGGAGACACTTCCACATTGATCCTCAAACTAATGGGACAATTCTACAATGACCACCACCATAAGGAGACACTTCTACACTGAGCATCAATATTAGATGATGCTTCTACATTGACCACCAATCTAAGGGGACACTTCCACATTGACCCGCAAACTAACTGGACAATTCTACAATGACCACCGCCATAAGGGGACACTTCTGCACTGAGCATCAATATCAAGTGATGCTTCTACACTGGCCACCAATCTAAGGGGACACTTCCACATTGACCCGCAAACTAACTGGACAAATCTACAATGACCACCACCATAAGGGACACTTCTACATTGGTCACCAATGTAAGGGGACACTTCTACACTGACTATCAATGTAAGGGAACACTTCTACACAGACTATCAATGTAAGGGGACACTTCTACACAGACTATCAATGTAAGGGGACACTTCTACACAGACTATCAATGTAAGGGAACACTTCTACACAGACTATCAATGTAAGGGGACACTTCTACATTGACCACTAATGTTAGAAGAAAACACAATTTTTACTGCCCCTCTTTTCTCCAGTTACTTTTCATTGCAAGAATATTACTGAAAATTGTTATGTGATTTAGCAAGAAAATTATATTCCCTGGTGTCAAATATGGAAGGTACACCATGTTACTTATTCTTTCAGAACTTTCTTCGACACGTGAGTTGTGGGTACAATCTTTTTAACAGGGTTTCCCCAAGATCTGAATATTATTTCAAGGTTCCTGTAAAGGTTGCCGTATGAGATATATATATATATATATATATATAAAACTTATTTTACTACCAAAAAGTACCACGGCATTTTTGGTCCTCACCATAACCGTCATCAGGACTAAAATTGTACTTTATGAAAAAAATTTACCCTAGACTTCACAAAAGCATTTATCAATACTGAATATTTGAGACCAAAAGCCAGTTATAGACTGGGGCAGTGGCCACTTTTTTGCATTGAATATTTGAGACCAGATTCTTTATTGGAGCATAATATCTGTAATTAAATTAAAACTCGAGAATCTTTTCTTTTGTATGTTATCGGGACTGAAATTTGACTTCAAGAGAAAAATGTTACCCTAGACTTCACAAAAGCATTTATCAACACCAAATATTAGAGACGGGATTCTTTAATGTAGCTTCATATCTATAATTAAATTCGACACTCGGGAATATTTTCTTTTACAAGTCATGGGAACTGATATTTGACTTCAATAGAAAAATGTTACCCTAGACTTCACAAAGGCATTTATCAATAGCCAATATTGAAGACTTGTTTAATGGAGCCTGCTATCTAAAATTAAATTCAACACTCAAGAGTCGTTTCTTTTTTATCTGTAGATGAATGATCCACAAGAAAAATATGAAAAGTATAGAGATAAGACAGATAGAAAAAAAATAACAGGAAGCTGACAGGCCTGGGTAGAATTCACAAGAACAATATATATGTATTGCGTAATACTTCTTTGGGTCGTCCTCAGCCTCACTGCACCGGTAATGGGTGATATTATTCAAAGGTTCATCTTTGCAACATTCAATAGAATTCAGAGGTTCCTTCTCAGAATCTCATGATGAAGACAAGTTCCCTTTTTCTCAAGCTTACTTCTTTCATTTCGTCAAATTTGTATAAGTATTATATTTAGCTCACAAATTTGATGACTAGTCTCAGATGTTCATTTCATTTTGTGCGCATGTTAAATCACTTGCTTCAAAGTTTCAACTGTTTATTTTTTGTAACCTCGCCCCAAAATGTTAGGTTACATTGTGACCATGTTCAAATAGTGATACATTGTTTCAGCTGTTTGGTAATAGATTGAAATACATCAAGTGGAGATTGTATCATTGCTATCACTTAAAATACTTTGTTCAGGCCAAGCTGACCCAAACAAACTAATTAAAGTGATGGCAGTGATGGCAAAGTTGAAGTTTGGCTTTAATTGATGAATCACTTTGCTTAGACTCTTGTAATATAGCATTGAATCAATGTAATTTTTTTTCATAATCAAATAATATAACATGACTACACTGAAATAAAATAAAGGCAAAATTTACAAGGAGCTAAAGAAGGATTAAAAAAAGGGGTAATATGCTCTTGATAACATTGTTTCATAAGATATCAGTCATTTTTGTAAAATAATCAAATATCCACGATTATGGTTCAATTTCAAGATGTGCCACTTATTGTTTTAGCTCACTTTGGCTTGCTGTGTGGGAAATTTTTTTTATCCTCCTTTAACTCCTTGAAAATTTTGTATGCCTTTTCTTGTTTCAGTGTAGTCATGTTATATTATTTGATTATGAAAAAAAAATTACATTGATTTAATGCTATATTACAAGAGTCTAAGCAAAGTGATTAATCAATTAAAGCCAAACTTCAGCTTTGCCACCACTGTCATCACTTTAATTAGTTTGTTTGGGTCAGCTTGGCCGGGACAAAGTATTTTAAGTGATAGCAAATCTGGAGTCCAGCTTTAAAGCTCCTGTAGCAATTATAGTCAGTAAGAAACTTTTTTTTTATATGTGTATGCCCTTTATATTTTTATTACAAGAGAATAGTTAACTTAAGTGACAATATTACAGTTATCTTCTGTGGTCTTAATTTAAGTGAACGCTCACAACTGTTTGCAAATCAGGATTTTTATGAGACTGATAGGCCTTTTCAGAAGTGTGCTGTCCTCTACAGAAGGTTAATATTTTTGTTTTCATATTGTATATCATATTTCTTATACTGTGGTTTGATTGATCAGTATACAGTAAATGTGTGCTGTCTACAGTATTCTATAGTGTATATCATGTCATTATACTATAGTTTGTCTAATCGGTATACAGTATGTTTATGTTGTCTATAATATTCTATAGTGTATATATCATGTTATTATACAGTAGTGTTTTTGTCTATTCAGTATACAGCAGTTATATGTTGTTCATTTAATAATACATATCATAATATTATACTGTGTTTTATGTATTCGGTATATAATATGTTTATGGCATATTTCATAGTGTATATCATTACATTATACTGTGTTTTATCTTATCAGTATAGAGTATGTTTATGTTGTCTATTTTACATCGTAACATTGTATCTTGTTTTGTCTATTAAGTATACAGTATGTTTATGTTGTCTGTTTTACATCGTAACATTGTATCTTGTTTTGTCTATTAAGTATACAGTATGTTTATATTGTCTATTTTATATTATTATATCTTGTTTTGTCTGTTAAGTATACAGTATGTTTATGTTGTCTGTTTTACATCGTAACATTGTATCTTGTTTTGTCTATTAAGTATACAGTATGTTTATGTTGTCTATAATATTCTATAGTGTATATATCATGTTATTATACAGTAGCATTTTTGTCTATTCATTATACAGCAGTTATATGTTGTTCATTTAATATTATGTATCATAATATTATACTGTGTTTTGTGTATTCGGTATATAATATGTTTATGGCATATTTCATAGTGTATATCATTACATTATACTGTGTTTTATCCTATTAGTATACAGTTTGTTGTCTATTTTATATCATAACATTATATCTTGTGTTGTCTATTAAGTATACAGTATGTTTATGTTGTCTATTTTATATCATTATATCTTGTTTTGTCTATTAAGTATACAGTATGTTTATGTTGTCTATTTTTTATCATTATTTCCTTTTTTGTCTATTAAGTATACAGTATGTTTATGTTGTCTATTTTATATCATTATATCTTGTTTTGTCTATTAAGTATACAGTATGTTTATGTTGTCTATTTTATATCATTATATCTTGTTTTGTCTATTAAGTACACAGTATGTTTATGTTGTCTATAATATTCTATAGTGTATATATCATGTTATTATACAGTAGCATTTTTGTCTATTCATTATACAGCAGTTCTATGTTGTTCATTTAATAATATATATCATAATATTATCCTGTGTTTTGTGTACTCGGTATATAATATGTTTATGGCATATTTCATAGTGTATATCATTACATTATACTGTGTTTTACCCTATTAGTATACAGTTTGTTGTCTATTTTATATCACAACAGTATATCTTGTTTTGTCTATTAAGTATACAGTATGTTTATGTTGTCTATTTTATATCATTATATCTTGTTATGTCTATTAAGTATACAGTATGTTTATGTTGGCTATTTCATACAGTGTATCATAATATTATCATACGTTTTGTCTAATCAGTATACATTATGTTTATGTTCTCCTTTTGAGAGTGTATATCATAATATATTATTGTGTCATGTTTATTTAGTAAACAGTATGTTTATGTTGTCTGTTTGATAACAAATATTATGTTGTGTTTTATCTATTAAGCATACAGTATGTTTATGCTGGCTATGTGACAGTGTGTATCCTATTATATTATTATACTACCCATTGTCTATTCAGTATATAGTATGTTTATGTTGTCTATATCATAGTATATCATATTAAATTGTCTTTTGTCTAATCGTTGATAGTGTGCATTATATTATAGCATGATGCTATTATTCTGTGCATTGTCTGATCAGTATATAACATGTTTATGGTGGCTCTTTGATGGTGTGTATTATATTATAGCATGATGCTATTATTCTGTGCATTGTATGATCAGTATATAACATGTATGTTGGCTCTTTGATGGTGTGTATCATAATATAGCATGATACTATTACACTATGCATTGTGTACTCAGTATATAGTATGTTTATGCTGTGACTTTTTTAGCGTATATCATATTAAATCACGTATTGTCTAATCAGTAAATATTATGTTTCTGTTTTGTATTTTATAGTGTATACTATAATATAATGCTAAGTATTGTCTATCAGTATATAGTTGTTGTTTTTTTACTAACATTTCTATTCTATGTTGTTGCTAAACTTTGCAGGTGCATTTGTAACACATTTTTAAAGAACCCGGATTCATATTGAAAAAAAGTTTATGTTGTCTCTTTGATATTGTACATCATAATATCATGGCATGTTTTGTCTTCTCTCTATACATTATGTCTATGAGGTCTATTTGATCCAGTATACATTGTTACTGAGCTATGTTTTGTGTAAGCAGTATACAGTCGGTATATATGCTGTCTATGTGACATTCACTACTGTAATACTGCATGTACTGCCACACTTTTTAACTATTTATCGTGACATTCTAAAACTGGTCACTCATGTCCAGGGGCGGACTGACCATTTGGAAACTCGGGCACTGCCCGAGGGCCCGGGGTCAGTATGGGGCCCCATGAGATGCCCCTGGTACCTTTCTTATAGGCTTTTTTGAGTTTGGGCAAGGACACAGGGGCCCCATGATCCCCTATTGCCCGGGGGCCCCATGAGTTGTCAGTTCGCCCCTGCTCATGTCTATCGAGGTCGTATTTTACCCTTTGGACTGAAGCATGTACCCATCAACTGGAAGCGCTGAATCAAGTAACAGAGACATCCGATGAACAATATGTGCTGGTATAGCTAGCGTGATATATTTTCATAAATAAATATATAATCAGCTCTTGGGAAAATTCCCTAAAAGATCAAAACCCTCCAGCATCTGGAAAGACACTATTACCCCAAATAGATCCCCAAATTGTATAATATATTCCCATCGGCTGGAGTTAACTATTTCCTTTTTGTGTTTGTAGTCAAGGGCAGGGGCGGACTGACCATTTGGAAACTTGGGCACTGCCCGAGGGCCCGGGGTCAGTAGGGGGCCCCATGAGATGCCCCTGGTACCTTTTTCATAGGCTTTTTTGAGTTTGGGCAAGGACACAGGGGCCCCATGATCCCCTATTGCCCAGGGCCCCATGAGTTGTCAGTCCGCCCCTGGTCGAGGGTTGTATCCTGTTAGCCATCAGTTCATGTGGAAAGTTGGGAGTTGAAGTGATCCCCTTTATTGGCCAACTTAAGTTATTACAGATGCTTGTGCAAAAAAAAAAAAAAAGCAGAATTAAGAGGGATCACTGAACTGTCGATGGGATTAGGCGCCATTTTCTGCTCCTTAGGCCATGGTCCATTAAAAATATCCAATTGTTCATTGTAGCAAGAATGGAAACAAGGGAAGAGATCGTTTGTTATTGTGACAAAGTCGGTCAGCGGTTGCTCTCCGGTGTATTGCTTACAGCCAAAAGTTGAATGACTGTCAACAACAAATTGCGACTTTCGCCTATTATAAATTATATACATGGCACACCTAACTATTACATAGTTAGTCTGGTTGAAAAAAAAAACACAAGTCCAACCAATAAAAGGGGGGAAAAAAATTATAGAACTCCATATACACAGTCCTATAAAAACAAAAAAACTACAAAAAAAGTTATAATCCTATACCCACCATTGATTCAGAGGAAGGCAACCCCCACCCACCCCCCCGATGATCTAATTTGCACCAGCAGGGAAGAATTTCCTTCCTGATCCTCCAAGGGGCAATTGAATATTCCCTGGATCAACTTTACCTACAAATATTAGTATAAATGTATCAAATGTTACTGTAATGGGAGCTTAAAAATACAAGCAGACATCCAACATAGCTGTATACCCAATCTGACAAATCATACAAACTCCCCGTCATCTTGAACCATAGTTGCTCTTTATATTTACCATCAAAATACAAAAATTTTTAAAATTTTGAGCAAAATTTTGTTCATTTCTGTGTCCCCATTGTTATCATTCTATTCCCTATCAATCCTGCTATATACTGTCCCTATTGTGTCACAGGTCTACTGAAAAGAATGGAATCGTGTGAGTTTGGTTTGGGTAGGTTCAGGGGCGGACTGACAACTCATGGGGCCCCGGGCAATAGGGGATCATGGGGCCCCTGTGTCCTTGCCCAAACTCAAAAAAGCCTATGAAAAAGGTACCAGGGGTATCTCACGGGGGCCCCCTACTGACCCCGGGCCCTCGGGCTGTGCCCGAGTTTCCAAATGGTCAGTCCGCCCCTGGGTAGGTTTTAAGATGACCCCTCTGATTGTACCGAACACACCCGCCAACACATTCACCGACCAGGCCCTGCTCAATAAACAATCATTTGATGGTATTACCAATCAGCAAATATATAATACAGTTTATACATGGCCGAATCACTTTTAAAATCAATAAAAACCGTTAACTGTAAAAAATGAATACAAAAAACTTTTGCATTGAGTAACTAAGAAAAAAACAAAACAAAAACAAAGTATAAACAGGCTGAAAAATGACAAGAGACAAACAGTGAGAGAGCATGTGTGTGTCTTACCTGCAGGATCTGGGGCACAGATGTCTCTGCTCCCGGTGTTCTCTTCCCTTCGGGGTTTAGATCGCTATCCTCCTCCCACCACACACAGGAAATCAAATGTCTCATCTGGGGCAACAAATCACTTGGCGAACTGAAGATGTTGAGCAGCTGAGAGAAAAGTAGAGAAGTTTTCAAACGATGATATGGTGCAACAAAGTTCTACGTCGTTCCTCAGCTAAGAACCATTAGAGAATATGAACATGTATTTAAAAAAAAAAGAAAGTGCAGAGACTTTACAGAGATGTCTACAATGTGACTATAGGGCTTTAAAGTTAAACTCCAGCCCAGGGGCCAACTGACAAGTCATGGGGCCCCCCAGGCAATAGGGGATCATGGGGCCCCTGTGTTCTTGCCTGCACTTAAAAAAGCCTATGAAAAAAGGTACCAGGGGCATCTCATGGGGCCACCTACTGACCCCAGGCCAAGTTTCCAAAAGGTCAGTCCGCCCCTGCTCCAGCCTTCCCTTCAGTACTTCAGTATTGCCCCGTTGTACCGGCTCCTCTCCTGGACTGAAATGTCTTACTCTGATTTTACTGCACACTGTGAGCTTCTCACAATGTGCATTAGAAGCTACAGCAAATTAGATGGAGCCCACCTCCTGGCTGGAGGACGTCCACCATCATCACTGTTCCTCATCAGCCTGAGGCAAGCCATTGGTTGCCGGAAAGAAAATCACTCAGTTCCTCCATCAACACAGTTGGTGTTAATGGGGGAATCCCTCCCGCAGTGCTATTGTGTTCTGACCAGGGGTGGACTGACAACTCATGGGGCCCCCGGGCAATAGGAAATCATGGGGCCTCTGTGTCCTCACCCACACTCAAACCACACCCAAAAAAGCCTATGAAAAGGTACCAGGGGCATCTCATGGGGCCCCCTACTGACCCCAGGCCCTCAGGCAGTGCCCGAGTGGCTAAATGGTCAGTCCACCCCTTGTTCTGACAGCGGGGAGCCTTCCCAGCCTGCCCATAGACAGATCGAATCTTGGCGGGTCCCTGCTGAACCAGCCAAGATTTTATTCATCTATGGCCGGTTAGATTGTCCCTGGCCCTCCCCTTTCACTTACCTGTATGAGAAGCTTGAGATGATGAGGACATCCTTCACACAATTCCCATCCAAGCACCTCTGAATGTTGGGACAGGGGATACAAGGGCAATGGAAGGGCGCAGGTGCCAAGAAGCTGGAATTAAAGATATGAACTTTTGAGCACTGGTGTCAAATAAGCACAAACTTCCTTGTTAGGCCACCTTGATACGCCAAGTCCAGTAGAGATCAGAGCATGGTCACAAGCTGAGTTTGGTAACAGTCATGATGGAAGGCACCAAATTGGAAGGCCTTCTCTTCTCTAGTCAAGACCAATTGTCAAGGCTCTGTCCACAGCAGAGGTACTTGGAGACCTGGCATTCCTGCCAGTACCTTGCATGGCCGCAGAAATGCACACTGGCAAACATCTATGCGCATTGGTGCACGGATGTGAGCTGGAACATGCATGGCACTGGCGCATAGTTACGCACGCATTAGCCCAGTTTGGTGCCAGATGGCCTTTATAAGTAAGACCATCACTTCCTCAAATTGGTTGATATCTGGCTCCCCAGTACCTTTCTCCGTGTTCCTTTGCTACTGTGATCTCCTGCTACCGATTTGGCTTGTTCCTGGACCTGTCTTCTCTGCCTGACTCCTGATCTGAACCCGGCTTGGCTAGCAGATACCTGCTCTCCTAATCTGACCCCAGCTTGGCTAACGGATATTCTCACTTGCTCTTCTGTGTATGACCCCAGCTATCCTATTGACGACGTCTGCTCCATTCTCCACCTGGCATCTGACCTTGGCTTTGAAATGACTACTCTGTGGTCCTCTGCTACTCTGAAGGCCTGCGTACCTCTCATGGGTACTTGTCTGAAGACACCATTCCAGTGCATCAGCTGTGCTCCTGGGTATACCTCTGACAAACACTCCTACAGGCGACCCATGCTACTTTGGGCCTGACTCCTTCTGTCCCATATCCAGAACAGTCTGGAACTTAGCCGCAAGGGAAGCCCTCTCTCCATTAGCCTCTATCACCAGGTACGTGAAACCAATACTCATTCAGCTAATGCTCATATTCATGCAGTCCTTGGCTTGTCTATGATGACCATGCTCTTCCAGGTATGGACCTCGGTCTGCTGCCTGACTACGCTTATCCTGCATTTCATGTATGATTTTGGCTTGGCTTCTGACTATGCTCCTACTGTCCATCCATGCTGACCCTGGCTTGCCATCTGACCATGTCCTTGATATCAATCGATACCTGGATCTGCCTTGGACTGTGTCCTTGCAGCCTCTGTGTAAAGCTTCTAGGTTTCTAGGTCTAGTTGACAGGTGCCATCCTTGGTCCTCTTCTGGTGTACCTGCACTGCTGCTGACTGCCTTCCAGAGGCCACTACTACTAACTACATGATTACTGGAACCCGTGCTTCTTTGTTCCCTGTGTCCATGTTCCATCCTCAGGAGTACTCAGACCAGAGCTGTAAGAGAAAGCCCTTCCATCAGTTTGGCTTCCAACCAAGGTACTTGACATCAATTCTGGATTCTGGAGGGATAATGGGCAAACAATTGTCAAACAAGGACACAGGGAACTGGGCACTGCCCTAGGGGACATGCATCAATGCAAAATAATATTTTAAATGTAGTGTTCAATACAGAGGGGGTGATGTTCTTTTTATGCAACATCAAAAGTGACATTGGAATTACATCCTCGATCAATGCCTGGCTCGGGAGATGCCTATGTGTTGCTTTGAAGCAATGGGGTTGATTTGCTAAAACTGGAGCGTGCAAAATCTGGTGCAGCTGTGCATGGGAGCCAATCAGCTTTTAACGTAAGCTTGTTTAATGAAGCTTTGACCAAAAAACCTGGAAGCTGATTGGTTCCTATGCAGAGCTGCACCAGATTTTGCACTCTCTAGTTTTAGTAAATCAATCCCAGTATGATTCTCACGAACAATGTCAGCATAGTTGTGGATGGTTTAACCAGCCATAACAGGGATAAATTGACCGGTGGGAGTAGCAGCCGGCCACAACAGATCTAAAAGCTATTAAAATTGTAAAAGTGCAGCGCTTGTAATAAGACTGGATAAATAACTGGATAGCATCAGAATAAAGTGCTTAGTAATATAAAATAAAGTGCTTAATATCCAGATAAAGTGCTTAGTAAATCAATATCATAGGAAATAATAAATGACATTCCAATAAAAAAAAAATGATTATTAATGTCCAGATAAAGGAATCATAATATATAATAGTCCCAATAAATGTAAGTGATTCAGGTATGAACTAATAAATCTTGTTATCCCAGTGGCATATAAACAAATATTCCAGAGATGTGCAGGGTATGGTAAAAATGCACACTCACCAGATGCGCATTTTAAATGCGCAATGTATTAATGTGTTGTAGTCAGCCAGAGGTCCCCTTTAAGGTGGGATGGAATACAGCCTGGTGTGGATATCCCTCCTCTGGAGTCTGGGGTGGTTAGAAGTCAGCCAGAGGTCCCCTATAAGGTGGGATGGAATACAGCCTGGTGTGGATATCCCTCCTCCGGAGTCTGGGGTGGTTAGAAGTCAGCCAGAGGTCCCCTTTAAGGTGGGATGGAAACAGCCTGGTGTGGATATCCCTCCTCCGGAGTCCGGGGTGGTTAGAAGTCAGCCAGAGGTCCCCTATAAGGTGGGATGGAATACAGCCTGGTGTGGATATCCCTCCTCCGGAGTCTGGGGTGGTTAGAAGTCAACCAGAGGTCCCCTTTAAGGTGGGATGGAAACAGCCTGGTGTGGATATCCCTCCTCCGGAGTCTGGGGTGGTTAGAAGTCAACCAGAGGTCCCCTTTAAGGTGGGATGGAAACAGCCTGGTGTCGATATCCCTCCTCCGGAGTCCGGGGTGGTTAGAGGTCAGCCAGAGGTCCCCTTTAAGGTGGGATGGAATACAATCTGGTGTGCATATCCCTCCACTGGAAACTGGGATGGTCACCTGTGTTCCAGCTGGAAAGTCAAGATGGCCACCGGACCTCCGTGATCCTGCGGCTTGACGTCATGGTGTGCAGCTCCTCCTTAACATGTTTTGTATTTATCCAGTCTTATTACAAGCCCTGAACGAAAATATTCCTGCGCCAATACAAAACTAATAATGATCTAAATTGCTTCTGTGCAATGTGAAAACACAAACAGTGATAAATATAAATAAAACAGCTCAAAAATAGACCTCTAAACAAATATTCAGGCTCACAAATATATGACGCTCATACGTAGATCACAAATCATAAATGTCCACTCAAAATTAGTGAATATCCCATATAATAATTAATTTATCCTTCTCCAGAACCAAAATAATAAACAAGACTTGAGAACGCCCGATGGGAGGGGCGAAACGCGTTGACGCATTTCCGGTCTACACTCCATACGTCTGACGCCACTTCCAGTGAGTGGAACGCACGCGTTCCAGCGGCCATTTTTTGGGATCTGTGCTGGTTTCTTTGCTGATCCTCTGTTCCATCCTGTGGCATTTGATGTGAGAATCCTGGATTATGGGGCTGTGAGCTGGTCGTGATCATCTGGCTGGTATCGGTTCAATAAATGTGCCTTTTACAAGTTGGTAAAATGTGAGTGGCCTGGATTTTGTTTTTTTTATCTATACTATTGATCTGGCAATATTACACTATATAAGATTTTTTCCCTGGTGACACGATGGCGCGGATTCATAGGTCTGTGGTGGGGACCTGAAAGAAGATCATAACCTGGCGGTGTAAGAATACTATAGAGCTGATGAAAAGAGGGTTTAGGATCCCTAAAAATCCCTAAAGGCTTCTCATTCACCATTATCTGGTGAGTGCAATTGATGTTGGTGTGCACGGGGGTAAGGTGGAAGCTTTTTTTGATCTAAAGATTGTTTTGGAATCTCCAGTCTTCATCACACACGGTCCTTTGGTGTTTATTATTCTGGTTCTGGAGAAGGATAAATTAATTATTATATGGGATATTCACTAATTTTGAGTGGACATTTATGATTTGTGATTTACTTATGAGCAGCATATATTTGTGAGCCTGAATATTTGTTTAGAGGTCTATTTTTGCGCTGTTTTATTTATATTTATTACAAGCGCTGCACTTTTACAATTTTGCTAGTTATTTTAGAAGGTATATGGTTTCGTTTTTAGTGTACCAGCTGCTTCCATTATTAAGCGCTCGCTGAGTCCCACTTTATTCTAGATCTAAATGCTATAACTAATTACTACGACTACTCCTCAAGGCAACACAAAAATCGCCCCCTGGAGATACCCTGAGACTGACCAACACCCCCCTCCCCCACGGAAAGAGGCTGACATTGACCAAAAACACCCCAGCCCCCCAACCCCACCCAAGAGAGCCTTCCACTCAGGGGCGGACTGACCATTTGGAAACTCGGGCACTGCCCGAGGGCCCGGGGTCAGTAGGGGGCCCCATGAGATGCCCCTGGTACCTTTTTCATAGGCTTTTTTGAATTTAAGCAAGGACACAGGAGCCCCATGATCCCCTATTGCCTGGGGGCCCCATGAGTTGTTATTCCGCCCCTGCTTCCACTACCACTGCCCCCCATGCACTGGCAACCCCCCCACCCCAGTGAGAGAGAAGACACTCACCTTCACAGCTCCGGACATCCCTGGGAACAAGAGTCAGGCTCTGCATACACCACCAAGCAACGCGCAGCGTCTCTCAGATCCCACCTGGTCCCCATGCTGCGTGAGTCCCTTCTTCCATCCCTTCTTTCGGGGGGTGGCACTGCCCCCCTGAAAAATGCTGCTGCCCTCCTGAAAAATGCCGCCCTAGGCAAATGCCTTGTTTGCCTTGTGGTAAATACGCCCCTGTCTTAATGACAAAGTGGATAGCATAGGACAAGGCTGTTTGAGCGCCCAAGGTGAAAAGGCCAAAGGAGAGGGTTCTCATGACCACTGATATGTGGTCCAGAACACTGGGAAAATAAGATGGCGGCTGGGAAGGATGCACAATTGGGCCCAACAATGAGCTGCACTTTAGTGAAGGAGATAGCATGATCCTCTCTTCCCCTTTCTTCTCAATAGGAACTCTATGACTCCTCAGAACCTCCAGTTTCCATCCCCCACCAGCACCCTGGAGCCTATGCAACATCCCAGGCAAAACGTTACCATGCTGTTTTTTCAGTTGGTATGCCCGGGGGACAGGAGCCACACTGAGCTGTAGACTGAAAGCTCTTCGGGAACAGGCAGGCGGAAAGGTGGCCGACCCCACGCCAGCTTGTGCCAGGTCAGAGCTAACCAGGATGGTGGTCCTCGATGAGGCGGGGATTCGTGATACAATCCCTCTGGTGTGGTGTAATAGACCCGGCACTAGAGGCACAGCAGCAGGAGGAAGAGGGAAGATTCCTGTTCAGGGGCGGACTGACCATTTGGAAACTCGGACACTGCCTGAGGGCCCGGGGTCAGTAGGGGGCCCCATGAGATGCCCCTGGTACCTTTTTCATAGGCTTTTTTGAATTTAGACAAGGACACAGGGGCCCCATGATCCCCTATTGCCCGAGGGCCCGGGGTCAGTAGGGGGCCCCATGAGATGCCCCTGGTACATTTTTCATAGGCTTTTTTGAATTTAGACAAGGACACAGGGGCCCCATGATCCCCTATTGCCCGGGGGCCCCATGAGTTGTCAGTCCGCCCCTGTTCCTGTTGCTTTAAAAAAGTCCTGGATCCTTTCTTGGATACACAGAATATAACTGGATATAACATTTATAGGTGAAGTTGATCCAGGGAATATCCGATTGCCTCTCGGGGGATCAGGAAGGAATTTTTTCCCCTGCAGGAGCAAATTGGATCGTGCTTTGTTGGGCTTTTTTGCCTTCCTCTGGATCAACTGTGGGTGTAGGATTGTAACTTTTTTTTTTTTTTTATGGTTGAACTGGATGGACTGTTGTCTTTTTTCAGCCAGACTAACTATGTAACTATGTCTCAGGGCCAGCAAGATCCTTTGCCTGCTGCTTCCATCCCTGAGGCAGAAGCAAGAAGAGGATGAATAATAGCAGGAGGAGGATGGGGGTGCTACCAGTGAAGAGTAGGGTTGTAGTGCTGGTACTTCAAAGGAGGAGGGTTGGCAGTGATGGCGGTGAGGTAGAAGAAATTTGGCTTGGGACGTTTCACCTCTCCCTGATCCTAGGAGAGATTGGTAATGGAATCTCCACCACCATCCAAGAAGAAGCACAAAGCGCCCCAGATGATGACTGGATCCAAACGCCTGTGGGCATATGTGAAGGGGGAACACCAGAATGGGAGGGGGATGCCTGACCTTCCAAGAAAATACCCTTGGATTTATACTTAAATAGGCCCTAAAACAGGTAATTCTGCTCTTTCTGTGCGGCACATCACTGAACATTTCTGGGCAAAAGAGATGTGCTCCAAATCCCTCCGCTCCATGTAGTCCCACCATTTGCCATAGCCGTCATTAGAGTTACAGTATTTCCTGGGATGATTCCTCACTCATGATCATTGACACACCACGAGGTGAGATCTTGCACGGTGCACCAGATCTAGGGAGACTGACACTTGTTTTGTGTTTCTTCCATTTGTGAATGATTGCACCAACTGTTGTCACCTTCTCACCAAGCTGCTTGGCCATAGTTTGGTAGCCCAGTCCAGCCTTGTGTAGGTCTACAATCTTGTCCCTGACATCCTTGGACAGCTCTTTGGTCTTTGCCATGGTGGAGAGTTTGGAATCTGATGGTTTGATTGCTCCTGTGGACAGGTGTCTTTTATACAGGTAACACAATGAGATTAGCAGCACTCCCTTTAAGAGACTGATTCTAATCTCCGCTTGTTACCTGTATGAACGACACCTGGTAGCCAGAAATCCTGCTGAATGATAGGGGATCAAATCCTTATTTCCCTCATGAACATGCAGATCCGTCATCATTTGTTAGATGCATTTCTGCTGAATTTGTTGTTGCTATTCTGTCTCTTAGTGTTACAATACACCGAACATTCCATTTTTAGACCGATCATTTCTTTGTGAGGGGTGAACATTCAAAATCAGCAGGAGATCAAATACGCATTTCCTTCACTGTAGTTAGTCTGGCTGAAAAAAGACAAAAGATCATCCAGTTCAACCATTAAAAAAAAAAAAGTTATAATCCTACACCCACAGTTGATCCAAAGGAAAGCAAAAAAAACCAGCAAAGCACGATCCAATTGGCTCCTGCAGGGGAAAAGCATGATCAGATTTGCTCCTGCAGGGGAAAAGCATGATCCGATTTGCTCCTGCAGGGGAAAAGCATGATCCAATTTGCTCCTGCAGGGGAAAAGCATGATCCAATTTGCTCCTGCAGGGGAAAAGCATGATCCAATTTGCTCCTGCAGGGGAAAAGCATGATCCAATTTGCTCCTGCAGGGGAAAAGAATGAGCCAATTTGCTGCTGCAGGGGAAAAGCATGATCCAATTTGCTCCTGCAGGGGAAAAGCATGATCCAATTTGCTCCTGCAGGGGAAAAGCATGATCCAATTTGCTCCTGCAGGGGAAAAGCATGATCCAATTTGCTCCTGCAGGGGAAAAGCGAGATCCAATTTGCTCCTGCAGGGGAAAAGCATGATCCAATTTGCTGCTGCAGGGGAAAAGCGTGATCCAATTTGCTCCTGCAGGGGAAAAGCGTGATCCAATTTGCTGCTGCAGGGGAAAAGCGTGATCCAATTTGCTCCTGCAGGGGAAAAGCGTGATCCAATTTGCTCCTGCAGGGAAAAGCATGATCCAATTTGCTCCTGCAGGGGAAAAGCATGATCCAATTGCTTATTTCCACTGCACTGGAGACATAGCTGAAAATCAAAGGGAATAAGCGGACCACCCTCATACAAGTTTGCTGTGGTTGAACCAGGGGCGGACTAACCATTTGGAAATTCGGGCACTGCCCGAGGGCCCGGGGTCAGTAGGGGGCCCCATGAGATGCCCCTGGTACCTTTTTCATAGGCTTTTTTGAGTTTGGGCAAGGACACAGGGGCCCCATGATCCCCTATTGCCCCGGGGCCCCATGAGTTGTCAGTCCGCCCCTGGGTTGAACCACATGTCCCTGACATAGGCAAAGCTGTCCTTCTCCTGCTGCCCTTTTTTTGAAATATTCATAATTTTACAATTCTCTCTTTCAAGAAGTAAGAGGTCCTCGATCTCCGAAACCAACATAGAAAGGCCACCAAACAATCTGCTGATAAGGCCTGTGCTTGTAATTTCCACGGGGAAAAAATGCAATTGTAGATCCAGTTCACTTCCGGGGTGTTCACACTGAAGCCCTGATGAAGGAGGCGCTTGGACCCCCGAAGCGCATTGGATTCTTTTTAGATTGTACCCCTGACTTTCAATGGAATAAAGTTGTATCTGGACCTCTTAGCAGTGGTGTGTCACTTCAATTTCAGTTCTATTTACAAAACACTACAAGCAGGGGGCGGACTGACAACTGATGGGGCCCCCGGGCAATAGGGGATCATGGGGCCCCTGTGTCCTTGCCCAAACTCAAAAAAGCCTGTGAAAAAAGGTACCAGGGGCATCTCATGGGGCCCCCTACTGACCCCGGGCCCTTGAACAGTGCCTGAGTTTCCAAATGATCAGTCCACCCCTGACTACAAGCCAAGAAGACTGTGGAGATCCTCTGGGGTGTAGAAGCCGCCTGCCCAGGAAGCAGATCATTGTACACCAACATCAATCATTTACGCTAAAAAAAAGAAGCCGGATAATATTTTACGGCCAAGATTGCAGATTTTTTAGGCACCCTGAGAGGCCAAACAACGTATTAAAAAAAATAACTTTTATTTATATAAAAATCATATAAAAACCAATGTTAACATTGAGATTACATTCAGGAATCCCTCCAAGAAGGAGATGACTCCATGCTTAACCCTCTACACCATATGCAGTACACATCGCCATATTGGAAAAGTAATGTTGCATCAGATACTATTCCTGTACAATCAACGCGTTTCGCCTATGCGTATGGCTTCTTCAGGAACGTGAATTCTTTGTAGAGGGAAACAACACTACTGTATATGAAAAACAAGAAATAGACAACCTCAATTTCATATAACATAATATGATATCACATATACAGTGATTGAAATCCTGCAGTGCCCGCAAGGTCCCTCTGCTCAAGAAAGCACATGTCCAGGCCCGTCTGAAGTCTGCCACTGAACATCTGAATGATGCAGAGGAGGACTGGTGAAAAGTGTTGTGGTCAGATGAGACCAAAATCCAGCTCTTTGGCATCAACTCAACTCGCCGTGTTTGGAGGAGGAGGAATGCTGCTTATGACCCCAAGAACACCATCCCAACTGTGAAACATGGTGGTGGAAACATTCTGCTTTGGGGGTGTTTTTCTGCTAAGGGGACAGGACAACTGCACCACATCAAAGGGACGATGGACGGGGCAATGTACCATCAAACCTTGGGTGAGAACCTTCTTCCCTCAGCCAGGGCATTGAAAATGGGTCGTGGATGGGTGTTCCAGCACAGGGGCGGACTGACCATTTGGAAATTCAGGCACTGCCCGAGGGCCCAGGGTCAGTAGGGGGCCCCCTGAGATGCCCCTGGTACCTTTTTCATAGGCTTTTTTGAGTGTGGGCAAGGACACAGGGGCCCCATGATCCCCTATTGCCCGGGAGCCCCATGAGTTGTCAGTCCACCCCTGTTCCAGCATGATAATGACCCAAAAAACACGGCCAAGGCAACAAAGGAGTGGCTCAAGAAGAAGCACATTAAGGTCCTGGAGTGGCCTAGCCAGTCTCCAGACCTTAATCCAATTGAAAATCTGTGGAGGAGCTGAAAGTTCGAGTTGCCAAACGTCAGCCAACAAACCTTAATGACTTGGAGAGGATCTGCAAAAGGAGTGGGCCAAAATCCCTCCTGAGATGTGTGCAAACCTGGGGGCCAACTCACGGAAACGTCTGACCTCTGTGATTGACAACAAGGGATTTGCCACCAAGTACTAAGTCATGTTTTGTGAAGGGGATCAAATACTTATTTCCCTCATGAACATGCAGATCAGTCATCATTTGTTGGACACATTTCTGCTGAATTTGTTGTTGTATTCTGTCTCTCAGTGTTACACCGAACATTCGATTTTTAGACCAATCATTTCTTAGTGAGGGGCGAACATTCAAAATCAGCAGGGGAGCAAATACGCATTTCCTTCACTGTACAGTACATATAATATTCAGGAAACTGTTGGACTTACACAAATATGGCGGCAACCAATAAAATCCAGTCTAGGGGCTGGACATAGGGAACGCAAGTATAGATCGCCCATAGGAGGGTACAGAGAGACAGATCGGCATTTGTCTACGATCCCTTAGATAGAAGAAATATCAATACACGAGTACTACTGGACTCCCATTTGCTACATTGTATTCAAATGAAAAATGATCGATATAAGACTAAAGCAATACCAATGCCAACAACTACTTTAACCACTTCTGTGCCGCCCTATATGCGTATTTATTACAAAATATATAAAAAATATTTTAAAAAATACATTTCAAATGAACTGTATTTGTTTAAAAATACAAATCTACATTTTTGGAATGCATTTACAAATATATGGAAAAATATGTTAAAATGACTTTTTATATGTTAAGAAAAATCTGAAGAATATATTTTAAAAATAAATATTTTAAAAAATATATATTTTTTAAATATATTCTTCAGGTTTTTTTTTTTAACATATAAAAAACGTGCTTTCCTATGGGACAAGTTCACATCAAGTTGCCTTTTTGGTTCTATAGACTTCAATGGAAACGCTGCAGAAAAACACGTAGTGCCTAGAAACAAGAAAAAAAAAATGCAAAACGCTGCAAAAATGCAGGTGCGAAAAAAAAAAAATTCCGGACCCTGCATTCACTATATCCAGTCTCCCCGGACCCTGCATTCACTATATCCGCTCTCCCCGGACCCCGCATTCACTATATCCGCTCTCCCCGGACCCTGCATTCACTATATCCGCTCTCCCCGGACCCCGCATTCACTATATCCGCTCTCCCCGGACCCCGCATTCACTATATCCGCTCTCCCCGGACCCTGCATTCACTATATCCGCTCTCCCCACACCCCGCATTCACTATATCCGCTCTCGCCGGACCCTGCATTCACTATATCCGCTCTCCCCGGACCCTGCATTCACTATATCCGCTCTCCCCGGACCCTGCATTCACTATATCCGCTCTCCCCGGACCCCGCATTCACTATATCCGCTCTCCCCGGACCCTGCATTCACTATATCCGCTCTCCCCGGACCCTGCATTCACTATATCCAGTCTCCCCGGACTCCGCATTCACTATATCCGCTCTCCCCGGACCCCGCATTCACTATATCTGCTCTCCCCGGACCCCGCATTCACTATATCCAGTCTCCCCGGACCCTGCATTCACTATATCCAGTCTCCCCGGACCCTGCATTCACTATATCCGGTCTCCCCGGACCCCGCATTCACTATATCCGCTCTCCCCGGACCCCGCATTCACTATATCCGCTCTCCCCGGACCCTGCATTCACTATATCCGCTCTCCCCGGACCCTGCATTCACTATATCCGCTCTCCCCGGACCCTGCATTCACTATATCCGCTCTCCCCGGACCCTGCATTCACTATATCTAGTCTCCCCGGACCCTTACATCAGGGTCCCCGTCATATTGCCCCCTTACATCAGGGTCCCCGTCAGAGTGCCTCATAATGGGCACAGCGGGGCGTACAGACCCGGGATCTGGGTGCATGGCGTGTATGATTGTCATACTATCCTCTTTTTTTCCCCTCCATTCACCCAGATGTTACTGAAGCTTCATGTTCTGTGTCGGCATAATGACCACAGAACCTCCTATATCAGGTGTCCCCATCAGAGTGCCCCCTTACATCAGGGTCCTCATCAAAGTGCCCCCTTACATCAGGGTCCTCGTCAAAGTGCCCCCTTACATCAGGGTCCTCGTTAGAGTGCCCCCTTACATCAGGGTCCTCGTCAGAGTGCCCCCTTACATCAGGGTCCCCATCAGAGTGCCCCCTTACATCAGGGTCCCAGTCATAGTGCCCCCTTACATCAGGGTCCCCGTCAGAGTGCCCCCTTACATCAGGGTCCCCGTCAGAGTGCTCCCTTACATCAGGGTCCCCGTCAGAGTGCCCCCTTACATCAGGGTCCCCATCAGAGTGCCTCCTTACATCAGGGTCGCCATCAGAGTGCCCCCTTACATCAGGGTCGCCGTCAGAGTGCCCCCTTACATCAGGGTCACCGTCAGAGTGCCTCCTTACATCAGGGTCCCAGTCATAGTGCCCCCTTACACCAGGGTCCCCGTCAGAGTGCCCCCTTACATCAGGGTCCTCGTCAGAGTGCCCCCTTACATCAGGGTCCTCGTCAGAGTGCCCCCTTACACCAGGGTCCCGTCAGAGTGCCCCCTTACATCAGGGTCCTCGTCAGAGTGCCCCCTTACATCAGGGTCCTCGTCAGAGTGCCCCCTTACATCAGGGTCCTCGTCAGAGTGCCCCCTTACATCAGGGTCCTCGTCAGAGTGCCCCCTTACATCAGGGTCCTCGTCAGAGTATCCACTTACATCAGGGTCCCCATCAGAGCCCCCTCCCCCTTATATAAATTGTCCCAATCAGAGTGATGATCAGTGGATTCACTCTTCTGGAGGGGCACAACTAAAATCTGGGGGGGGGGGGGAGAAGTCCACCCCAGCACCCCCCTAGATCCATGCCTGATTGAAAGCATTTTACTCTGGCTGGTTGATGAGTGCAGAAATGACCTGTTGATCCTGCCAAGAATCCAGTGCCTTCTGCAATGGTAACATTTAGGCTTTAGGGGTTTTTTGTCCTCCCTTGGAAATCTAAAACCGCGTTGTGCAGACGTGTTCAGCCCAGGGGCGGACTGACCATTTGGAAACTCGGGCACTGCCCAAGGGCCCAGGGTCAGTAGGGGGCCCCATGAGATGCCCCTGGGACCTTTTTCATATGCTTTTTTGAGTTTGGGCAAGGACACAGGGGCCCCATGATCCTCTATTGCCCGGGGGCCCCATGAGTTGTCAGTCCACCAGCCATGTGTGAGCGTTCATTCATTCCATTGGGTAGAATATGAATTTATTCCGGCCATTTGAATGAATGAACGCTCAAGCACTGGACACGCATATCACTTAGGCGCGGTCACATGCGTCGCGTGTTTTGTGAGGGAGAACGTCCCTCTCCTGAACATGTATGTGATGGGTTTTTTTTCTGCCTCTCAGCTCCCATAAACACCTCTGTGTGCAAGAACACGCGGGCCAACGTAGGCGGGCGTTCACCTGGCAGATGCCTTTCAATGTGGCGTGTGCACAAGGCGTTACATTGTTTCCAGTTATCTCTGCCTACTACAGAACCCTTCCCTATGGTATGGAGATGAGGAGAGGGGGAGGGTTCTGAAGTCATAATTTCCTATCCTACAATAGAACATTTCCATGGATACAGTGCAGTGAATGAGCGTTGTCATCCTAGGACAGGAAGCGTGTTACTGGCAGGATCACCAGAATAAAACAAGGGGGAGGGGACGCCTTAAAGTGTTACTACACCTACAACAGTACAATCAGTCTGTAGATGCAGTAAAGCATGCTTGTTATACTCACTGTGGAACCTAAGGGGTTAATCCTCCGTATTGTGTAAAAAGGCTGTTTTGATCCTGTCTTCTCTGATCCTCCTCTTCTTTTACTGTCCCCAATCCATCTGCTGATAGAACAGAGCCTTGGGGGCACTCTGCATATGCTCAGTCTGGTGTGTTCAGGGGCGGACTGACCATTTGGAAACTCGGGCACTGCCTGAGGGCCCGGGGTCAGTAGGGGGCCCCATGAGATGCCCCTGGTACCTTTTTCATAGGCTTTTTTGACTTTGGGCAAGGACACAGGGGCCCCATGATCCCCTATTGCCCGGGGGCCCCATGAGTTGTCAGTCCACCCCTGGGTGTTTTTGTTTATTTTTTCTTGGGAGAGTGCATGTGATCAGCTCAGGGCCATCAGTGCTGTCCAGACAGAGGGTCAGGGGTCATGCAGCCTCATAGGACAATCAGGGAAGAATGAAAACGTCTCCTACAAGCTTTACCCAGTGCTGTGCTGGACACTGATAGAAGTCACAAGACTGCTATATACTGATGACGAGAAAAGGCATTTAGCAGTTTATATTTTACTAAACTAATTGCATTTCCATGTTGTGTGTACTGTAGGAGACCAGATATAGTGAATGCGTGGTCCACTCTGATGGGGACACCCGATGTAAGGGGGCACTCTGATGGGGACACCCGATGTAAGGGGGCACTCTGATGGGGACACCTGCTGTAAGGGGGCACTCTGATGGGGACACCCGCTGTAAGGGGGTACTCTGATGGGGACACCCGATGTAAGGGGGCACTCTGATGGGGACACCCGATGTAAGGGGGCACTCTGATGGGGACACCTGCTGTAAGGGGGCACTCTGATGGGGACACCCGATGTAAGGGGACACTCTGATGGGGACACTTGATATAGGAGGTTCTGTGGTCATTATGCCGACACAGAACATGAAGCTTCAGTAACATCTGGGTGAATGGAGGGAAAAAAAGAGAATAGTATGACAATCATACACGCCATGCACTCAGATCCCGGGTCTGTACGCCCCGCTGTGCCCAATATGAGGGGTTCCCGCCATCCCTGTGCCGAGTTCCCGGGTCTGTACGCCCGCTGTGCCCATTGTGAGGGGTTCCCACCGTCCCTGTGCCGAGTTCCCGGGTCTGTACACCCGCTGTGCCCATTATGAGGGGTTCCCACCATCCCTGTGATCAGTTCCCGGGTCTGTACATAGTAGATGGATGACCTCACAAGTTGGAAGCCCCCTTAGACATCTGATGGACACGGATTCAGTATGTTACCTGCTCTGTAATGGTTGTGCACAGGACAGCCCGAATCCTCTTCTTTTTGGGTCCCCCGCTGGTGGTCCTGGCTTCTCCTCCCAGCCAAGTGCCCCCAATAGTAGCCTCTTGCTATGGTGGCACTCCAGCAGGCTTGCTCCCAAGCTGCTCTCTTTTGAATGAACATTGTCTATTCACACACACAGAGCATGGCTCGGCCTCAGCCTCACTCTCTCCTCATTGGCTCACTGGCTGTGATTGACAGCATTAGGGGCCAGTGGCTTCCAGTGCTGTGTGAGCCAATGAGGAGAGAGAGACCCGGGAGAGGCGGCGGCTGAGGGGGGAGCTGCACTCAGAAGGTATTTTTACCTTAACGCCCAGTGCCCTCTCCATGCGTTTCAGTTGTTTTTTTTCTGCATCCAAAACGCACAGAAAGGAGGTGATATGGTTGTCAATGTCATAGTTCACATCAGCGCTTGCAGTTCCGGTGCGTTCCGGGTGCAGAAAAAAAAGTAGAACAGCATTTTTCCTGCACAGAACTGCACTGGAACGCGTTAAAATGCATAAAAACCGCACTGGAAAGCACTTCTTCCTACTTAAATTTAAGAAAAACAGAGGGAAAAAATGAGCGGGAACGCATCAGAAACGCACCAGTTGCTTTAAAAATGCACCGGGACACATCAAAAACACATAAAAAAATGCACATGTGAAAACACACCGGAACGCGTCAAAAAGGCAAAAAAAATGCACCAGGAACACCAAAAACATGCATGTGGAAATACATCCGGAACGCATCTGGACTGCGTTTCTATGGTGTGCATGTGAGCTGCTTTTTTTATGCATCCAAAACGCACAGAAAGTAGGTTCTATGGTTGTCAATGTCATAGTTCACATCAGCGCTTGCAGTTCCAGCGGGTTCTGGTTGCAGGAAAAAAAAAGTAGAACAGGCGGCATTTTTTGTGCACAGAACCTCACAGGAACGCAGCAAAACGCATCAAAAACGCAGCATAAACACCAGCGGGGGACTGACAATTCATGGGGCTCCTGGACAATAGGGGATCATGTGGCCCCTGTGTCCTCGCCCACACTCAAACCACACCCAAAGCAGCCTATGAAAGGTACCAGGGGCATCTCATGGGGCCCCCTACTGACCCAGGGCCCTCCAGTTTCCAAATGGTCAGTCCGCCCCTGATAAACGCACTTCTTCCTATTTATATTTAAGAAAAATAGAGGGGAAAAAACGAGCGGGAACGCATCAGAAAACGCTTTAAAAATGCACCAGAACACATCAAAAACACGTAAAAACTGCACAAGAATGCACCAAAAATGCACATGTGAAAACACACCGGAACGCATCAAAAAGGCATAAAAATGCACCAGAACGCACCAAAAAGCCCGTTCACACTCCATGCGTTTCAGTTGCTTTTTTTCTGCGTCCAAAACGCACAGAAAGTAGGTAATATGGTGGTCAATGTCATAGTTCACATCAGGGCTTGCAGTTCCGGTGCGTTCCGGGTGCAGAAAAAAAAGTAGGTCAGGCGGCATGTTTCCTGCACAGAACTGCACTGGAACGCGGCAAAACGCATCAACAACGCACCAAAATGCACTTCTTCCCATTTAAATTTAAGAAAAACAGAAGGAAAAAAAACGAGTGGGAACGCATTAAACCGCTTTAAAAATGCACCAAAAACACACATGCGAAAAACCCACCATAATGCATCAATAACGCACCAAAATGCACCATAAACGCACTTCTTCCAATTTATATTTAAGAAAAATAGAGGGGAAAAAAGGAGTGGGAACGCATCAGAGACGCACCAGAACGCTTTAAAAATGCACCGGAACACATCCAAAACGCACAACTGCACAAGAATGCACCAAAAATGCGCACCTGAAAACACACCGGAACGCGTCAAAAAGGCATAAAAAAATGCACCGGAACGCACCAAAAGGCCGGTTCACACTACATACATTTCAGTTGCTTTTTTCCTGCGTCCAAAACGCACAGAAAGTCAGAGATCTGGTTGTCGGTGTCATAGTTCACATCAGTGCATGCAGCTCCAGCTGCAGAAAAAAAAAAAAGTAGAACAGGTGGCATTTTTTCTGCACAGAACTGCACTGGAACGCACATGTCCCTATTGAGGGCCAGTTTCACTCTCCGTGCGTTTTAGTTGCTTTTTTTTTCTGCATCCAAAACGCACAGAAAGTAGGTTCTATGGTTGTCAGTGTCATAGTTCCCATCAGCGCTTGCAGCTCCAGTGTGTTCCGGTTGCAGGAAAAAAAGTAGAACAGGCGGCCCTTTTTGTGCACAGAACTGCACCGCTACGCGGTAAAACGCACCAAAAACGCACCAAAAACGCTCCAAAAACGCACATGTCCATATTTAAACTGAAGAAAAAGAGAGGGGAAATAATGAATTGGAACACATGAAAAACGCACTGGAAGGCAAGTGGAAAGGCCTCTGGACTGCGTTTTCCTGGTGTGAAGCGGCCCTTAGCATAGAATTATTTGGTGTCTCTACTTACAGCAATAAAAACGCAGAGAAGACGATCCTCACAAATATTTTTATTACATTTCATTCCAGTACAAAGAACAAGCGATTTCAGTCAATGTAACCCTAACTGGATGCCGTTTTCAGAAGCTCCGTGTATCATAAATAATTGTTTTTTTTTAAAGAAAATCCTGTATTAACCTTTTTTTCCCCAGAGCTGCTGATCTACTGCGACCTCTTTGCAGCTACTTCACGCCCGGCATTTCAACAGGAGGGCTTCTTGACGGTAACAGCAGTGGAATGTAATGTGTGTCGGCTCAGCTATTTCAAATCTCCATCAGTAGCCCATGCAATGGAGTGACAACGCAGGAGTGCATTTGTAACACCAAGGTCAGGTTGTTGTCACCCTGTAACAGGAAGTGCACCAGGACCCCCGGGGCAGGCTTACCACGTATTATTTTCATGAAAGCTGCAGATTTAACTCGGGGTGCTTTAATCAGGGGCGGACTGACAACTCATGGGGCCCCCAGGCAATAGGGGATCATGGGGCCCAAACTCCTTGCCCAAACTCAAAAAAGCCTATGAAAATGGTACCAGGGGCATCTCCTGGGGCCCCCTACTGACCCCAGGCCCTCGGGCAGTGCCTGAGTTTCCAAATGGTCAGTCCGCCCCTGCTCCCAACACAGCCAGAAAACTCACCATGCTGTGCAGGAGGGCATGTCAGCACAAGTCTAGGCCATTGGAGGACAGGCAGGCTGTGCTCCCAACACAGCCAGAAAACTGACCACACTGGGATGGATGTGCTCTCATGCCAAGTGTGGTCTGGGGACTGCAGGAACACCAGGGATTTCACACAAAGGAAGCAATACAAAGAGAACAGGAGACTTTTTAACCCAATTACACGGTACAGCCGGCACAGATCAGGAACAGGGCCGGACTGACCATTTGGAACTCAGGCACTGCCCGAGGGCCCGAGGTAAGTAGGGGGCCCCATGAGATGCTCCTGGTACCTTTTTCATAGGCTTTTTTGAGTTTGGGCAAGGACACAGGGGCCCCATGATCCCCTATTGCCCGGGGGCCCCGTGAGTTGTCAGTCCGCCCCTGATCAGGAATATGAAATGTTGGGGGTAACACATTCTTCAACGATCACCTTGTTGTCTATTATACATCGTAGGACCACCAAGTGATGGAATGCACAGTGTTCTGGGTTTCTGGGTTTTTATTCCCAGTGCAGACCACTGCAGGGCACTGGTGTAAACTGGGAGCATCCAATCTACAGCCAGGGGCGGACTGACAACTCATGGGGCCCCCGGACAATAGGGGATCATGGGGCCCCTGTGTCCTTGCCCAAACTCAAAAAAGCCTATGAAAAAGGTACCAGGGGCATCTCATGGGGCCCCCTACTGACCCCGGGCCCTCGGGCAGTGCCGAGTTTCCAACTGGTCAGTCCGCCCCTGTCTACAGCTATTATTCTGCAGCCCAGCGCTGGTGTGAATGAGCCCCGAATCCACGCACGGGTTTGGTTGCATCCATATTCTGACACATTCTGGTAATGAAAAGGTTAACGTAACTATATACAGCAGGTCTCTCGCCAGGGTACAATGCGGTAAAAAGCACGCGGCAGGAGCGGTTTTCACGTAGTAGTGATGAATTGTGCGTTGTTCTAATCATGGTATAGGATTAGCAGGTTAATACCGCGCAGTTCTATGGCAACCGGAGATTAGATGAGAAATACTCCGCATGACAATTTACACATACAGTATAGAAAGCAGAATGGAATAATACAGGAAGTCGCACGTTCCTGGCGGGATCAACCGGCTGCCAGCCTATGCAGGGAAGATGACGTCCTCCCTTAAGCCCTTTATGGAGAGCCAACCCGCTTGGCAATGCAATTGTGTCCTTGTAAGAATCATTATAAAACTTTCTTCGGAACAGTAAGGGATCACACGTTTTCTTTAAGTCGTTGCACTGGAAACCTAAAAAAAAAAGAGAATTTCGTGACTTACACTGGAAAAAAATGTAAAAAATGAAAAGGTTCAAAGAGAATGAAACATGAACCCCACAAGGAGCTCAACAATACCTACACTTGTGGTCCTCAACCCTACTGAGATCATGGTCCAGTACGTTCTTCCGAAACCTTCCCACAGTATGAAAAGTTTATACTAACCCAATAAAAGTATGGGGATGCAAAATATGTGGGGGGTTTGGGGGGATCTGTGGGGGCTGAGGGCTCTCAGGGGGCCTGGGGGCACTGTGGGAGATTGAGGGGCATGGTGGACCACTATTGGAGGTTGATTGGCACTAACACAATAAAAGTATAGGAATACAAAATATGGGGCTGGATATCACTGTTGGGGAATTGGGTTCTGAAGAGGGTTTTCAGGAGACTTGGTGGCTCTGTAGGGGATTATGGAGGGAGCTGGGGTCAACTGTGGGGGATGGGGTCTCTGGGTCTTCCTAGGAGGCTGGGGACTTTATAACAGCACTGCAGTAGACTGGGGGGCAAACTGTTGGAGATGGGGGCACTATGAAGGGTTGGAGGCTCTGCAGCAAGCTAGGGGGCACTTTAGGAGGCTGGAGAGCGCTGTGCGGACGGATAGTTCTCAGGGGGTTTGGGGGCACTGTGGGAGATTGGGGGGCATGGTGGACCACTATAGGAGGTTGAATGGCACTAAGATTGACAGTAAGGGTATAGGAATACAAAATATGTGGCTCTGTAGGGGAATCTTGAGGGAGCTGAGGTCAACGGTGGGGGGTGGGGTCTCTGTAGGGGGCTGTGGGTTTTCCTAGGAGGCTGGGGGCTTTATAGAGACACTGGGGTAGACTGGATTGCACTGCAGGGACTGGGGGCAAACTGTTGGAGATGGGGGCATTATGAAGGGTTGGAGGCTCTGCAGCAAGCTAGGGGGCACTGTAGGAGGCAGGAGAGCACTGTGGGGACTGATGGCTCTTAGAGTGATGGAGGGCACTCTGGGAGATTGAGGGGCATGGTGGACCACTATAGAAGGTTGATTGGCCCTAACATAATAAAAGTATAGGAATAAATAATATGGGGTTGGATTTCATTGTTGGGGGATGGGTTTGGATATCACTGTTCGGAAATTGGGTTCTGAAGGGGGTTTGCAGGAGACTTGGTGGCTCTGTAGGGGATTATGGAGGGAGCTGGGGTTAACTTTGGGGGGTAGGGTCTCTGTAGGGGGCTGTGGGTCTCCCCAGGAGGCTGGAGGCTTTGAAGAGGCACTGTGGTAAACTGGAATGCACTGCAGAGACTGGGGGCACTGTTGGAGATGGGGGCACTATGGAGGGCTGGGGGCTCTGCAGCAAGCTAGGGGGCACTGTAGGAGGCTGGAGAGCACTGTGGGGACTGATAGTTCTCAGGGGGCCTGGGGGCACTGTGGGAGATTGGGGGGCATGGTGGACCACTATAGGAGGTTGAATGGCACTAACATAATAATGGTATAGGAATACAAAATATGTGGCTCTTTAGGGGAATCTTGAGGGAGCTGAGGACAACTGTGGGGGATGGGGTCTCTGTAGGGGCTGTGGGTCTCCTTAGGAGGATGGGGGCTTTATAGACACTGGGGTAGACTGGAATGCTCTGCAGGGATTGGGGGCAAACTGTTAGAGATGGGGGCACTATGGAGGGTTGGAGGCTCTGCAGCAAGCTAGGGATCACTTCAGGGGCCTGGAGAACACTGAGGGGGATGATGGTTCTTAGGGGGCTGGAGGGCATTGTGGGAGATTGAGGGGCATGGTGACCACTATAGGAGTTTGATTGGCACTAACATAATAAAAGTATACGAATAAAAAATATGGGGTTGGATTTTGTTGTTGGGGGATGGGTTTGAATATCACTGTTGGGGAATTGGGTTCTGAAGGGGGTTTGCAGAACACTTGGTGGCTCTGTAGGGGGCTGATGGCTCTCAGGGGGCCTGGGGGCACTCTGGGAGTTTGGGGGGGCATGGTGGACCACTATAGGAGGTTGAATGGCACTAACACAGTAAGGGTATAGAAATAGAAAATATGTGGCTCTGTAGGGGAATCTTGAGGGAGCTGAGGTCAACTGTGGGGGGTGGGGTCTCTGTAGGGGGCTGTGGGTCTCCCTAGGAGACTGGGGGCTTTATAGAGGCACTGGGATAGACTGGAATGCGCTGCAGGGATTGGGGGCAAACTGTTGGAGATGGGGGCACTATGAAGGGTTAAAGGCTCTGCAGCAAGCTAGGGGGCACTTCAGGGCTCTGGAGGGTACTGTGGGAGATTGAGGGGCATGGTGGAGCACTGGAAGGGGCTTTTTAGCAGTCTTGTTGTCTCTGTAAGGGAGCTGGGGATGATTGGGGGGGGGGTCTCTGGAGGTGGCTGTGGGTCTCTCCAGGAGGCTGGGGGCTTTACAGAGGCACTGGGATAGACTGGAGTGCACTGCAGGGACTGGGGGACACTGTGAGACACTGTTGGAGGTTGGGGGTTCTATAGGAGGTAGGGATGCCACCTTTTCTTCATACGAAACCTCAACACTTTACCGGTGCACAGCACAGGGGGAACACTGTAGACTCTGATGTAAAGGGAAATTCTGATGTAAAGGGGTTTCTTCTCAGCAAAAGCCCCCCACTTACATCAGATTCCCACGTATTAGCACTCGGCGGTTGTGGTACTCGGTTACTTGGGGAGCAACAGTTCGGTCTCAATAATGTGTCTGGGTTTTACTGCCCCCCCAACTGCTAGTGTGAATGAGCCCTTAAGGGAGTTATTAAGTGTTAGCGTCAGAATAAGTGTTAGGTGATAAAGCCTGACTCCATTTCAGTGTTGGGTTAAGAGTAACTGTTAAAGTGGTTGTAAAGCTCAGACACGAAATATGAACAAAGCATATCCCTGTATAGTGTGTACTTGTCTTAATCCAGAGCACTAAGTGTCATTTCTGTCTGCTTCCTCTGTTATCTACACGAGTCACTTCTGACAAGTTTTCCTGACACCAAGAGAAATATGGTGACAGGGAAGCAGGGGCGGACTGACAACTCATGGGGCCCCCAGGCAATAGGGGATCATGGGGCCCATGTGTCCTTGCCCAAACTCGAAAAAAAACCTATGAAAAAGGTATCTTATGGGGCCCCCTATTGACCCCAGGCCCTCGGGCAGTGCCCAAGTTTCCAAACGGTCAGTCCGCCCCTGCAGGGAAGGGACCTCCATCAGAGTATAAGGCCCCGACAGCTAGTTTACAGCACAGATCTGCAAACTTACCCCTTACACTCGCACCTCCTCTGTTGGTGTATATTCTGGATCAGCCATGCTCTCTTCCGGGCCCGCCTCTGTAAAAAAAGAACAGACAGGGATCAATATAGCAAGGAACATCTGTGGACATAATAAAAGTGGCCCAAACAAGGGCTTAGACCAGGGTCCCCAAGAGGTGGGTACAGGCAGCCTTCCTGTACTAGGCCCAGGCCCCACTGGGGTAGGAGGGATGTTCTGCAATGGCTGCCTCTGGACGGCCCCTACCAGAACTCCCAGCCTGGACTGTATGCATCTTGAAGAACTGGACTGATGAAGATTGTCTTCTCCAGCCCACAGTCCAACCCACTCTTAGCCAGCAGTGTTGAGGTTTTATGTTGATGGGTGACGCAGCACCCAGAGTCTCAATAAAACGTCATCTAGTGGTTGCAGGGCTTTGTTTGGTGTGTGCCGGGTACATGGCGAGTGATGAGTGGAGGGACCAAGAGGGTGCTGTGCTGGGTAAAGGGTCAATAGAGGGATCTGGATTGCTGGTAATGGTGGGCACGGTCTGCAGTACTCCAAGAATAAGAAGGTCAATGGGAGGCCAAGGAGAGTCCTGACCCCTCTATCACCCGCATTTTGTGCATTATATACCCCTGCACTCTGTTACATACCCCTGACCTCTGCATTGTTACATACTCCTGACACCTGCACTCTGTGGGTTTTTTTAACACACTCCTGAACCCTGCACTCTATTTTTACATACTCCTGACACCTGCACTCTGTTTTTTTGTACTCTTGACACCTACCTTCTCTTTGTTACATACTCCTGACACCTGCACTCTGTGGGTTTTTAACATACTCCTGACCCCTGCACTCTGTTGCATACTCCTGACCCCGCCCTCTATTTTTACATACTCCTGACACCTGCACTCTGTTTTTTTGTACTCTGGACACCTACCTTCTCTTTGTTACATACTCCTGACACCTGCACTACATAAACCTGACCTCTGCACTGAGCGTAGGATTACGTTTTTAACCCCTGCCACTGTTAACGCAAATTTTTCTATACCTAAAATTCTTTCCCAACTTCTCTCATCATATACATTACATTTGTCTGACCCCTGCACCCTGTACATTACAAGCTCCTGGCCCCTGCACTCTATACTTTACATACTCCTGACACCTGCACTCTGGCCCCTGCATTCTGTATGTACTCCTAATACCTACACTATGTACATTACATACATCTGACCCCTGCACCCTGTACATTACAAGCTCCTGGCCCCTGCACTCTATACTTTACATACTCCTGACACCTGCACTACATACATCTGACCTCAGCACTGAGCGTAGGCTCAAGTTTTTAGCCCCTGCCACTGCTAGCGCCAATTTTTCTACACCTAAAATTCCTTCCCAATTTCTCTCATCATATACATTACATTTATTTGACCCCTGCACCCTGTACATTACAAGCTCCTGACACCTGCACTCTGGCCCCTGCACTCTATACATTACATACTCCTGACACCTGCACTCTGGCCCCTGCATTCTGTATGTACTCCTAATACCTACACTATGTACATTACATACATCTGACCCCTGCACCCTGTACATTACAAGCTCCTGGCCCCCGCACTCTATACATTACATACTCCTGACACCTGCACTACATACATCTGACCTCAGCACTGAGCGTAGGCTCAAGTTTTTAGCCCCTGCCACTGTTAGCGCCAATTTTTTTACACCTAAAATTCCTTCCCAATTTCTCTCATCATAAACATTACATTTATTTGACCCCTGCACCCTGTACATTACAAGCTCCTGACACCTGCACTCTGGCACCTGCACTCTATACATTACATACTCCTGACACCTGCACTCTGGCCCCTGCATTCTGTATGTTGCATACTCCTAATACTTACACTATGTACATTACATACATCTGACCCCTGCACTCTGTGAGTAGGCTCAAGTTTTTAGCCCCTGCCACTGTTAGCACAAATGTTTCTACAGCTAAAATTCCTTCCCAACTTCTCTCTTCTGGGCGCCCAGGGGGAGGTGACAGGGCCATACCTACAGGGGGTGCAGGGGTTGCAATTGTGACCCAGCCCCATGCTGCAAGGGGCCTGTGCACCCCCCTGTACACCTGAATAGGAGGAGCAGCAGGGACGGCTGCATATAGAAGAATCAATCTCTCCATTTTCCTCCAGCGGCTTTATCTATCCAGCCTTTTCCTGCTGTGTGTCATTTACCAGCCCCTTCCTTTTCTAAACGGACAGCCAGTGATCTATACCGATCACTGACTCTGTCCATTCATAACTGAAGCATAGTAAACTGTTTGCTATGCTCCAGTGTATGAATGAACAGGAATCTCTGTACAGAACTATTCCTCTCCACTCATACTGTGCAGCAAAGGAGATTGAGGGCTGTGTCCTCAGTCTCTTTTCTCTGTCCCAAAGGTGGAACATTAGAGGTCTGCTTAAACCCCTGATATTTCACCAAAGCTCCCCAATGGGGCTCATAAAAAAAATTGTAAACACAATTAAAAAAAAATTGTAAAATATGGTAAACAAAATAAAAAAACAAGAAGAAACTACTGACACCGGTGATGGAACTACCAGGGTCACAAAGGTCGCACTTGCAACTGGGCCCTGGCTTTCCGCCACTGGGCTTGAAGGGAAGGGTCAGGGGAGCCCTTTATAATTTCTTGCACAAGGTCCTGAAGGTTCTAGTTACACCACTGGGAGGTGGGGCCTATCAGGTAGTTCTTACGGGGTCCAATGATCTTTCATGGCAAGCAGTTGCTGTATTTCTTCCAAGGCATATATGTAGGCCATACTCCCCAACCTGCCTGCAAAATTTCAAGAGTGGGCAACCTCCCCTAGGCCCCTCTTCCCTGGGCACTGGAGTCGCTAGAGGTTTGGATCCCCCTACCGTCCTGCACAGCCAGGCAACACGCATCTTCATAATGATTTGCACCAGAAATCAGTCCTTTTATTTATGGGATTTGAACTGGGATGGGGTGAAGGGTGTACAGGATGCCCAAGGGTACCAATAACTGAGGACAATGTTCTGGAACGATTTACAAGCCTTCACTACAACACATTCTCTGATGGAGAGCTAGGCAGAGTCTCCTAATGTTCCACCCCAGGTCCTAGATGACCTCCTCTTCCTTCACCCAGCAATCTGGAGGTGTTCCTGAACAGGGGAGCCGGTTTCTGTCACTTTAAGAAATAGACAGTCACTGGCAGGTGGTAAATCTGGATTCCCACCAGAGTGTTCCTTCCCCTATCCGCCCAGGGGGTGCAGGGGTGATCACTCAGATCCTCTCCTGTACTGCTGGTGGGTGTTATCAGGCCCATTAGCTGGGCCACTCCTTCCCTGCTGTACAGGTGGTCCTCACTCTGGGGGCCACTGAAGCTCTGAGCTTTCTTCCTTTCCAGCTCCAGGCCTGTAGGTGGGCCTCCTCGCAGTCTCCTGCCTTCAGCCTCACATCATCCTCTCTGTCTTCCACCCGAACTCTCCTGCAGCTAAGCAGGCTCAGTTACTTTTAAGGGTTGTCCTAGCCCTTGCCAAGCTTCCTGTTGGGGATTGGCTAGGATCCCTCAAGAGTACAAACCAGCCACTCCTCAGATTCACCCACTGTCTCTAGGCCTTCCTCCAAAGCTGTAGAGCAGGAGGAAATTCCAGAAGGCCTGGCCTGCAGAGCCTTTCAGCTCCTAACCGCACTTTGACCTTCTATTGCACCCAGGCTGCTACTTAACCCGCCTTTCTAACAATCAGGACTCTAGCTCCCCCTAGCTAACTGGCAGGGTACAACACATGGCTCCATCAGAGCAGGAATGATTGCTCTGGTTGGTTCAAAACCTGCATGCGAGAGAGTGCATTGGGCATATGCAGGTGTTAAACAAGCCAGCATGCTTGTTCCTGCGCTAATGGGGCCACGGTCCAATTCCAATGGCCCATCCTGCCATTTTTCTTGGCGTTTTGGCTGGGGAGAAGCTGATGGGGCCAGGCGTCCAATTCCAATATCCCATCCTGCCATTTGTCTTGGCGTTTTGGCTGGGGAGAAACTGATGGGGCCACGCGTCTAATTCCAACGGCCCATCCTGCCATTTTTCTTCGCGATTTGGCTGGGGAGAAGCTGATGGGGCCACGCGTCCAATTCCAGTGGACCATCCTGCCATTTTTCTTGGCGTTTTGGCTGGGGAGAAGCTGACACTAGAGAAGTTGGGGTGTGTAGGTATTTTGGGAAGTTGATGTGAAGGTGAATTAACCCTTTAAAAACAAGTTGGCAACCTTTTTGGCTCTATCCTGAAAAAAAAAAAAAAACGTTGATCGTTCTGTAATCCTATGGTGCCACCAATGATTTTGAAAATCGGTCGCTTTTCAGGAATTTTCCAACACGCCCAATAAACAAAATGGGGAGGAACCACGAAAATCGGCTGATGCCATTGCCCCACTAACAGAGCAAAAATCGTCTGATTATTTTTAGGTCCCATTTTCTTACAAAAATTGTTTGGAAATCGACCCATGTTTGGCTGGCCTTACACAGACTTCTCCTCTAACAAAGAGAAAAATATACAATGTATGTATAATGTTTGTATACAACATATCCTTTTCTCAATTCAAGAGGAGAAACAATTCATTGGCACATAGAGGGTCAGACTGTAAAGCGAAGATCCATCAAGGGATCCGATATTTCCTTTACTCACCAGCCTGCGAGAGCGGGCCACTGCAATGACAATGATCATCACAATTACAAGGAAAAGGAGGACTCCGACTCCGATCGTCACCCAGAACAGGTAGCCTGACAGATGCCGGAACTCCGCCTGCACTGGTAGAGCTAGAAGGAAGAGGACAGGTTTTATGAGGAAGAGGACAGGCTTTATAAGGAAGAGGACAGGCTTTATGATGAAGAGGACAGGTTTTATGAGGAAGAGGACAGGTTTGATAAGGAAGAGGACAGGTTTTATGAGGAAGAGGACAGGTTTGATAAGGAAGAGGACAGGTTTTATGAGGAAGAGGACAGGTTTTATGAGGAAGAGGACAGGCTTTATGAGGAAGAGGACAGGCTTTATGAGGAAGAGGACAGGTTTTATAAGGAAGAGGACAGGTTTTATGAGGAAGAGGACAGGGTTTATGAGGAAGAGGACAGGTTTTATGAGGAAGAGGACAGGCTTTATGAGGAAGAGGACAGGTTTTATAAGGAAGAGGACAGGTTTTATAAGGAAGAGGACAGGTTTTATGAGGAAGAGGACAGGCTTTATGAGGAAGAGGACAGGTTTTATGAGGAAGAGGACAGGTTTTATGAGGAAGAGGACAGGGTTTATGAGGAAGAGGACAGGTTTTATGAGGAAGAGGACAGGCTTTATGAGGAAGAGGACAGGTTTTATGAGGAAGAGGACAGGTTTTATAAGGAAGAGGACAGGTTTTATGCACTGGAAAGATTCTCATTCATTCTGCTGTGTCTCCGCTTTTGCCTAGTTATACTAACGCGGCCTTTCTTCTCATGGATTGACTGACTTTGTATTATTTACTTGTCTATGGCCAATTAGTTGGCTGTAAAGTTGTCATATCCGGCAGCCCCCATGGGAGGGGGGGGGGGCTTACAGTCCTGACCCTGGTCTGATATCTCTGCTCTGCCAGGAAGTAAATACAAAAGAATAACAGCTCACATAGCCATCCTGGAGAAAGGGTAAACTGATCACAGCTTAAACACCGGAGTTCTGCAAAAAGTTTCCACACTTTTTTAACACACACACATATATATATATATATACACACATACATACTCACACAGTGGTGTCCCGAGGCAGGTGTGGGGGGTGCGTGCAGTAGGGGGTGACACCTACTGCACGGGGTGACACCGGACCCGCTCCACCAAAAGGTAAGTTGTAAAGCAAACCGGTGATCCCCGTAGGATATATACATACCAGGGTCGGACTGACCATGTGGAAACTTGGGCACTGCCCGAGGGCAGTAGAGGGCCCCATGAGATGCCCCTGGTACCTTTTTCATAGGCTAGGATGGATCAGACCTGCAGATTGAGGAGCATAATGGATCAGACTCCGATCCATTACGCTCAATCTGCAGATCTGATCCATTCTGCGGGGATCGTCGGAGGGGGTGTCACTAAGTGTTATTGCCCGAAGTGACACCAACCCTAGGGATGCCCCTGTATGTGTGTGTATCAGGGGCGGACTGACAACTCATGGGGCCCCCGGGCAATAGGGGATCATGGGGCCCCTGTGTCCTTGCCCAAACTCAAAAAAGCCTATGAAAAAGGTACCAGGGGCATCTCATGGGGCCCTTTACTGCTCTCCGTCAGTGCCCAAGTTTCCAAATGGTCAGTCGCCCCTGGTGTGTATATATATATATATATATATATATATATATATATAGTGAAGGAAATGCGTATTTGCTCCCCTGCTGATGTTGAATGTTTGCCCCTCACAAAGAAATGATTGGTCTAAAAATCGAATGTTCGGTGTATTGTAACACTGAGAGACAGAATAGCAACAACAAATTCAGCAGAAATGCGTCTAACAAATGATGACTGATCTGCATGTTCATGAGGGAAATAAGGATTTCATCCCCTTCACAAAACATGACTTAGTACTTGGTGGCAAATCCCTTGTTGGCAATCACAGAGGTCAGACAAACTCGAACTCGAACTTTCATCTCCCTCCACAGATTTTAAATCAGATTAAGGTCTGGAGACTGGCTAGGCCACTCCAGGACCTTAATGTGCTTCTTCTTGAGCCACTCCTTTGATGCCTTGGCCATGTGTTTTGGGTCATTGTCATGCTGGAACACCCATCCACGACCCATTTTCAATGCCCTGGCTGAGGGAAGAAGGTTCTCACCCAAGATCTGACGGTACATTGTCCCTTTGTCCCTACATTGTCCCGGTACATTGTCCCGTCCATTGTCCCTTTGATGTGGTGCAGTTGTCCCTGTCCCAGAAGAAAAACACCCCAAAAGCAGAATGTTTCCACCACCATGTTTGACAGTTGGGATGGTGTTTTTGGGGTCATAGGCAGCATTCCTCCTCCTCCAAACACGGCGAGTTGAGTTGATGCCAAAGAGCTGGATTTTGGTCTCCTCTGACCACAACACTTCCCACCAGTCCTCTGCATCATTCAGATGTTCAGTGGCAAACTTCAGACGGACCTGGACATGTGCTTTCTTGAGCAGAGGGACCTTGCGGGCACTGCAGGATTTCAATCCTCGTCGGCGTAGTGTGTTACCAATTGTTTTCTTGGTGACTGTGGTCCCAGCTGCCTGGAGATCATTGACAAGATCCTCACGTGTAGTTCTGGGATGATTCCTCACTGTTCTCATGATCATTGACACTCCACGAGGTGAGATCTTGCATGGTGCACCAGACCTAGGGAGACTGACACTTGTTTTGTGTTTCTTCCATTTGCGAATGATTGCACCAACTGTTGTCACCTTCTCACCAAGCTGCTTGGCCATAGTTTGGTAGCCCAGTCCAGCCTTGTGTAGGTCTACAATCTTGTCCCTGACATCCTTGGACAGCTCTTTGGTCTTTGCCATGGTGGAGAGTTTGGAATCTGATGGTTTGATTGCTCCTGTGGACAGGTGTCTTTTATACAGGTAACACAATGAGATTAGCAGCACTCCCTTTAAGAGACTGCTTCTAATCTCAGCTTGTTACCTGTATGAAAGACACCTGGTAGCCAGAAATCCTGCTGAATGATAGGGGATCAAATCCTTATTTCCCTCATGAACATGCAGATCAGTCATCATTTCTTAGACATGCATTTCTGCTGACTTTTTTGCTGCTACATTTGCAATATTTGTTGGTTTTACAAAGCAATAGGGAAATACAGATTAATGTCTGCATGGGCCCCGAGGAATGCATAAAAAGTGCTAAAGGGCCATATGCAGCTCCTGAGCCACAGGTTGGGAACCAGAGCTATAAAGTGTCCCTGGAAAATATTTTTCTGACCCTCTGCACACATCTGACAGACAACCTCTGCCAGGCGAACACTTACTGAGTGTCAGATTAGCGCTGACCACCGTCTTCTCTTCAACCACGACGCAGCAGGTCCAGTTCCCCAACGTCTCCGGTAAAACAGTCACATCCTGGGCGAGCTTTAGTTTCCCGGGAGGGCCGCAATTTCCTTGATTTATGTTGGTGTTTTCCCAGCAGAGCCTCCCATTCTCACCCAGGCAGTTTGTTTCACACAGAAGGGTGACGATGGACTCCATGGAGAGGGCGGCTTCAGAGGAGGACACTGCAATGGGGGGACAGAACACAAATCTGCGTTAAGGTCATCGGCTCTTCTCAGAGGACACTATTGGAGAACATCTAATTAACAGAATGTATGATGTGATATTTAAAGTGATTATAAACCTCAGACATGAAATATGAACAAAGCATATCCCTCTACAGTGTGTACTTGCCTCAATCCAGAGCACTAAGTGTCATTTTTGTCCACTTTGTTGTTCCTTTGCTATCAGCATGAGTTACTTCAGACGAGTTTTCCTGACACCAAGAGATAAGTGGTGACAGGGGAGGGCCCAGCCTGTGATTGACAGCCTCATCTCTGTTCCTGTGTGCTGTGTGAAGGGGGCGTGTGTCCCTTCCCTCCAATCGGCTCTCAGAGCTCTCCTCACTGATGTAACTTCAGCTCCCCGCCCCCTGCTTTTTCGAGCTGAGAGATCCTGTGTAATGTTTGCACTTTGAATGAATGTAGGGGAAAGATGGCTGCAGATAAACAGGTACAACTTATGTAGGAGGATTTGTTTCATCTCTGTGTATCACCTGAGGTCAGTCATTTCACTTGGTATATGTGAGGGTTTACAACCGCTTTACCCATCACATAGTTATTATTGCAGTACTTCTGTACGGCTTCAGACACTTTAAGGGCCGGTTCACACTATAGAAATGCATTCCAGATGCGTTTCTACATGTGCAATTTTGATGCACTTTTGGCGTGTACCGGTACATTTTTGATGCGTTTGTGTCGCGTCAGTGTTTTTTTTATGCATTCTAGTTAATTTTTTCCCCTCTCTTTTTCTTCAATTTAAATAGGGACATGTGCATTCCACTGCATTTAGGTGCATTCCAGTGCATTTTTGATGCGTTCTGGTGCGTTCCAGTGCAGTTCTGTGCAGAAAAAATGCAGCAGGTTCTACTTTTTTTTCTGCAACTGGAACGCACTGAAACTGCAAGCGCTGATGTGAACTATGACACTGACAGCCATATAACCTACTTTCTGTGCGTTTTCCATGCAGAAAAAAACGCAACTGAAACGCATGGAGTATGAACCAGGCCTGAGGATATGCACAAAGCAGTGCTGCGCTCGTATGCAGTTTACACTTCGTGTGATTCGTTTTGTTTACTTTCGTTTTTTGGCATCGGAATCTCCAAATTGACACAAAAGCAAATGGCAACGAATCCAAAAAAACCGTTATAATGAAATTAGCAAATGCATTTGTTTCTTTCGAATGACATCATGGGGTTTATTTACTAAAGCTGGAGAGTCCAAAATCAGACTCCCTTCTGCATAGAAACCAATCAGCTTCTAACCTCAGCTTGTTCAATGAAGCTTTGGCAATGAAACCTGGAAGCTGATTGGTTTCTATGCAGAAGGGAGTCTGATTTTGGACTCTCCAGCTTTAGTAAATAAACCCCCATATGATGGGACAGGCTCATGGGGAAATTAATTCAGTTTTTGAATTTGTTGGCCAGTCTGGTTAGTCTTCTTGGCTAAAACGGTCCTAGGGTTATGTCCGAGATGCCCCACCTGAAGAAGGACTTCCATCTGCAATGATCACCTTACGAGAAAAGGAATTGTGAGCTTTTGGCATGATTGAGATCACCGACTCAGAGAGACCATGTTCTGCTAGTGCCTGGGTTTCAACTGCCATGGCATGACTAGTGCACCCGAGATAGGTTCATCCAGACCCCACTACACCACCATTACCCTTCCATACCAACCACTTTTACTTACTATACTTACAGAAAACACAACACCAATTTTTGGAGTAAAATGGCCAACACGGCCTTTTATTAACCAATCAAGTTTAAACACATCAACCGTTCCTTATAACAGAAAACATAAAGAGTTGTCGTTGGTCTTTGAAGGCAACCCAAAACAATCCGAAATGCAACCATATTCCACTAGGCCTCCAGCCGCAACCAACCAGCTCGGAGACAACCATACCGTCCGCAGTGCAGCACCACCACCTTCCAGTTAAACCTTGGTTAACTGGAATGTTCCCGGGCACACCATACCAACGATGGGTCCCACACCATTTTTGTACCTCCAAGATAAGAACCGCCTGCAAAGACCAACCACCGCCCAGGAACCGAAATAACCCCCCCCCAGGAGGAACACAACACTCACCAAACAGGGAGGGCGGGAGGGAAGCTCTCTCTCCCATGTCCAGCTCCAACTGATGCCCCTCCCCAGGACAACCCACCCTAAAGTGCAGAAGACCCCACCTACACTCTCTCTACCAACCAGATCCCCCAGCTATCCTTTACCAACCCTAAAACTGTCATTAACCCTCACACGTCTTCCTTCCCACTCTGGGCCTAGTCATGCCTGCCCTGCGCTAATTCTTTTCTTCTTTTATCGCTGCGGGCATTTCTTTAAAGCCAGTGACTGAGAAGCAGGTGCAGGACCAAACCTTGAGAGAAAAAATCTGGAGGGGTCAAGGTCAATGACAGGATGTCTGTGACCAGATGAACTAGGTTGGAGTACTCTACTCATCCTGGCCGGTCTGGTTAGGCTTCTTGGCTGAGAAGGTCCTAAGGTTAGGTCTGAGATGGTTCCTTTATCTGAAGAAGGCCTTCCAACTGCAATGATGCACTTTAAAAGAAAAGGAATTGTCAGACCTTGGCATGATAGATATCACTACCTCGGAGAGACCATGCTCTCCCAGTGACTTGGCTTCAATGCCTCAACACTCATGCCATTAAAGCCAGTGACGGAGAAGCAGATGCAGGACCAAACCTTGAGAGAAAAAATCTGGAGGGGTCAAGGGCAATGACAGGATGTCTGTGACCAGATGAACTAGGTTGGAGTACTCTACTCATCCTGGCCGGTCTGGTTAGGCTTCTTGGATGAGAAGGTCCTAAGGTTAGGTCTGAGATGGTTCCTTCACCTGAAGAAGGCCTTCCAACTGCAATGATGCACTTTAAAAGAAAAGGAATTGTCAGCCCTTGGCATGATAGATATCACTACCTTGGAGAGACCATGCTCTCCCAGTGACTTGGCTTCAATGCCTCAACACTCATGCCATTAAAGCCAGTGACGGAGAAGCAGATGCAGGACTGAGCCTTGAGAGAGAAAGTCTGGAAGAGTCACGGAATGTCTGTGACCAGATGAACTAGTTCAGAGTACTCTGTTCTTATTGGCCAGTCTGGTTAGGCTTCTTGGCTGGAAAGGTCCTAGGGTTGAGTCTGAAATGCTTGCTTCATATGAGAGAAGGCCTTCCACCTGCAATAATACAACTTATAAGAAGACATTGTGAGCCCTTTGTGAGTACGTTGGGGCCTCGGTCCATGCAGTTTCATCCCGGATGTCCATATTTTACAATTGCTCTGATAAATATTGATTTTCTGGCAAAAGTGACCTGGCAGAGGAGGCTGAGTTGTACTACATTAGCCAATTAACAGAGATCCCCAGTTGTGTGGAGCACTATTGCTTAAAGCGTTGTGGCCCTTAGGGGTTGCATAGATTACGTGAGGGGGCACTCCACATTTTTGGATTACGATATACACGTGTGGCATGTTAACACGCATCATGTTTGGAGTGAAGAATTGAAGCACTGATATCGCGTTGTTTGTTTGCACATCAACTGTCAAGCACCTATTATTGCACTTTATTATGGACTCTATTTTGACCCGCATTTATATTTATATATTTTTTTAGAGCTCTTGTCACTTTTATTTAGAGTGTGCAATATATTTTCTTGGATGTATCTTTTTCGCAATACTTTATTTTGGCACTATTAATAATAGTCAGCAACTGCATGACCTGTCTGCACTTCAGCACTTGTCAATCATATATTTGGGCAATATCAAGCACTAGTTTATTCATTTAATTCGTTTATCCACACAGTGTGGCCACTTTATGCGTATTTAACATTATTGTATTATACACATCGAGTTTTTATGTGAAGCGCTTCACCAATATTGTTTATTTATGTTATACATCCTGAGGTATTGGGAATAGGTGGTAGCAGCTTGCATTAATCTAGGGTTTTGTCTATTTATACACAGTCCACCACCCCCTCCTCCTCAAAAAACTACACTCCCTCGGCCTCAGAGATTCTGCTCTCTCCTGGCTCTCATCCTACCTGTCACAACGCTCTTTCAGTGTTACCTATAACGCTACCACCTCCCCCTCACTCCCCCTCTCTGTTGGGGTCCCTCAAGGCTCCGTCCTCGGGCCCCTTCTCTTCTCCATCTACACCTCCTCCCTTGGCCAACTCATACACTCTCACGGCTTCAACTACCACCTCTATGCTGATGACACACAAATCTATCTCTCAACCCCCACCTCACCCCCTCGGTCTCCGCCCGAATCACACACCTGCTGATCAGATTGGATGTCGCTCCACTTCTTTAAACTGAACCTCTCCAAAACCGAGTTTTTTGTCTTCCCCCCAGCGCCCCCCCCCCCCCATTGACTTCTCCATCACATCCAACAATGCCACCATCAAACCCGCCCCGCAGGCCAGAGTACTTTGTGTTATTCTGGACTCCAACCTATCCTTCCAGCCCCAAGTCCAATCTTTAACAAACTCGTGCCGCCTCCACCTCCGCAACATCGCCAAAATCCGCACGTTCCTAACCCCAGAAACCACTAAACAGCTCATCCACTCCCTCATCATATCACGACTCGACTACTGCAACTCCCTCCTCACTGGCCTGCCTCGCCGCTGGCTATCCCCGCTTCAGTCCATCCTGAATACGGCTGCCAGACTCATTCACCTTTCCAACCGCTCCGTTTCCGCCACCCCCCTCTGCCAATCCCTCCACTGGCTTCCACTCAGTGTCCTCCACCCCCCTCTGCCAATCCCTCCACTGGCTTCCGATTGCGCAACGGATCAAATTCAAAATCCTAACGCTGACGTACAAAGCCGTCCACCATACTGCCCCGAACTACATCACTGACCTAATATCCAAGTACCACCCAACACGCACACTCCGCTCCTCACAAGACCTCCTTCTCTTTAGTTCCCTGGTCTCCTCCTCCCATGCCCGCCTCCAGGACTTCTCCAGGGTGTCACCCATCCTCTGGAACTCCCTGCCCCAACCCATCAGATTATCACCTACTCTCCTCTCCTTTAGGCGCACCCTGAAAACCCACCTCTTCAGGGAAGCCTACCTCACCCCCTGCTAACCTGCCAACCTCCTCCACTCTTCCTACCACTCCATCCCCCACAGCTATCTCCTCCTGTGCCACCATCCCCTCCCTCCTAGATTGTAAGCTCGAAAGAGCAGGGCCCTCGAACCCCTCATGTTGTGCATTGTATTGTATTGTTATTGTTCTGTCCCACTTTGTAATGTACAGCGCTGAGCGAACTATTGGCGCTTTATAAATACTGTATAATAATAATAATATGTATTGTGAGCCCTTGGCATGATCAATATCACCACCTCAGAGAGACCATGCTCTCCCAGTGCCTTGGCTTCAAAAGCCATGCCATTATAGCCAGAGACTGAGAAGTAGGTAAAGGACTGAACCTTGAGAAAAAAAAAGTCTGGATGAGTCAAGAACAGCCACAGGACGTCTGTGACCAGATGACCTAGGTTGGAGTACTCTGCTCTTCTTGGCCAGTCTGGTTAGTTTTTTTTTTTAAGCCTGCTAAGGAAATACATACACACCTGTGAGTTTCGCCACACACACTTTCCTCTGCAGCCTCTTCCTTCTGCCCTCCATCTCTAGCACAATCTCCATCTGGTAGTCTCCAATTTCGGGATTAGAAAGATGAATATCTAAACTTTGCACATCACTATTACAGCCTCCAGGCCAGCAGAGAGCACCATCAGTGACGGAAAGCTGTTGAACGACCTTGGATGGGTTAATGACTTTCCCTTCCACAACCTTGGCTTCACTGGACTGCACTTTGAAAATGGACTTCCAGGGGAGGATTACAGACTTTGGGTTCTGTATATACACAATACCTGAAGAAGCACTAGAAGGACCTAAAAAAAAAAAAAGCAAACAAGCAAGCAACATGGTGAGGGAAGGGTAAAGATCAAAAACGTACTAAAAAGTCTCATTCCCATCAAAATGTATTGGAGGTGTTCATGAGGGTTTGATCCTCTGCCTAGTTTTTAATACTATCTGTGACTTTGGTGTGGAAATTACTTTGGCAGAGGATACCCCATTTCAGATTCTGATACGTCAGCCAGGGCACTGCTTCAAGCTAAATGTCCTAGCTCCCGTGTCTATAGTGCATTTGTTATCTATATCTATGGAGTATCCACTAGGGAGCCAGTGACACCAGTATCATGCTTCATCTAGTACAGTCAGTCTAAACCAAGATTCCATGGAACCCCAGATTTCTTTCAGAGGTTCCCAGGGGTACTCTGAACTGTAGCTGATTGACCTGTCATCTGATGAGAAATTCTGTTTCCAATGCCACTTGGCAGAGGTGGTGGCATGACCCTAATGATCTTTTTAACTGTCAATAAATGTGCCCTCCTAACCATTACAGTAGGGGGAATTCTTCCCACTGACCACCAATGTAAGGGGCGTTCTTCCTACTGACCTCCAATCGAAGGGGCATTCTTCCCACTGACCACCAATGTAAAGGGTGTTCTTCCCACTGACCCCCAATGTAAGGGGCATTCTTCCAACTGACCCCCAATGTAAGGGGCATTCTTCCCACTGACCACCAATGTAAGGGACATTCTTCCCACTGACCACCAATGTAAGGGACATTCTTCCCACTGATCACCAATGTAAGGGACATTCTTCCCACTAACCACCAATGTAAGGGACATTCTTCCCACTGACCCCCAATGTAAGGGACATTCTTCCCACTGACCCCCAATGTAAGGGACATTCTTCCCACTGACCACCAATGTAAGGGACATTCTTCCCACTGACCACCAATGTAAGGAGCATTCTTCCCACTGACCACCAATGTAAGGGACATTCTTCCAACTGACCCCCAATGTAAGGGGCATTCTTCCCACTGACCACCAATATAAGGGGCATTCTTCCCACTGATCACCAATGTAAGGGACATTCTTCCCACTGACCCCCAATGTAAGGGACATTCTTCCCACTGACCACCAATGTAAGGGACATTCTTCCCACTGACCACCAATGTAAGGGACATTCTTCCCACTGATCACCAATGTAAGGGACATTCTTCCCACTGACCCCCAATGTAAGGGACATTCTTCCCACTGACCACCAATGTAAGGGACATTCTTCCCACTGACCACCAATGTAAGGGACATTCTTCCCACTGACCACCAATGTAAGGGACATTCTTCCCACTGATCACCAATGTAAGGGGCATTCTTCCCACTGACCACCAATGTAAGGGACATTCTTCCCACTGACAACCAATGTAAGGGACATTCTTCCCACTGACCTCCAATGTAAGGGACATTCTTCCCACTGACCACCAATGTAAGGGACATTCTTCCCACTGACCACCAATGTAAGGGACATTCTTCCCACTGACCACCAATGTAAGGGGCATTCTTCCCACTGACCACCAATGTTAGGGGAATTGTTCCCACTTTTTCTTTATTAAAAGTCTTGCAATCATTAAACAAAATAATATACAGAATATACATAGATAAATAATTATATACATATTTACACAAAAACAAAAATAAATATAGCAAAATATGCTGTCAGTCAAAGCAAACCTCTCAGAAATGAAAAGACATAACTGGGGGAAATATAGCTTACTACTATCACTACACCAGACATCACACCTGAGAGGTCAAGAAACAACCCCGCCCCCATTACGCATGCAGTCCCTCTTCAAAAAGAAGATCTTAACCAACAAAAACTAAGGGAGTGAAAAGAACAGCATAAGAAAAGAACCCCTCACCCAGAGATGGACAGTTCACCAAAGGCAGGTCTGATATTCCTCCACGCCCTTATCCAGACAGCCCGAGGCTCCCTGCCCTTCTCAAGACCCTGAATCTTCCCAACCTCACCCAGAATATCGTGCACCACCACCTCAACAGGGAGGACTTTCATCCGCAGGGTAATCTGACACCGTGCATTCCATGTGAAGTAACAAACAACTATACTAACTAAAAAAAGTATATCCAAATCAAAGTCCCAGCGAGCTGGGAATGCCCCGTACACCCACTCTGCATAACTCATGTGATAGAGAAAGGGGATGCCCAGCGCCCTCCCCACCCTTTTATACACCTCTATGTTAAAGGGGCACTGGAGCAGAAAGTGGTCCATAGACTCCACTTTACCAACACACTCTGCTCTAGGACAATCCCGATCATCCACAGGGCGGTGCTTCAGGTTCCCTCTCACATAGAGCCTTCCATGGAAAGCGAGCCAGGCTTGATCCCTAAACGTCAAAGGGATTCTCTCCAGGTTAAACGCAATCCCTCCCTCATTACGGAGCCTGGGCAATCCTTTAAGGCCAGTGACACACTGAAAGCAGAAGCCAAAATCCTCTCCCCCAGAAGCATCCTGGGAAGGCACCTGATATCCTCCACTGTCACCTGCCACTGCCAAAGTATTTTCAGACATGGGGCAACATAAGCCGGGAGCTTGCCATGTCGGACTCTCAGACTTTTCACTGGGCCGCCATCTTCCCAGCAATGCAGAAATGCTTAAACCAAGACTGAAAAATACCCACCCATCCCGACGGGGTCTCTGCTAACATATTACCAAGATTGTACTTTAAAAAGAGCAAAGAAAAGAAAACTAACGGGTTGACCATTCCTAGGCCACCCTCCCACCTGCACAGATAAGTTACATTGCGTTTGATCAAGTTCAGCCTATTTCCCCATAACAGTTGGAAAAAACAGCTGTAGACCCTTGCATAGAGATACCGGCAAGATACAGACGAAGCTGACATATAAAAAGATCGGGATCAGGTAAGGTTTGATAAAGTCAACCCTCTCCCTCAAGGAAAACCTCCATCTCTTCCAGCTCGCCACTTTGGATTTGGCATCTACCAACCTGCTTTCCCAATTTCGATGATCATAGTCACCAGGACCAAATTTGATGCCAAAAATTTCCTGCTTGGGTTGCAGGAAGGCATCCGGAAGTTAGAAGCTTTCACCCTCCTCACCCATCCAGAAAACTTCAATTCTTTTCATGGTTGACTTTAGAGCCAGAAGCCTCTGTGTACTGCTCTATCATAAAGACCACCTCCTGCGACTCCTCAGTCCCAGAGATAATAACAGACACATCATCAGCATAGGCCACGGCCTTCAAAGGCGGCGCACCAGCAATGCCCAGAGGCACCCCGCACAACGATGCACCCTCTAGCCTTTTTACAAAAGGGTCGATTGCGAAAGCATATAGCAGGAGGCTTAAAAGGACATCCCTGGCGCACACCAGAGCCGACCTCAAAAGGCCGCCTAACCCAACCATTAACAAGTGGGAAGCTCTCAGCCCCTTTATATAATGTCTTCAGCCAATCTATAAACCTTCCCTGCAGGCTGTGTCTACCAAGTAGCAACCACAGATATTCATGATTCACTCGATCAAAAGCTTTTGCCTGATCCAATGCCAGCAAGTACTTTCTCCATCCAGAAGCCCTGCATCGTTCCAAAGCCTTCCAGATAGCCAAAACTGCTGAGAAATCACCTGCTACTGACGACAAGTGCCACAAAAGAATCTTTGCCAAGATCTTTCTATCAACATTGAGAAGACTGATGGGGCGCCAGTTCCCAAGCATTGGGGGGGTCTTTACCTTTTGACAGAAGAATCCCAGAGGATGGCCTCATGGAGGGAGGGAGCGAACCCTCTTCTAGACATATGTTAAAAACCTTCGCTAAATAGGGAGCCAGAATGGACTTAAAACACTTGTAAAATTCAGCTGTCAATCCATCTGGTCCAGGCGATTTTTTGGTAGCCAGCTTGTCTATAGCACGAACCACCTCATCCACTGAAATTGGTTCTGTCAAATTCATCAAAAGCAATGTACCATTTCCCAATCCTGGAGTAGAATCCAGAAAGCTTTCCATCCTGTCCTGGCTAAGGTCCTTTCTTCCCTGGAGGTCTGCATAATACGACCCAAAGATCTCCAAGATCCCTGATCTGGACTTTATCAAGGAACCCGTACTGTCTTTCAGGCCAATAACCGTCTTAACTGCTATGCCTTGCTTACAGTTCTGGTAAGGATCAGGCGAGTGATATTGCCCATAATCCCTCTCCAGAACCAAGGAGACACGGCTATCGCATTGACACTTCCTAAGAAGAAGCTTCACTTCAGAAATCTTCCCTGGATCTCCTCCATACGAGACAAGATGATCAAGCTTCCTCTGCAAATGCTGGTAGGCAATATACATAGCAAGCTGCTTCTTCTTACTTATAGCCTTGAAAAGTCCAATCGCCCTTTGTTTCACAAGCTCCCACCACTCTGACTTACTGCTGCAAAAGTCCAGAATAGAAACCTGTGCCTGAAAAAACTCCTCAAAGGATTGTCTTACCTCTACATCTTCCAGGAGAGCCGAATTCAGTTTCCAGACACCCCTTCCCCTGGGTGGAGTGCCCGAGACATTCATACAGACAGCATACAGTGGTCAGAGAACTCCACCACCCTCAACTCAGGAGCCGAGAAAGCAGAGATCTCCTTTAAAAAAAACCTGTTTATCCTGCTCTGACTATTCCCTCTCTGAAATGTGAACCCCGTGCTGCCAGGGCAGTGCTTAATGTGCACATCTACCAGGCCTGCCTGTCTATTCAAATCTCTGAGAAAAACGCTATCATAACCCAGCCTGTCTATGGAGCCTCTCCTGTCTTCAGGCCTAATTATGGTGTTAAAGTCACCTCCAAAGACAACCTGCTGGGAAGTAAAAAGGAAGGGCTTGATCTTTGTGAGGAGGCATTTCCTGCCCCATTTTGACTGCGGTCCATAGATACTGATCAGGCGCAGGTCCTGCCCTCTAACAGAGACATCTAAGACCATGCATCTCCCCATTTCTACCTCAACTGGTGTCATTGGAAGGAATTGTGTCCCATCATTGGCGTCATTGGTAGGAATTGTGCCCCATCATTAGTGCCACTGTGCCCCATTGTTGGTGTCATTGGGAGGAATTGTGCCCCATCATTGGCATCATGGGAAGGAATTGTGCCCCATCATTAGTGCCATTGGGCCACATTGTTGATGTAATTGGGAGGAACTATGGCCCATCATTGGTGCCATTGGGAGGAACTGTGCCCCATTATTAGTGATAGTAAATGAAATACTGCCCCAGGGACCGAATAAAAGCAAGCAAAGGGCTGCAGTTTGGAGACCACTGTTCTAGATCTAAGAGGATCACTGTTCTAGATCTAAGAGGATCATGAAAGAAAAATAAAAAAAACACAGCATTTTTGCTTACACATGACTGGATGAAAGAAATCAGCAGAGCTTTGCCTCATTTTAGAGCTTCCCCTCCGATATAAAGCAACAGACTATTTGCCTTTAGTAAATCAATGCCTTTATGTGAATGGACACAGGGGATAACACGGAGGGCCGTTTGAAATCGGTAAAAAAAAAACAACCGCCCGATGCCCCTAAAAGTGGCTGCCAAAAACGCCCTGTGTGCATCAGGACTAAATAGTGTATGTTGATATTGTGCAGTCTTCTATCCACCCAATAGAGGGCGCTTTAGCCTCAATTTGGGAGGCATTGTAGCATTGTCAGCTGTTCTGCAAGAAGGAGTCCAATACTTAGAAACTCTGATTTACGAAAGTCGTAAAGACTGTTCACCTAGAGAAGTCAACTTCCAGCCTGTATTCACTTTAAAATTAGAAACCAGGGAAAATACAAGAAAACAGTTTGTACGAAGCAGTGACGGCCAGTGAAGGCCAGTGACGGCCAGTGATGGCTAGTGACAGCCAATGATGGCCAGTAATGGCCAATGACGGCCAGTGATATATCTCGCCTTGACTATTGTAACTCCCTTCTCATTGGCCTCTACCTAATCACAGGCTATCCCCTCTTCAGTCTGTCATGAATGCTGCTGCCAGACTCATCCACCTTACTAACCATTCTGTATCAGCCATCCCTCTCTGCCAATCCCTCCACTGGCCTCCACTCAGTGTCCTCCACCCCTCTCTGCCAATCCCTCCACTGGCCTCCACTCAGTGTCCTCCATCCCTCTCTGCCAATCCCTCCACTGGCCTCCACTCAGTGTCCTCCACCCCTCTCTGCCAATCCCTCCACTGGCCTCCACTCAGTGTCCTCCACCCTTCTCTGCCAATCCCTCCACTGGCCTCCACTCAGTGTCCTCCACCCTTCTCTGCCAATCCCTCTACTGGCCTCCACTCAGTGCCCTCCATCCCTCTCTGCCAATCCCTCCACTGGCCTCCACTCAATGTCCTCCATCCCTCTCTGCCAATCTCTCCACTGGCCTCCACTCAATGTCCTCCACCACTCTCTGCCAATCTCTCCACTGGCCTCCACTCAATGTCCTCCATCCCTCTCTGCCAATCCCTCTACTGGACTCCGCTCAGTGTCCTCCATCCCTCTCTGCCAATCCCTCCACTGGCTTCCCATTGCCCAACGAATAAAATTCAAAACATTAACAATAACGTGTAAAGCCATTTATAACTCCGCCCCAAATTACATCACCAATCTTGTCTCCAAATATCACCCAAATCGTCCTCTCCGATCCTCGCACGACCTCCTGCTCTCTAGCTCCCTTGTCTCCTCCTACCATGGTTGTCTCCAGGACTTCTCCAGAGCTTCCCCATCCTCTGGAACTCTCTACCCCAAATTTATCAGACTATCACCTACTCTGCTCACTTTTAGGCGATCTCTGAAAACCTCTCTCTTCAGGGAAGCCTATCCTGCCCTCAGCTAATAATGGAATCTTCTAATCCTCCTACCAGCCCATCCCCCACAGTTACTACCTATTGTACCACTAGCCCATCCCTTCTAGATTGTAAGATCCCAGGATCAGGGCCCTCCTAACCCTTCTGTATTGAACTGTATTGTTGCTGTATTGTCTCCCGTTATATTTGTAAAGCGCTGAGCAAACTGTTGGCACTATATAAATCCTGTATAATTATTATACAGTATTTATAAAGCGGCAATAGTTCGCTCAGCGCTGTACATTACAAAGGGGGACAGAACATGTGACAGAACAATACCAATACAATGCAAAACATGAGGGGATTGAGGGCCCTGCTCTTTCGAGCTTACAATCTAGGAGGGAGGGGATGGTGGCACAGGAGGAGATAGCTGTGGGGGATGGAGTGGTAGGAAGAGTGGAGGAGGTCGGCAAGTTAGCAGGGGGTGGGGTAGGCTTCCCTGAAGAGGTGGGTTTTCAGGGTGCGCCTAAAGGAGAGGAGAGTAGGTGATAATCTGATGGGTTAGGGCAGGGAGTTCCAGAGGATGGGTGACACCCTGGAGAAGTCCTGGAGGCGGGCATGGGAGGAGGAGACCAGGGAACTAGAGAGAAGGAGGTCTTGTGAGGAACAGAGTGTGCGTGTTGGGTGGTACTTGGATATTAGGTCGGTGATGTAATTTGGGGGAGTATGGTGGACAGCTTTGTACGTCAGTGTTAGGATATTGAATTTGATCCGTTGCGCAATAATAATTTTTAATAATAATAATAATAATAATAAAAGTGATGACTAGCGACGGCCAGTGACGGCTAGTGACGGCCAATGACGGCCAGTGATGGCTAGTGACAGCCAGTGATGGCCAATGACAGCTAGTGATGGCCAGTGACGGCCAATGATGACCAGTGATGGCTAATGATGACCAGTGACAGCTAATGATGGCCAGTAACGGCCATTGACAGCTAATGATGGCCAGTGAAGGCCAATGATGACCAGTGACTGCCAGTGATGGCTCCGTTCGAGGTTTCAATCAAAGGAGGCCTCAAAGCAAGCATTGTCTGCAGTGTTATCTCTTTAGCTAACCAGATAGACAGACGGAGATAAAAAATAATCGTTTCAAATGTAAGCGTGTTAAAAATTCCATAAAGATCGCATCGTTATAGTCTTTCATTACCGAATACTTTGATCTGTGTGGAGATCTGGATATCATTACCACCTTCCATCTTAATATGACACCAGTATTGACCACTGCTCTGCACATCCAAATTCTTTAACTCTACACTCGTTCCTCCTGCAAGATGCTCGTGGTCACCCTTCGTCCAATGGACCTGAAGACCCGGGACATTCTCTGGAGACAACGTCAGTTTCAGGTCCTCCGATGACATGAGGTTTTTGGAAGGTTTTGCTGACACTGCAGGGAAAAAAAAAAATAATAAAACAAAAAGTTGCATCTGGGAACCACCCAAGTAGCGTGGTGGTGTTCACTGGCATGATGGGGAAGAAAGCTTTTGGCCTTGTCTTGTGTTGGGACTGAACTAGGCATGGTTGTCCTGTGTGGACGGGCCCTTAAAACACATAGAAAGAATGTGTGGTTCACTATCTGTCTACGAGGAGAGAAAATGACCGGAAAGCTCTCCGATGGGACATAGACAACCAAAAAAAAAAATGGATGGGGCCTTAACCTTTTTGTTTGGTGAAGATGGGGACCTCCACCAAACAAAGGGTATTGATATTACATATACTTTAAAATGATAAAGGATAACAGCGATTATGTGGAAGTTCCTGTAGCAGTGATAACATGTACTGGACTAGTATGGACATCCCGTTCCACAACCATGGACAGTAATATGGAGCGGGCATCGTAGGCAGCCTCCACCCCTCTGGGAAGGCTTCCCGCAGGATCTTGTGTGGTCTGCGGCTGATTCAGTCAAAAAGAGCATTTGTGAGGTTAGGTATGGATGTCGGATGCAGGGGTGGACTGGCAACTCATGCGGCCCCCGGGCAATAGGGGATCGTGGGGCCCCTGTGTCCTCACCCACACTCAAAACCACACCCAAAAAAGCCTATGAAAGGTTCCAGGGGCATCTCATGGGACCCCAGGCCCTTGGGCAGTGCCCGAGTGCTGGAATGGTCAATCCGCCCCTGGTCGGATGTGAGGAGCAGGTTCTCAATCAGTGTTCCAGTTCACCCCAAAAGGATGTTCATTAGGATTGAGGCAGTGGCGTATTTAGGTTTTGTGCTGCCCTAGGCAACACTAAATTGCACCCCCCCCCCCCCGGAGAGAGCCTGACGTTGACCAACAACACCCCTGCCCAACTGGGAGAACCTTCCACTACCATTGCCTCCATACACCGCGGCCACTCCCCTCCCAGCCAGAGAGGAACTCACCTTCACAGCTCTGGACATCCCCAGGAACGAGTGTCAAGAAGCCTGCAGCCTCTCTCAGATCCCACCTGCTCCCCAAGCCGCATGTGTCCCCTCTTCCATCCCTTCCTCCATAGGAGCGCTGCTGCCCCCCTGAAAAATGCCGCCCTAGGCAAATGCCTTGTTTGCCTTGTGCTAAATACGCCCCTGGATTGAGGTCAGGGCTCTGTGAGTTCCTCCACACCAAACTGGTCAGACCAGATCTTTATTAGACATGTGCAGAACGAAAAAAATCTGTTGTTTCGATTCATTATGTTTCTCATTTTGTTTTGTTGAATTTGTTACAAAATTTGTTTTGTTTAATTTATTCATTTTTGACCAGAATAAAATGTTTCCATTGGATTTGATTCGAATTAGAATCAAATCGATCTGAATTCGTCTGAATTTTGAAAGACAGTTATATTCCTGTTATTTTATTCTGTTCTATTCTAATCTAGTCTATATATTCTATTCCTTTATTTTCTATTCTATTCTTTTTTATTCTATTTTGTTATGTTTTATACTAATCTATTCTTTTCAAAATGTAAATTTCGGATGGCAGCTATATTCTTTTGATTCTATTATTTTCTATTCTTTTGTGCCCTTATTTTTCATTCTATTCTATTCTGTTCTGTTTTACTGTTCTATTCAAATGTATTATATTCCATTCAAATCTATTATTTCCCTTTATGTTTCTATAATGTTCCTTTCTATTATGTTTCCTTTATGTTTCTTCTATTTTATTCTATTCCTTTATTTTTTCTTCTATTTTCTTCTATTCTTTTATTTTCTATTTTATTCTGTTCTCTTTTACTCTATACTAAAATATTAAAATCTATTCTACTCCTTTATTTTCTCTTCTATTTTATTCTATTCCTTTATTTTTTCTTCTATTCTTTTATTTTCTATTCTATTCTGTTATCTTTTACTCTATACTAAAATATTAAAATCTATTCTACTTTATTTTCTCCTCTATTTTATTCTTTTCCTTTATTTTCTCTATTTTATTCTACTCTTTTATTTTCTATTCTATTCTGTTTTACTCTATTCTATTCAAATCATATCAAAATCAGTTTTTACTCAAATGAGTTGATGCAAAAATGAATCCACCCCACAACAAAAACTCCTCCATCAAGAATTTGTATGACCTCCATGATTTGTAAGGACGGCACCGAGTCTTCTAGGCATGGGATGAACAAGTTGGGGACATACTGCAACATCGATCTTTTTCCATTCTTCAAGAACAACCTGTTTTAGATCCTGGATGCTGGATGGGGAGTGATGCACAACTTGTCACATCAGAATTCCCCATAGATGTTCGGTTGGGTTCAGATCAGGAGACATACTTGGACACTGAATCACTGTCACCCGGTTCTTCTTCAGAGATGCAACAGTGGCCTTAGATGTGTGTTTTGGATCATTGTCATGCTGGAAAAGTGCACGATGACCAAGGGCACGGAGTGATGGGAGCATCTTCTCTTTCAAGAGCAGTACATCTGTGAATTAATGATGCCATCAATGAAATGAATGTCCCTGACACCAGCAGCACTCATGCAGCCCCACAGAAGGACACTGCCACCACCATGTTTCACAGTAAGCACCATGCATTTTTCTTTGTACTCCTCACCTTTGCGTCACCATACAGTTTTGAAGCCATCAGTTCCAATAACATTTATCTTGGTCTCATCATTCCAGAGTACAGAGTCCCAGTAGTCTTCTTCTGTTTCAGCATCGGCCCTGGCAAATTCTAGGCAGGCTTTTTTGTGCATGGGCTTTAGGAGAGGCTTCCTTTGTAGACGACACCCATGCATGCCATTCCTCTGTACGCCGTATTGTGTCACGGGAAACAATCACCCCGGTTTTGCTTTCTACTTCTTTTGCTTACTGCAGTGAACTTACATGGCGATTTCTTCAACCTTTCTCATCAGAAGACGCTCCTGTCGAGGTGTTAACTTCCATGGATGGCCTGGATGTCTCTGTGAGATGGTTGCAGTTCCATCTTTGTTACATTTTTGTATCACTTTTGCTCCAGTGTTCTGACTGATAAGTAAAGCTTTGCTGATCTTCTAGTGGCCTTCACCTTTCTTGTGTAAAGAAATTATTTTCTTTCTCAGGCCTTGTGACATTTCGCTTCCATATGGTGCCATTGCTGGCAGCATGAAATGGGCGGGGTTTTCTTTGTTAAGTAACGCCCTTTTATAATCAGCTGTCTGCTGAACACCTGTTTAATGAATAATTAGACTCACCTGTAGCTGAATTCTTGTTAATTAGGATTTTGTTGTCTAACATTTAGCTCATTCATTGGGGTGTGTTCATTTTTGCAACATGGTCTTGAATGAATTTGTTAGGAAAAATACTTTTTTGTGTGCGCAAATGAACAAATCTTGTTTGCAATCAATGGTTGACATTTGTGGGAGGATTTTGTAGTATAGTGTCTCATAGAAAAAGTTGATTCTGAAAGGAAAGTGAAGGATTTCTGTCAAATCTGTTGGGGTGTACTTTTTTTATGCTGAGCACTGTATTTTTAAAACCCAACCGTGTAAATTTCAACCTAGTGTCAGCTTCCTACAGTTCTAGTGCAGCAAACCACAGCGGTGGGGGGGGGGGGGGGAGAAGCAGCACAAAGAGCCAATCAGATTTGCTACCGTGCTGATAGAAGTAGAGAGCAGAGAGAGCTGAGTTCACCAGCTCGCTGATTTTCCTTTCACTGCCTTTTAACAGGGTGGAGGTGGGGAGGAAACCTGTAAGTGAAAGTGAAACTGCAACACAGAAAGACCAGGTCTCCTCCTCGGACAGACAGGGCTGTGTAAATCTAAGTACTGGATAAACGGAAATGCAAAGCCTTTGGCAGGTAGTAAAACAAAAAAAAATGTGTTTCACCTGTGGCTGTAGGCCTACAGTTCAGTTTAAATGTGATAAATACTGCAAATACTTGATTGCACCGCAGTGTAAGCCCCAATGTGTGGAGCCATAGCACTGGGCGTATCACAGTTGGCATATATGCACTGATGTGTTTCCCAGGTAGAATTAGCAGCTCACCCATTGGTTGAAGTTACTCTTCAAAAAGGTAATGCTGTACTTACCTTCAAAGACTATGAGTTGCACTCTGCGAAGAATGGCCTTGTCTTTCTCGCAAGTGTAATTCCCTGAATCGCTGATCTGCACATTACTCACTTCCAGGTCATTTGTTGAATGGTCATATACATTGAAACGGTTTGAATCTGCAAACACAGTTATCAACAGGTCAAAGATTTTTAAATATGGGGCTAAAATATATATATATATAAAATTATATTTGTTGTTGTTGTTTTTATTATTATTTTTATTATTATTATTATTATATGTATAATATTGTTGTTATAATAAATATAATAATAATTATTATTATTATATGTATTATTATTACTGTCATTATTATTATTATTATATGTATTATTATTATTATTATTATTATATGTATTATTATTGTCATTATATGTATATTATTGTTGTTATAATAAATATAATAATATAAATTATTATTATTATTATTATATGTATTATTATTATTATATTTATTTTTATTTTTTTTATTTATTTATTTTTAGGGTACGAGGTAGGTAGAAAACAACCAATTTTACTACTATGTTAGTAGCAGAATACTTGAAGTACAATGCCTCCCTTATCCTTTTTTGTCTTCTTTTTTTTCTCATAAAAATAATCTGCTTTAAAATATTAGAATATCATAAGCAGATGCGGACTGACAACTCATGGGGCCCCCCGGGCAATAGGGGATCATGGGGCCCCTGTGTCCTTGCCCAAACTCAAAAATGCCTATGAAAAAGGTACCAGGGGCATCTCATGGGGCCCCCTACTGACCCCGGGCCCTCGGGCAGTGCCTGAGTTTCCAAATGGTCAGTCCGCCCCTGCCCTTGACTACAAACATAAACAGGAAATAGTTAACTCTATTATACAATTTGGGGATCTATTTGGGGTAATAGCGTCTTTCCAGATGCTGGAGGGTTTTGATCTTTTAGGGAATTTTCCCAAGAGCTTATTATATATTCATTTATGAAAATATATCACGCTAGCTGTACCAGCACATATTGTTCATTGGCTGTCTCATGGGGCCCCCTACTGACCCAGAGCCCTCGGGCAGTGCCCGAGTTTCCAAATGGTCAGTCCGCCCCTGATCATAAGTCATAAGGGTTCAACAACATGGCAGCTCAACAGTTTACAGCTATTAATCTTCCAGCACTAAGCTTCTGAGATCAGTTCCCACTAGGACCCCTATCTGCATGGAATTTAACATTTTTTTTATTTTTTTGTATTTTCAAAATCTTACAAACACACATAATAATTAAAACATATTTACATACTGTATATACAAAATACATTTTATATGTATATTTATATACTGTATATCCACCTGCCGACCAGTCACTGATCTTCATAAGATTGTATCGGGGGGCATCATTCCGGACCGTTTTTTAGAGTTGGCGGCCAGCTTTCTTGTAATAGTGATCAGAGCATCTAACCAGCCACTTGATTGCTATTACAAGCAGCAGGAGGGGACATCCCCCCGCGCCACCTTCCACGGCTTGCAGGGTAGCCACCAGAAATTTTGGGGCCCCTTACACAGCTTTAGGCCTGGGACCCCTTGGACCGGACCACCCATATTCCCCAGGGCCTGCCTACTGGCCATACCACTGAGTCTTTCAGTGAACCCACTTTTATTTAAACACCCTTACAACTTAATATATCCTGCATCCCATGTCCTCCTCCTCCTCCAGCCCCATCTCCTTCTCCTCTAATGCCATATTCTCCATCTCACATCCTCCTCCTTCTCCACCAGTCCCATCTCCTCCATCCCATGTCCTCCTCCTTCTCTAGTCCCATCTCCACCATCTCATGTCCTCCTCCTGCAGTCTCACCTCCCCCATCCCATGTCCTCCTCTTCCTACAATCCCATCTCCTCCATCTCACATCTTCCTTCTTCTGCAGTCACATCTCCTCCATCTTATGTCCTCCTCTTCCTACAGTCCCATCTCCTCCATCCCATATCCTCCTCCTCCTCCAGTCCCATCTCTTCCATCCCATGTGCTCCTCCTTCTCCAGTCCTATCCCCCCCATCCCATCTCCTACTCTTCCTGTTTCATCTGCCCCATCCCATGTCCTCCTCTAACAGTCTCATCTCCCCAACATATGTCCTCCTCCCTCCAGGCCTCCCCCATAACATGTCCTCCTCCATTCCATGTTCTCCTCTTCCAGTCTCATCTCCTCGCTATGTCAGTCCTCTCTTGCAGTGTTCCCCCTCTGTGGACCTTCTATCCCTCCTGCACCAGCAGTACAGCGTTGATCTATGTGATATACTTCTGTGTACGGTCCATCCTCAGCCCAGGGGCTCACCTCGCTCTCTCCAGACACACAGCTCCCATTGATCACACCTCCATATTTAAACTTCCCACTGCTAATCTCTCATCCCGCTGTAGCCTACTCCCCGTCTCATCAAAGGGGACAGGTATGGATGGCTCACTAAGCGCCCACGATTGGACAAACTTGGGGGCCAAGAATTATGGTGGGGGGAGATGTTTCAAGAGGTCTAGGAGAGAGAAACAGTGGTGGGGGAAGGTGAAGCAGCTGAAGGAGATAGCAGACAGGACTGCTGCTATACCTGTAGGTCTGATTTCCATTACTCAGGTCACGGGCATCTCAGGACAGCCTAATGAAAATCATGGCAACCATGTGGACAGCACGGGCTCAAATATCAAAGGGAAGCTGCTTTGGGCCTCACAAAAATGACTAGGTCTGTTGCAGCTGCTCCTTTTGCCCCGTGTTAAACACAGCCCTGGTTGGGGCTCGGGCCCCTCGGGATGCCAGGCCCACTACATGTGTATGAGCTGTCCCAGCTCACTTACCAGCCAGCCTGCAACAAAACCAAATTGCCCTGTCTAACAGTTCACATTACAAACCAGTTGTTTAGTTTGAACTCATTTGCAAATATATGTGTAAGCTGCAGGGGCCATGTCACGGCACCCCAGTGTACTGTAGTCCTAACTCTATAATTTTGAGAGTCCTCCAAGTTGGAGCACATATATAGTAGTAATAGATAGATTAAGGGCAGGTACTCCTGGAGGAAGCCCACCCCTCCTTAAAAGTATAATTACGCACCGGACACTCAGCAAGCGCACAATGGCAGCCAAGGGTATCCAGAATTGGGCGTCCAGTGGAGGGAGGGGTGCACTCCCTCCAGGCATACTTTATTTAATCTGTCCATTACTACTATATATGTTCTCCAACTTGGGAAACTCTCAAAATGATAGGACCACACTGGGGTGCCGTGACATGACCTATGCGGCTTACGCATTAATTTGCAAATGTGTGCAAACTAAACCCCTTGGTTTTAACGTGAACTGTTAGACAGGTCAATTCAGCAGTCTAGCTGGTAAATGATCTGGGAATTTTTGCTTGTTGTTGTTGACATGCGTTCCCATTTCATGTGCTCCTTGTTGCAAAGGCCAATTATAGGTTGGGGTGATTGCCATTTGTTTGTACAGTAATGAGGAGGTCAATCTATAGTTAAGGCCCTGAGGTGTTAACCACAGCAATAAATGTGGAGGTCAATCTGTGGTTAAGGCCCTGATGTCTTATACACAGTACTAAATGTGGCGGGCAACCTGTGGTTAAGGCCCTAAGGTCTTAACCACAGTATTAAATGTGGAGGTCAACCTGTGGTTAAGGCCCTGATGTCTTATACACAGTACTAAATGTGGCGGGCAACCTGTGGTTAAGGACCTAAGGTCCTAACCACAGCATTAAATATGGAGGTCAATCTGTGGTTAGGGCACTGAGCTGTTAAGCACAGCAGTAAATGTGGAGATCAACCTGTGGTTAAGGCCCTGATATCTTATACACAGTATTAAATGCGGAGGTTATCCTGTGGGTAAGGCCCCAAAGTCTTAACTACAGCACTAAATGTGGCGGGCAACCTGTGGTTAAGGCCCTAAGGTCTTAACCACAGTATTAAATGTGGAGGTCAACCTGTGGTTAAGGCCCTGATGTCTTATACACAGTACTAAATGCGGAGGTTATCCTGTGGGTAAGGCCCCAAAGTCTTAACTACAGCACTAAATGTGGAGGTCAACTTGTGGTTAAGGCCCTAAGGTCCTAACCACAGTACTGAATGTGGAGGTAAGCTAGTGGTAAAGCCCATGAGACCTTAATTACATAACTACATGTCGAGGTCAACCCTTGATTAAGGCCTTGAAGTGTTCTGGCCTACTGTCACATACCCGGTGTAGGAGCCTGACACGATGAAGAAGGCCTCTCCTACACCTTTGGAGTGGACAGCAGGCACAGGATCGCAGAGTGGCATGAGTGCCTGTTGATCTTGCTAGCAGCAAAGCCAAGCATGGGGTTTAAGCTGCAGCAGTAGGAAGCCAACAGTGGACCACATTGGAATGGACTGGCTGGGTTTAGGCAGGTAAGTAGTAGGCTGGAATATGCAGGTATTAGCTGGTCAGCGAGCAAGCAATGAGCAGGTACTGGCTGGCAGCATACTGGGGATGAGCAGGCACTGGCTGGTAGTAGGTAGGTGACAACCAGGTGCAGGCTGGTCAACGATCAGCGATGAGCGATGAGCAGTTACTGACTGGTAGGTGCTTGGAGCAGATTGCTAGGCAGTGGGTAGAGGAACATCAGAGTCAGAGACTGGTTTTTGGATCAGGTACAAGTACATAGACAAGATAATGGTCAGGATGGAGGAGTCGGTATTTGAGCAGCAGTACAGTGGCAAAAGCAGAGGTTAGAAAGCAAACTGAAGTCAGTGCAGGCGGAGTTCAATGGATGACCAGGACAAACTGGTTCGGTAACTGGTATCAGATGCAGGTAACAGATCACACGGGAAATGCTGAAGACGAGTCAGCACTGAGTGAGCACTGTCTCCATTTAAATAGCCCGCCTGGTGCCATCATTAGTGACAAATGCACGCATATGCAGTGGCGTCACTATGGGGGTGAGGTGCTACGGACTGCACCTAGGTGACACCATCAAGTAGGTATATTCTGGAATATGAGGTGACCTCAGAGGAGGGGTGGTGACCTCTGAGGAGGGAGGACATGAATGGTCAGTTCTCTGTTTGCCCCACCTCTCCTCCCTCCATTGCAGAACAAGCCTGGTTCGCTTCTTCCCTGGATGTAGTGACGTCATCACGCGACGTGCACTCCTCGGTTGTCCTAGTAATGGGAGGTTGTTTACTAGCCAGAGCCGGATGTAGTGATGAAGGGAGAGGCGAGAGATCTTCCTGGAGGAAGGGGGATGCAGGGGAATTGTATGCAATGTGAAATTGTGGGGTGTGAGGGACTTAAAATGGAAGGGAGGGGGGCTGCAGGGGAATAATAATTGTGTAGAGGAGGGTAATTATAAGAGAAGGGGGGGCTGCAGGTAAAAATTGTGGAGAAGGGTAAATATAATTGAAGAAGGGGCTTCTGGAGAATTATAGTTGAAGGGGGGCTACAGAAGAAGTATAATTAAGGGGGGGGGGCTGCAAGGCGCCTTTGAAGGGAGGCTTTTGAGGTGTCGCCTATAGAAAATATAGGATACTGAAGTTTGTGACCAACTCATGGGCGCAATCCAATTTAAGGTTTGACATGTTGGAAATCTATTTTCTCAATACAACCTCAACTTTTATATTTTACCAAAAATTTGGGTAATTGTTTGTGTTGGCTTGCCCTAAAATTTACTGTAGTGTGTTTTTTTAGCGGTAATATCGCGTGTCGTAAAAATGTGGAACTACCACTATTTTATACTCTAAGGTGTCTGTTTTCAGAAATGATGTAATATTTGGGGGTTTTCTCTCTTCAGGACTGAAATGATTTTTTAAACATGTGCAAAAAATGCAAAAACGGCTCTGGCTGCGAACATTTCTTATATAATTCTTGTTAGCTTCCACTTTTTACCTTTTAAAAGGTTACTTGTGTACTTCTGGTTTTTTATGTATTTGAGGACTGAGGCTCCATTCTTAAGCCATGCAATGTCCCCCTTTGAAACCACCCCACACGGCAGAATAATCTTCTTCTCCACTTCTGTTATGATGTTTTTACTGGAATCCACTGGTACACCTGAAAAACAACGTACAGGTCAATGATAAGGATGGGGTTTGGGTTTGTAGCAAATCTAACATTCACAAATCTTGGCCAAAAACATTGCTGGTTGCCCGCCAGGAACAAGGAACTGCCTATAATCCAATGCTTAGCCTTTACGCTTGGTCAGCTGAGTCGCAAGAGCCAATAATTTGAAGGAATGGGTAATGACATTGGCCACATGGCCAAAATAGGTCAATGATATTAAGCTCATATGGCCATGTGGCCATATTAGATCAATGATGTTGCTAGCCTGAGGGCCCCTTTGTGTACATGCAGTAGCAGGGTGGGGACTGGAAATCCCCTGCCCACAGCTGATTGGCTCGGCACTGACTGCTTCCTTTTGCCAAACATAAGTTAGGACCTAATCCAAGCCCTAACCACAGCTCATCTCTACTTGCTTATTGACCACCACCCCTCTCCACTGACCACCTCCCCTCTCCACTGGTCACCTTCCCTCTCCATGGACCACCAACCATCCCCATGGACCACCTCCCCTCTCCATTGACCACCTCCCCTCTCCATTGACCACCTCCCCTCTCCATTGGCCACCTCCCCTCTCCACTGACCACCACCTCTCTCCATTGGCCACCTCCCCTCTCCATAAGCCACCACTCTTCTCCATTGACCACCACCCATTTCCATGGACCACCACCCATCTCCATGGACCACCTCCTCTCTCCGCTGACCACTTCCCCTCTCCATTGACCACCTCCTCTCTCCATGGACCACCACCCATCTCCACGGACCACCATCCCTCTCCATTGACCACCTCCCCTCTCCATTGACCACCACACCTCTCCATTAACCAACTCCCCTCTCCACTGACCAACTCCCCTTTCCACTGACTAACACCCATCTCCATTGACCACCACCCATCTCCGTTAACCACCACCCCTCTCCATTGACCACCGCTCATCTCCATAGACCACCACCCCTTTGCAATGAATTTAAATGGGTTCACCACAAAGTCTGTGAACTTTGAGCAAGAGTCCCCAAAACTGTTTGTGAGCCAAGCCCAGGCACACTTTTATGGAGTCCAATGCCATAGGCCTTCAATGAAGGCAGGAGCTGGAGGATACTGAAGGATGGTGCCATAGTTCAAACTTTTAAAATTGCCCCAGAAAAAACAGGATTTAAAGTGTTACTAAACCCACACTAGTAAAATCAGTCTGTATATGCAGTAAAGCATGCTTTAGTATACTCACTGTGGAACTTAAGGGGTTAATCCCTCCCAATGTGTAAAAAAGGCTGTTTGATCCTGTTTTCTCTGCTCCTCCACTTCTGCTGTCCACAATCCATCTGCTGATAGTACAGAGCCCTAGGAGGCACTCTGCCCATGCTCAGTTTAGTGTGTATTGCTAGAGAGTGATCAGCACAGGGCTAATCAGCACTGTCCAGACACAGGTTGCTCTTAAGATAAGTGTAGCCCCATCAGTGCCATCTGTCAGTGCCCATCAATGCCACCTGTCAGTTCCCATCAATGCCAAATATCAGTGCCCTTCAGAGCTGCCTTTCAGTGCCAACTAACAGTGCCGCCTGTCAGTGCCAGTCTGTGATGCCAATAAGTGCCACCAAGCAGTGCCACCTATCAGTGCCACCTATCAGTGCCACCTAACAGTTCAATCAGTGCTGCCTAACAGTTCCATTCAGTGTCGCCTATCAGTCACAGTCAGTGCCACCAATCAGTGCCAAATAAGAGTGCTGCCTTTCAGTGCCTATCGGTGATGCCTGTCAATGCCCATCAGTGCCACCTATCAGTGCTTCCTCATCAGTGCTGCCTATCAGTGCAGCCTCATTAGCGCACATCAGTGAAGGAGAAAAATTACTTATTTACAAAATTTTATAACAGAAACTACAAAAAAACTTCTCTTTTCAGTCTTTTTTAGTTTGGCAAAAAATAACTCCCCCCCCCCCCCCAGTGGTGATTAAATACCAGCAAAAGAAATCTCTGTCTGTCTAAAAAAAAAAAAAGATACAATTTTGTTTGGGTACATTGTTGCATGACCGCACAATTGTCATTCAAAGTGCAACAGTGCTGGAAGCTGAAAATTGGCCTGGGCAGGAAGGGGGTGAAAGTGCCCGGTAGGCAAGTAGTTAAAAACAGCCACAGCTTGAGTACAAAAGCCAATCCCTTGCTAGCATGCTGCAGACTTGCTCCTTGTGTGGAATCAGTGGTCATCTGATTGTCCGGCTATGAGTCAGGCTCAGCGGGGGCTGTAAGACAGGAAGTGAAGGGAAATTCGCAAAAGGGGACATGAGCAGCCAAAAAAAAAAAGGGGTTTGTATTGTGTCCGCCTTGATCCAACAAAAGATGATACATATATATTTGAAACTCACATTTGTGGAAATACAGGAAGAAGATGATGAGTCTGTGGAATGTCTTCATCTTGGGAATTCCAAGCTTTCTGGGGAAGTCTCCAGCGACTTGAAGAGTCTGCGGACAAGATACAGGATAAGTCAACAGCACCGTCATGGTCCTTATGTAAAGCTGAGCTGGGGGCCGGGGGCCACACCACTGAGATATAAATATGGGAGCTGCTTCATCTACCAAAGGATGTTGAGCAATACATCTGTGTGAGAGCAAAAGAACACTTGTGAACAGGGGCGGACTGACAACTCATGGGGCCCCTGGGCAATAGGGGATCATGGGGCCCCTATGTCCTTGCCCAAACTCAAAAAAGCCTATGAAAAAGGTACCAGGGGCATCTCATGGGGCAACCTACTAACCCCGGGCCCTCGGGCAGTGCCCGAATTTTCAAATGTTCAGTCCGCCCCTGCTTGTGAAGTCACCCATTTGTTCAATCTATTCCAACCTCCTGATGGCACGTCCCCTGTCAGCACATTTGCATGCAGCACACTCAATTGGCCCTTAGTGTTAGCCCCTCCCCCCAGTCTACTATGGAGGGAATTGCAAATGCTAATACAAAATCAAATTGAGTTCTTTACTAGTTACAAATGGCATTAAGAAATGCAAATATTCTTCCTTTGTAATGACTATATCATGAACCCCTTGGGGCCGAGCATACACATAGATGCGGCCTCATGTGGGTCATTATTGGTGGGTCCACATATATACGCTGCTCTGTTCCTGCTGAGGGCTCCTGGCACAGACATCGAGCTCTAATCAAGAGGCCTGAGTCCCGTCCCGTGCTAATGATAGGGAGCCAGCAGTCCCGATTCCTAATCACCTGATCTCTGTGACAGCCTCTGATTGGCTCTCACAGTGATCAGTCACTCTACAGTCCGCCCCTATGTTGTTTTTTCTTCTTGAATGGAGAAAAAGATACATTGTGTACATACAGGATCCGTTATATAATACATTGTATACATACAGGACCCATTATATAATACATTGTATACATACAGGATCTGTTATATAATACATTGTATACATACAGGACCCGTTATATAATACATTGTATACATACAGGACCCGTTATATAATACATTGTATACATACAGGACCCGTTATATAATACATTGTATACATACAGGACCCGTTATATAATACATCGTATACATACAGGATCCGTTATATAATACATTGTATACATACAGGACCCGTTATATAATACATTGTATACATACAGGACCCGTTATATAATACATTGTATACATACAGGACCCGTTATATAATACATTGTATACATACAGGACCCGTTATATAATACATTGTATACATACAGGACCCGTTATATAATACATTGTATACATACAGGACATGTTATATAATACATTGTATACATACAGCACACATTATATGTTAAATTTATACATACAAGATACATTATATAAAACGTTATATCTTCTTCTCCATACTAAAAGGAGAAAATTGTAAGCAATGAACATTGTGTGTATAAAAATAAAGATAAAATAGCTAGATCAAGGTTTGATCTCGGTTAGTGTCAAAGATCATGGTCAGAGTCAAATGTCAGGGTCATAGGTCGGGGAAAAAAGAAGAAGAAAAACATTTTTTAATTTCGTATCAGTGTCAGTCAGTATTAATGTCAGTCAGTATCAGTGTCAGTCAGTATTAATGTCAGTCAGTATCAGTGTCAGTCAGTATTAGTGTCAGTCAGTATCAGTGTCAGTCAGTATCAGTCAGTATTAATGTCAGTCAGTATCAGTGTCAGTCAGTATCAGTGTCAGTCAGTATCAATGTCAGTCAGTATCAGTGTCAGTCAGTATTAGTGTCAGTCAGTATCAGTGTCAGTCAGTATCAGTCAGTATTAATGTCAGTCAGTATCAGTGTCAGTCAGTATCAGTGTCAGTCAGTATCAATGTCAGTCAGTATCAGTGTCAGTCAGTATTAATGACAGTCAGTATTAATGTCAGTCAGTATCAGTGTCAGTCAGTATTAATGTCAGTCAGTATCAGTGTCAGTCAGTATCAATGTCAGTCAGTAATAATGTCAGTCAGTATCAGTGTCAGTCAGTATTAATGTCAGTCAGTATCAGTGTAAGTCAGTATTAATGTCAGTCAGTATCAGTGTCAGTCAGTATTAATGTCAGTCAGTATCAGTGTCAGTCAGTATTAATGTCAGTCAGTATCAGTGTCAGTCAGTATTAATGTCAGTCAGTATTAATGTCAGTCAGTATCAGTGTCAGTCAGTATTAATGACAGTCAGTATCAGTGTCAGTCAGTATTAATATCAGTCAGTATCAGTGTCAGTCAGTATCAGTGTCAGTCAGTATCAATGTCAGTCAGTATCAGTGTCAGTCAGTATCAGTGTCAGTCAGTATCAGTCAGTCAGTATTATAAAATTTTGCAAATAAGTAATTTTCCTTCTTCACCTATGTGCACTGATGAGACTGCACTGATGAGCACTGATGAGCATTGATGAGGATGCACTGATGAGCACTGATGAGCATTGATGAGGATGCACTGATGAGCACTGATGAGCATTGATGAGGATGCACTGATGGGCACTGATGAGGCCGCACTGATGGCCACTGAAGCTGCACTGATGAAGAGGCACAGCTAGGCTACACTGATGGGCACTGATGAGGCTGCACTGATGGGCACTGATAAGCCGTACTGACAAAGAGTCACTGATGAGGCTGCACTGATGGGCACTGATAGGCTGCACTGATGGGCACTGATGAGGCTGCACTGATGGGCACTGATAGGCTACACTGATGGGCACTGATGAGGCTGCACTGATGGGCACTGATAAGCTGTACTGACAAAGAGGCACTGATGAGGCTGCACTGATGGGCACTGATAGGCTGCACTGATGGGCACTGATAGGCTGCACTGATGGGCACTGATAGGCTGCACTGATAAGGCCGCACTGATAGCCTTTTTTTTTTTAATTAACAAACACAACATACTTACCTGCTGTGTGTAGTGGATTTGCACAGAGCAGCCCTGATCCTCCTCTTCTCGGGTCCCCTGCCGGCGCTCTTGGCCCCTCCCTCTTGTCAGGTGCCCCACAGCAAGCAGCCTTCTATGGGGGCACCCACTGTTCCACGTGTCCATTAAGGCTCCGTTTACACCTATGCAGTTAGCTTTTTTGTCCGTTTTACAGTGCTTTTCACGTTTCATTTTGCTTTTTTCTACATGCATTTTTTATGCATTTTTATTATGTTTAGCGTTCTGTTCAGCTCTTTTTTTAGGTGAAATGTAATTTTATTTGTTGCTGGGCAGAATAAAAATGAAAACCGCAAAAAACGTGGCAAAAACACACTGCCATGCATTTCAGAGGCTTCTCCATTGAACTCTATTGTACCAAAAATGCTGCTTTTTGCTTTTAACCCCTTCGCAACTGCACTATAGCTATAGCTGAATGATGGCTACAACGTGGTTATCCAGTCCTGGGAGGGCATCATATGACGTTCTCCCAGAACGCGCCCTCCCACACGCCCCCAGGGGCGCGCACCCGGCAATCTCCGTGATCGCTGTGTCCTACAGACACAGCTGATCACGTGATGTGGTAAAAGACCAATCACAGCGGCCTTTTACCACATGATCAGCCGTGTCCAATGACACGCCGATCACCAGGTAAATGCAGTTGCCGGTTCTCGGCTGCACTTTCCTCACGCTGTGACAGACTTATTTGTGACAGTGTGAGGAAAGTACTGCCAATAACCGGCAACTGTCAGAACACAGATCGGCACTGATGATCAGTGCCCAGCAGTACCACCCACCTGTGCCTAGCAGTGCCAATCAGGGCCACCCACCTGTGCCCAGCAGTACCACCCACCTGTGCCTAGCAGTGCCAATCAGGGCCACCCACCTGTGCCCAGCAGTACCACCCACCTGTGCCTAGCAGTGCCAATCAGGGCCACCCACCTGTGCCAAGCAGTGCCACCCACCTGTGGCCAGCAGTACTACCCACCTGTGCCTAGCAGTGCCAATCAGGGCCACCCACCTGTGCCAAGCAGTGCCACCCACCTGTGCCCAGCAGTACTACCCACCTGTGCCTAGCAGTGCCAAGCAGTGCACCCACCCATGCCCAGCAGTACCACCCACCTGTGTCTAGCAGTGCCAAGCAGTACCACCCACCTGTGCCCAGCAGTGCCAAGCAGTGCCACCCACCTGTGGCCAGCAGTGCCAAGCAGTGCCACCCACCTGTGCCCAGCAGGGCCACCCACATGTGCCCAGCAGAGCCAAGCAGTGCCACCCACCAGTGCCCAGCAGTACTACCCACCTGTGACCTGCAGTGCCACCCACCAGTGCCCATCAGTGCCACACAGCAGTGCCACTCATCAGTGCCTATCAGTGCAGCCTGATCAATGCACATCAGGGAAGCAGAAAAATTACCTGTTTGCAAAATGTTATATTAGAAACAAAGTTTCAAGTTTTTTTTAAATTTTTTGCTGTTTTTTTGTTTATAGCGCAAAAAAGAAAACACCCATTTTTAAATACCACCAAAAAAAAGCTCTATTTGTGTGAAAAAAAATTATAAAAATGTCATATGGTTACAGTGTTGCATGACTGCGCAATTGTCATTCAAACAGTGCTGAAAGCTGAAAATCTTCCTGGACAGGAAGGGGGTGAAAGTGCCCTGTAGACAAGTGGTTAAAAAAGTCCCTGACCCGTTCCAAAAACGCAGCGGCTCAAAAAAAACTAGATGTGAACATGTTCCATAGGAAACCATGTTAACTGGACCGTAGGGCGTTTCTGCAAAAAAACACTAAAAAACGCATCGGTGTGAATGGAGCCTCACACACGGAGCCGTGGCTTGGCCCCGCACCCTCTCTCTTCTCATTGGCTCACTGACTGTGATTGAAAACAGCGGGGGCCAATGAGGAGAAGGAGTCCCGGGATAGCAGAGACTCCAGTGCACATCGCTGGATCGAGAGGGGCTTAGCTGAGTATTGGGGGGGGGGGGGGGAGCTGCTGCACAGAGAAGGTTTTTACCTTCATACATAGAAACCTTCAGCCTTTAGAAGCTCTGTTCCTCCTCCAATCAGTACATTCTTCGCAGTTATACATGGAGGATGGCATGGAAATATTTTCCACCACCGAAGAACATTCATGTTAGAAAGGTTTGCTAGGGGCTGATATCTGTAATCAGACAGCAAAGCATTGATTCGCTCCGTCTGCACACAATCTGCGTCTCTATAGATGGAGCTGGAGAACTGGGGGGGGGTCTGAAGTGGTTTTGTGGGTGCCTCCCGCCCACGTCTTCCGCTCTTTGACAGAACATTTCCTGTTGATGTGAGGAGCGCCAGAAAGGGATAAGAAGGTGAAGGAAGGTCTTACAATAGAAGATTAGGTTGAAAATTGCAAAACAAAATTCAAAGTTTACCAGGCGCTGGGCATGACCGAGGGCGTAATCGGAAAAAGGGGCGCAAAACGGATCCAGAGGAAGGCGAAAAAAGCTTCCCAGTTTCTTCCAACAGAAATCCTTCTTGATCCAGCAAAGCAGCCTTTCTCAACCTTCTTACCCCATAGCAGGCGCGTCCCTAGGGTTGGTGTCACCCCCTCCGACGATCCCCGCAGGATGGTTTGGATCTGCAGATTGAGTATAATGGTTTGGACTCGGATCCATTATGCTCCCCAATCCGCAGATCCGAACCATCCTGCGGGGATCGTCGGCATGCAACCTATACAGGGTGACACCGAACTCGCTCCACGAAAAGGTAAGTTGTAAAGAAAGCCGAAGATCCCTGCAGGATGGATCCGATCCATTATGCTCAATTCTCAGATCCCATCCATCCTGCGGGGATCGTCGGCATCCAACCTATACGGGGTGACACCGGACCCGCTCCACGAAAAGGTAAGTTGTAAAGAAAGCCGACGATTCCCGCAGGATGGATCCGATCCATTCTGCGGGGATCGTCGGTTTGCTTTACAACCTACCTTTTTTGTGGAGCGGGTCTGGTGTCACCCCGTGCGGTTGGTGTCACCCTGTGCGGGCTGCACCCCCCGCACCTGCCTTGGGACGCCTCTGCCCCCCGAGGAACCCCTGAAATCATTTTCAGTCTCAGGGAACCCCTGCTTAAACCAATGAATTTTGGGAGTCAGCAGGAAAAATGGCACTTACATTGGTAGCCAGAGATTGGAGATGGGGGGGGCATTTGTGCTGGGGGGGGGATTTAGCGTGAGGGGGGGATGTGTACTTGGAGGGGAAATTTTAGGGGTAGAGGATATGTGCTAGGAGGCTAGTAGGGGTGTTTTTTTTTGGGGGGGGGTCATTTGTGCTGGGGGGATTTGGGGGATAAGGAGGCAAAGATTTGTGTTTTGGAGGGGGGATTTCAGCACGGCATTGGTGGATTTGTGGATTTGTACTGGGAGGAGAGGGAATTTATGCTTGAGGGGTAAGCATGCAGATTAGTGCGCAATTTGATTTTTGCTGACGCATAATACTCATACATCTTGTGGGAGGGGCACAGTTTGGCATGTTCACCCTGGACTCTAGATGACCTTACCCCAATAAGTAAAAACACCTCCTGCGCAAAAGTGTGGTGGACCAGGGACTATTCGCTCATGCTTCTTAATAATGACATCCACAGAGGTGTCAGGGTGGGGAAGTCCGGTAACAACTGTAAAGAGATAAGTGACAGGGGGCGCACCAGCCTAGTGCATTATCCTAGGGGTACGTTATAATTTAGGGATAAAAACATACTCACAAACAACGAAGAAAGCACGTCAAGCCACTGGCTCGTGGTGCAGTGGATAGTGAGACCCAGAAGGAACCAAGTGGTCCAGGATCTCCGCGATCCACAAATTCTTGCATGTTTAGAGGGAAATCCCTCTTCACCACAGCCAAAAATAAATGATTAAAACAATAAAGAGGGGTTCCTCTTGAAACGCGTAAGTCGTTTTTAGATCTCGGACAGCATCCACTTGGCCTTGGTTCCTTCTGGGTCTCACTATCCACTGCTCCACGAGCCGGAGGCTTGACATGCTGATTTTTCTTCATTGTATGTGAGTGTTTATTTTCTTAAATAATAAAGTACCCCTGGTATAATGCACTAGGCTGGTGCGCCCCCCGTCACTTGTCTCCCTAGATGACCTTGTCCAGGCACTGGTTGGGGATGATGACCCCATTGACCATTGTGGCCATATTAGGTCAGTGTTGCCACCAGCAAATCCTCCCCTTTGTATAATTACAGCTGTGGGGTGGAGAATCTCTCACCCAAAGCTCATTGGTCCAGCAATGCAGTTCAAATTCGGACCGAACCTAAGCTCATCCCTGGTATGCAGAAACCCAAAATCCAAGCAACTGAATGTTCATGGTGGACCTCCATTCTACCAGGCAAACTGAACCTCTCTCTGCAATGGAAAAAGGGTCATTGAAAACTCTTGTCACTCTACTGCTCAAAAGAACCACTGTAGTCCAAATTTTGGATCACTGTAGTTAAAATTTTGGATCACTGTAGTTAAAATTTTGGATCACTATAGCTCAATCACCGTAGTCCAATTTTTATATCACCGTAGTCCAATTTTTATATCATCGTAGTCCAATTTTTGGACCACTGTAGTCCAAATGTTAGATCACCTTAGTCCGAAGTTTGGAACACCGCAGTCTAACTCTCTCAGCAATTGCTGTTGGCTCCTACCCTTTGTCCACACCCTGGTGGGGCACAGAAGAAGCACACTCAACCCATAGTACATGCATACACTTTTCAGGCACAGAGGAAGGCTTGCAAGAGGGGTGAAGATCTGTGCATAGATCTGTATATGTGTGGGTGGATGTATACCTTTCTCTAGAGATATTCGGAGGGCTTGTGGTGGGTTCCTGGGAGGTTTGATCTTCACCAGAGATATATTCTGATTTACCAGCCACTTCCGAATACACATATACTGCTCACATCCCCCCTCCTGACACAAGACCCCTAACCGCACGCACCGCAGCATATATATATATATATATATATACACATACATACACATACACACAGAACACACAACTTGCTAGAATCAGAGTTCATAGTTTTTGTAATTTATATCGTGGCGAAGAAGACAAAGGGCCAAATAGACTATTGTTGGTGCCCCAGACACTTACTTTTGTGGATGCACTAAATACCAATTCGGTTTTGGAGGGTTTGAAATGAGAAATGAGACTAGAGCAACAATTGTAAAAAAAAAAACCTCCTGTGTCCAAGGCAATCCAAGCCTAGCTTCTGGCTCCTGGTTGTGATGTGGCCCCCATTCACCCCCTGTGCGCTGACAGAGGGACACGATGGAATAAAATTTGTTCCGCAACCAGAGCATCTGTATACTGCCATCTGACTGTCTTTGCAGCCTAAGAGGGACAGTCAGGGGATGGTAAAACCATCCCCTGGGCAAAAAAAGACTGCCCTTCTATAACAATGGTTGGGTACAGAACTACCACCAAGTTGGAGTTGAGTCCAGCACCTTAATCCCGATACTCCTCCAGACTGACATCCACCCATCAAAACTTTTTTATAGTTGCTTAACCCTTCCCAAGGGCCGACCCACTGCTTCCATAAGGGCTTCCATAAGGGCTGAGGGCTCTTGAGAGAAGTACTGAGGCAAGGTGCTGTGATTAAATGAAATGGATCCGTACTATACCTCCATTGCTCTAAAATCTGTGTTTTATTGCATCGACTACAGTAAAAACGTCACAGTTACAAAGGTTGACGCGTTTCGGCTTAGCAAGCCTTAGTCATAACCCAAGTCATTATAACTAAGGCTTGTTCAATACAAAAAATACAAAAGGCCCCTTGGGTTTGTCCATGTTGAATATATCTGTCAGGAATGGACTGGCCAGCAATGGTGGGACTCACCTGCCTTTTGATCTGCAGTACCAGGGCTGGCCAGCGGATGCTCCCAGCAATCAGAGACTCAACTTTGCAGCCAGCTAACACCTGGAACTGATTATGCTGGGGTATTTAAGGGATGGCCAGACCCACAGACTCTGCCTTGGTGTTGTGTTTGTCCTGGGCCCTGTATCCTGTTCCTGCTCTCTGTTCCTGTCTGATTCTCTGCTACCTGTTCTGATCCCTGGCTTGTCTGACCATCCCTCTGCCTGACCCTCTGTACTACGCTGCCTGCTACCTGTTCTGATCCCTGGCTTGTGACCCTGACCATCCCTCTGCCTGACCCTCTGTACTACGCTGCTAGCTACCTGCTGAACCTGGCCTGTGACCCCGACCAATCTCCGCTTGCTCCCCCTGTACCTACCTGCCCAATTGATATCGACCCGGCCTGCCTGACGACGCTTGCTTGTATGTACTGTTATCTGTGGGTGGTTGGTTTGGTTTGTTTGCACTGTATTATGTTTAGTATTGCACTGCGTTTATGTTTGTATTGTTAGTGTTAATAAATTATATTGTTTATAACATATCTGAGGTCTGCGTTTCCCTGCGTCAGCCACACACCTCTGGTCACACCTGGGAGCCCTGACAATATCTGTGAAGGTCCTCATTTCTGTTTCAATATGTTTATTGTATATTCAGAGAAAATATGATAGGATCATGGTTGTCATGTCAAACAGTCATGTGTGAAAACAAGCACATGTAGGCATCATGAATTGTGAAAACAGCAAAATTCCAATCAAAACTAAGGAGGACCAGCAAGAAGTTAGGGTAAACATTTTAATCAACACTAGGCAGTCCACCACAGGGTTTAGGAGGGTGTCAATGTGAAGGATTGACCAACCTTCCAGAAGCGCATTTGTCAGGTCAGGCACTGATGTTGGATGAGAAGGCCTGGCTCGCAGTCTCCGCACTAATTAATCCCAAAGGTGTTCTATGGGGTTCAGGTCAGGACTCTGTGCAGGCCAGTCAAGTTCCTCCCCAAACTGGCTCCTCCATGTCTTTATGAACCTTGTTTTGTGCACTGGTGTGCAGTCATGTTGGAACAGGAAGGGGCCATCCCCAAACTCTTCCCACAAAGTTGGGTGCATGAAATTGTCCCAAATGTCTTGGTATGCTGACGCTTTAAGAGTTCCCTTCACTGGAACTATGGGGCCAAGCCCAACCCCTGAAAAACAACCCCACACCATAATCCCCCCTACACCAAACTTTACACTTGGCACAATGCAGTCAGGCAAGTACCGTTCTCCTGGCAACTGCCAAACCCAGACACGTCCATCGGATTGACAAACAGAGAAGCGTGATTGGACACTCCAGAGAACACGTCTCCACTGCTCTAGAGTCCAGTGGCGGCGTGCTTTACACCATGGCATCTGACGCTTTGCATTGCACTTGGTGATGGAAGGCTTGGATGCAGCTGCTCGGCCATGGAAACCCATTATATGAAGCTCTCTACGCACTGTTGTTGGGCTCATCTGAAAGCCACACCAAATTTGGAGGTCTTTAGCTATTGACTCTGCAGACAGTTGACGACTTCTGCGCAGTGTGTGCTTCAGCATGCGCTGACCCCGCCCTGTCATGTGACGTGGCCTACCACTTGGTGGCTGAGTTGCTGTTGTTCCCAGTTGCTTCCACTTTGTTATAATCCCACTAACAGTTGAGCGTGGAATATTTAGTAGCCAGGAAATGTCATGGATGGACTTATTGCACAGGTGGCCACCTATCACGGGACCACGCTTGGAGTCATTGAGCTCCTGAGAGCGACCCATTCTTTCACCAATGTCTGTAGAAGCCGTCTGCATGCCTAGGGGCTTGATTGTATACACCTGTGTCCATGGAGGGGATTGGAACACTGGAATCACATGATATGGAGGGGATTGGAACACCTGAATCACATGATTGGGAGGGCGGGGCCAATACTTAGGGCAATATAGTGTATTAGTCATACATGAAACAATTATCTCGTACTTGCTCAATACTCTTTCAGTTATGTTTCATAGAATATATTGAGCAATTGCAAAAGCAGTAAAAAAAAAAAATACACAAAAATTTTTGCTTCTGTCCAGTGAGCAAAAGGCAAGAGGTCAACAAGGCTATGCAAGGAGCAGCAATTGGGCACCAGTGTTCTAATCTGCAGTAAAATGTGTCACTTGTATCTTAGTGAAGACTTCTGGGAAAATCAGTAAGCCAATCACACAAGCAGGAAATGACTTTGTCAGGGGGTGAGATGTACACACCTCCAGGTAGCCAGAACATTTATTGAAAATATAACTTGAGTCACAATTGTAAACGCTATATTAGTTTTTTTTATTTGCTAAAAAAAAAAAAAATTTTCCTACGAACGTGGAGTTACCCTTTAAATAAAATAAAATGTATTGATTACAATTAAAGTAGCTAATAGTTGAAACAATAGTGACAACAGTCACCACATCAGTTTGCCTAATCTGCTTTATAAGGATTCTCTTTTGAAATATTGAGACAAACTGGGATCCCATTGCTGAATTTTAACTTCATCGAATTATAACTCGCTTTTTTACATTTTCAAATATGTCACTTTATAATATTAACGCAACTGTTGACAGAGTATAGAAAAAAAGGACGTATTCACAACCAGGGGTGGACTGACCATTTGGAAACTCTGGCACTGCCCGAGGGCCCGGGGTCCTTAGGGGGCCCCTTGAGATGCCCCTGGTACCTTTTTCATAGGCTTTTTTGAGTTTGGGCAAGGGCACAGGGGCCCCATGATCCCCTATTGCCCGGGGGGGCCCCTTGAGTTGTCAGTCCGCCCCTGTTCACAACTAATCTAGATTTTATTGTAGAGGTGATCAGAGTTCAAAATGATGCTTTTTACTGCTTACTGTCACATTAAATAAATAAATACATTCATATATAGAAATTTCATGTGAAAATAAAAATGAACAAATATGGGAATCCAAAAGTGCATATAAATACAGTAAATATCCATAAAAATCCACAAGTGCATAAAGTGAATAAAAATCCATAAAGTGTCACAAATGATAAACTTGTAAAGTCCATGTATGAATTTCTTAAAAAAATAATACTAATCTAATACGCCACCTAGAAGAAAAAAAAAAGGTCCACCATGAAGAGAACGAAGAATTGTGTATAGATCCTCCTTCGATACAGGAAGAAAAATCTGTACACAATTTGTCTTTTTTTTTATGGTGGGTATTTTTTCTTCAAAGTGGAGTTTTAGATTGTTATTAATATTTTTTTATAAAATGAATTCATGCACTTTATAACCTGATGATTCGTGACACTTTATGAATTTTTATGCACTTGAATTTTTATTTGTATTTATATATATGCACTTTTGGATTTCCATATTTATTCATGTTTATTTTCGCTTTAAATTTCCATATATGAAATTATTTATTTATTTAAAGTGACAGCATTGCACGTTATTGTAATGATTTCATTCAGGTTTTTTTGTGCACAAATATTAGTGAGAGCAGCTGTTTAGGGTATATTTTGGTGAACACTTTAGCGCATGGTTTATTTAGTCTAGAGATACATCAAAGAAAAAAATACAGAAACATAAAAAACAATTTCAGTACTAAGAGTAAAACTGAGATTCAAACTAATTTAACAAATTAAATTGGATATATTAAAGTTGTTTGGTAATTGTATAATTTTTCTTTGATATATCTCTAGACTGCCTTGGCGGTAGAATTTTCTTTAAAAAAAGAAGCCCGTGAGGACGAAACATGTAGGGAGTAACTACAATTACCTAACCAAGTTTGAATCTGTTTTACTCTTAGTACTGAAATTGTTTTTATGTTTCTGTATTTTTTACAAAAATACAAAATGAAAATTATATAACTTTTTAATATGTTTTGTGCTCATGTTCATGCACCCTGAAAGTCCCATCTTCTCTATTGAATAATAAAACCTGGAAGTTGATTGGTTTCTATGCACAGCTGAACCAGATTCTGAGTGTTCCGGTTTTAATAAATCCCCCCTACTTAACTCCATATTGCACTCTGTCTCAGCATTGATACTGGCTAAAAACACCCCACAATGTACACATCATTTAAACCAGGGCTGTCCAAACTATGGCCCTCCAGCTGTTGAAGTACTACAAGACCCATCATGCCTCTACCTCTGGGTGTCTTGCCTGTGAATGTAAGAGTCCTGCAAAGCCTCATGGGACTTGCAGTTCCTCAACATCTGGAGGGCCATAGTTTGGACACCCCTGATTTAAACCAACCTCAAGCAGCCTTCAGAAGCTTGCAAATGGATGAATTCCTCCTACCATCAAAACAGGGTTGCCACCTCATCCCTCTAAAACCGAACACATATTAATGACACAGGTTCTGAGGCTAATTTAATGCAGATAAGGCACTAAGTGAGTTTAATTGCCATAATTGCCACCTTAATCAGCCACAGAACCCGTGTCATTAATATGTGTTTGGTTTTAGAGGGATGAGGTGGCCACCCTACATCAAAAACAGCTACCTACACTGAGTAATGATTTATAGTGAAGGTGATGATACCACAACTTGCACAGCCGTTGTTGCAATTAAAAGCTTGAATTATCTGAAAATTGCCATGTGTAATTAGCAATAATAATCCAACCCGAACACATGCATTCAATTTGAACCACGTTCCATCTCTCGGGAATCACACATACTTGATTGCAAGTAACTACCAGAAAATAAGCAATCTACCAACCATGAGTTCTATCAACCACCAGATTTCAGTCAATTGTGAAGCCAAAACTGGAAAAAAAAAATGACAGCATCAATACAATTGACTTGCAATATCAAACCCAAAAAAAAAGAAAAAAACACAATTTCTTTGAAAGCGATCAAATGTTCTCACCCAGTTATGGTGCGCTTTCAAACCCATATCCTTGTGGTCAATCAAAACCACCACTGTATGTCTTTGCTTTGGGACTTTAACAAAAATAAATAAAATAGTTTGATCACTGTATCAAATGTCCATGTATATGGCCAGCTCAAGAGTTTAACCTCTTGCCGTCCGCCTGCTGTTTATAAATGGCAGGGCGGTGGCAGTCCAGGGGCGGGTTGCCGTTCCTAAACGGCACCCGCCTTTTCTAGCTGTGCGCGCTCCCTAGGAGCGCGCACCACCGCGATCCGGTGTCCGCTGTGTCCTCCGGACACAGTGAAACACCGATCGTTGGACGGGACCTCTGTACGAGGTCCCGGTCATGTGATCACTGATTGGCGAATCAGTGATCACATGCAAAGTAGTAAGCAAGATGTCACTTGTGACATCATTGCTTACTACGTGTGAAATCTGTGAATGATCACAGAGGTCACATGGTACAAGGCTATTCACAACAGCCTTGTACCATGTGACAAGCTGTGACCAATCACAGCTCACACAGTAGTTCTCAATGGCTGCAAGAATGCAGACAGAGAGAAAGAGAAATGATTGCTTTTACATGGGTGTAAAAGCAATCAGTGTAAAAAAAAAAAAAAATCTTCATCACCCCCCACAAGTAGTACAGTGTCACCATGGTGACACTGTACGGCTAGGGTGACAGTATGTAAAAAAAAAAAAAAAAAAAATAATAATAATAATATAAAAAAAATAAAATAAAAATGTAAAAAAAAAGTTTAAAAATTATAATTTTTGGTTATAAACTAATTTGGATTTTTTCTTTTTACTAAAAAAATAACGGAATAAATTTTGGCCAAGATTTAGGATGAAATATTATTTATTTGCAAAATTTTATTTAAAAAAACACTATTTTTCAAAATTTTTGGACATTTTCATTTACATAGTAAAAAAAATAAAAATCCCAGCGGTGAATAAATACCACCAAAATAAAGCTTTATCTGTCTCAAAAAAATGGTAAAAAATTCATATGGGTACAGTATTGCATGACCGCGCAATTGTCATTCAAAGTGTGATAGAGCTGAAAGCTGAAAATTGCCCTGGACAGGAAGGGGGTGAAAGTGTCCGGACAGGAAGTGGTTAAAGACTATTGGGTAATTGGGTTATGAAAAAAATATACATTTCCTTCTAAGAGATCAGATTTTCCCACCCAGTTCAATTGGTGCAGTTTCCAACCCATATCCATATATCGAAAACATGTATGTCTTTGATTGCTTCGGGACTTTTTTTATATCAAAGTTTTTTTTATATATGTCAAGGGACTTTGACAAAAAATAACTCGAAGGATCTCTTTCTGTTCGTGAGACGGCCCTTAAGGTTTTAACTAGATGGTATTATACCCCATCAAGACTACATAGATTGTTCCCACAAACGTCCCCTCTATGTTTTCGGGGCTGTGGCCTTACAGGCACTTTGGTGCATATATTTTGGGATTGCCCATCCATTTCTTTGATTTGGTGCAGGATATCCGAGGTGGCTACCTCACTGGCGGGTACCCCAGTACGCTTATCTATACAGACCTGTCTATTGGGGGCTCATATCCCAGGGGTCCCTGATGCCATTATGAGATTGATACATACTATGTGTATTGCCACTTTATGGTCTATTGCCTTACACTGGAGGTCCAATGCTGTGCCTTTGGCCTCCATCCTACACAGAATTGATGCTGTCATGCTCATGGAACGCATTCATTATACTCTGCTGGATAAGATGCACTTATTTGATAAAAAATGGGAGTCATGGAGGGATTATAGACATTTATTGCATGATTAACAACGTTTCCAGTGAAAAATGACTGACAAATACTGTTGACAGATGTCTCATTCAACCTATCTTATCATTAACGCATTTCATGTACTTGCAATCTACTTTTTTTCTGTTTCTTCTCTTTCTTACTATAATATACTTTTCGGATCTGTACTTTTCATAAGTGCCTTGTTTTTGCTGTACATATAATTTGAAAATGTGTTGTTGTTTTACTGTCTACTTTTTTTCAATAAAATCGTTTGTAAACAAAAAAATAAATAACTCGAAGGTTTGATCACTGTATCAAATTGCCATATATTTGACCAACTCAAGAGTTAAAAGACTGTATTGGGTTAAGAAAAAATATATCGATTTCTTTATAAGAGCTCAGATTTTTCCACCCAGTTGATTGGTGCAATTTCAAACCCATATCCTTGTGGTATATCGAAACCATCATTGTTGGTCTTTGATTGCTTTGGGACTTTGACAGTTTGATCTCTGTATCAAATTGCCATAATTATATGACCAGCTCAAGAGTTGAAAGACTGGGTAATTGGGTTATGAAAAAATACATTTACAAGAGATCAGAATTTTTCACCCAGGTCAATTGGGGAAATTTCCAACCCATATCCATATGGTAGATCAAAACCACCATTGTGTGTCCTTGATTGCTTCAGGACTTTTTTTATATCAAAGTATCAAAGTTTTTTTATATATATATATATTATATCAAAAGCTTTAGGACTTTGACAGAAAATAAAATTGAAAGTTTGGTCACTGTATCAAATTGCCATATATCTGGCCAGCTCAAGAGTTTTAAAAGCTCTATTGGGTCACTGGGTTATGAAAAAAATATATCAATTTCTTTGTAAGAGATCAGATTTTTCTACCCAGTTGAATTGGTGCAATTTCAAACCCATATTCTTGTTGTACATCGAAAACCATCATTGTTTGTCTTTGGTTGCTACGGGACATTTTTTATATCAAAAGTATCAAAGTTTTTTTTTAATATAAATTATATATATATATATATATATCTCTCAAAAGGTTTGGGACTTTGAAAAAAATGTAATTGAAAGTTTGATCTCTGTATCAAATTGCTAAAATTATATGGCCAGCTCAAGAATTAAAAGATAAGGTAATTGGGTAATATTTACAAGAAATCCGATATTTACACCCAGTTCAGTTGGTGCAATTTCCAACCCATATCCATATGGTATACCGAAAATACCATTGTATGTCTTTGATTGCATCTGGGCTTTTTTTTTTATATCAAAGATTTTTTTTTTTTTAATTATATCAAAGTCTTTCGGACTTTGACAAAAAATAAACTCAAAGGTTTGATCACTGTATTAAATTGCCATATATTTGGCCAGCTCAAGAGTTAAAAGACTTTATTGGGTAATTGGGTTATGAAAAAAAGATATCAATTTATTTATGAGAGATCAGATTTTTCCACCCAGTTCAATTGGTGCAATTTCAAACTCATATCCTTGTGGTACATCGAAAACCATCATTGTTTGTCTTTGGTTGCTTCGGGACTTTTTTTATATCAAAGTATCAGCGTTTTTTTTTATATATATCTAAATCTTTGGGACTTTGTAAAAAAATAGAATTAGATCAAAGTTTGATCTCTGTATCAAATTGCCATAATTATGTGGCCATCTCAAGAATTAAAAGACTGGGTAATTGGGTTATAAAAAATATATTTACAAGAGATCAGATTTTTCCACCCAGTTCAATTGGTGCAATTTCTAACCCATATCCATATGGTATATCGAAAACCCCATTGTATGTCTTTGATTGCTTCGGGACTTTTTTTTATATCAAAGATTTTTTTTTTAATTATATCAAAGGCTTTGCGGCTAAAAATAAACTCAATGGTTTGATCACTGTATTAAATTGCCATATATTTGGCCAGCTCAAGAGTTAAAAGAGTTTTTTGGGGTAATTGGGCTATGAAAAAGAGATATCAATTTCTTTATGAGATCAGATTTTTCCACCCAGTTCAATTGGTGCAATTTCAAACTCATATCCTTGTGGTACATCGAAAACCATCATTGTTTGTCTTTGGTTGCTTCGGGACTTTTTTTATATCAAAGTATCAGCGTTTTTTTTTATATATATCTAAATCTTTGGGACTTTGTAAAAAAATAGAATTAGATCAAAGTTTGATCTCTGTATCAAATTGCCATAATTATGTGGCCATCTCAAGAATTAAAAGACTGGGTAATTGGGTTATAAAAAATATATTTACAAGAGATCAGATTTTTCCACCCAGTTCAATTGGTGCAATTTCCAACCCATATTCATATGGTATATCGAAAACCCCATTGTATGTCTTTGATTGCTTCGGGACTTTTTTTTATATCAAAGATTTTTTTTTTAATTATATCAAAGGCTTTGCGGCTAAAAATAAACTCAATGGTTTGATCACTGTATTAAATTGCCATATATTTGGCCAGCTCAAGAGTTAAAAGAGTTTTTTGGGGTAACTGGGCTATGAAAAAGAGATATCAATTTCTTTATGAGGTCAGATTTTTCCACCCAGTTCAATTGGTGCAATTTCAAACTCATATCCTTGTGGTACATCGAAAACCATCATTGTTTGTCTTTTATTGCTTCGGGACTTTTTTTATATCAAAGTATCAACTTTTTTTTTATATATATATCAAAAGCTTTGGGACTTTGTCAAAAAATAGATTCAAAAGTTTGATCTCTGTATCAAATTGCCATAATTATGTGGCCATCTCAAGAATTAAAAGACTGGGCAATTGGGTTATAAAAAATATATTTACAAGAGATCAGATTTTTCCACCCAGTTCAATTGGTGCAATTTCTAACCCATATCCATATGGTATATCGAAAACCCCATTGTATGTCTATGATTGCTTCGGGACTTTTTTTTATATCAAAGATTTTTTCATTTTAATTATATCAAAGACTTTGGGGCTAAAAAGAAAACTCAACGGTTTGATCACTGTATTAAATTGCCATATATTTGGCCAGCTCAAGAGTTAAAAGACTTTATTGGGTAATTGGGTTATGAAAAAAAAGATATAAATTTCTTTATGAGAAATCAGATTTTTCCCAACCAGTTCAATTGGTGCAATCTCAAACCCATGTTCTTGTGGTACATCGAAACTACCATTGTAAGTCTTTGATTGCTTTAGGACTTTTTTTATATCGAAGTTATATATATATATATATATATATATATATATATATATATATATTATTTATTTTTTTTATAAATCAAAGGGTTTTTTTAATATATATCAGAGTTTTGTTATATCAAATGGGTTTTTTAATATATATCAAAGGTCTTTTTTTAAACCAAAGGTTTTTTTAAAATATATATCAAAGGTCTTTTTTTAAATCAAAGGGTTTTTTTTACAATATATATCAAAGTTTTTTTTTTATATTAAAGGTTTTTTTTTTTAAATATATATCAAAGGTCTTTTTTTAAATCAAAGGTTTTTTTAAAAAAATATTTATCAAAGGTTTTTTTTATACTAAAGGTTTTTTTTTCATATCAAAGGTTTTGGGACTTTGACAAATAAACAGAATCAAAAGTTTGATCACTGTATCACATTGCCCTATGTACAAGGGGTCTTCAAAAAGTTTCCACACTTTTAAACATATATATATATAAAAAATATCTTATATACAGTATATATATATTTATTTATATATATATATTTAAATGTGTTAAAAAAAAAAGTACGGAAGCTTTTTGAAGAACCATTCTATATGGTTAGCTCAAGAGTTAAAATACTCAGTTCCAATTGGTTCAATTGCAAGCCCATATCCGTGCGTTCAATCAAAACCACCATTGTATGTCTTTGTTCCTTTGGGACTTTGACAAAAATTACAATCAAAGGTTTGATCGCTGTATCAAATTTTCCATGTGTATGGGTATTTAAAGAGCTAAATCGCTCTACTGGGTAATTGGGCAATTCAAAAATATAACAATTTATTTAAAAGCAATTGGATATTCCAACCCTGTTCCATTGGCCAGCTTGGAGTGCATCTCTTCGCCTTCATCAAAGCCATCATTTCATGCCTTTAATTGCTTTCGGATTTTGACAATTAGAATTGAAGGTTTGATCAGATTGCCTGGTGTATGGCCACATTAGGCCATACACGAGGCAGCACTTCACCATCGACCTAAAGGCAAATCATTCACATTTGCGGATTGCAATATGTACTATATAAATGTAAACCGAAAAAAAAAGAAAGGAAATACAGATTTTGAATCAAGAAAATATGTAGCCAGAAATTTTAACTGAAACAAATAAAAAAGGCTTTTAAAAATAAACTGTAATACAAAAAATTTGCATCTTACCTGCAGGATCTGGGGCACAGATGTCAGTGCTCCTGCCAGTGGTTTGAGTTTTGGGTTCACATCTCATGTCTCCGCCCCTTGAGTACAGGAAATGTCTAATCTGGGGCCACAAAATAAATACGGGGAAGTGAGCATGTGCTAGATCAAAGGACGGAGATATACAATGATATCATATACTTCCTAAATAAAGAGCAAAACAAAAAAACATTTGTTTATATATATATACACACACACACATCTCGTGCCTTGAAAAAGGATTCACAATCCTTGAAATGTTCCCCATGTTGTCATGTTACAACCAAAAACGTCAATGTATTTTATTGGGATTGGATGTGATAGACCAACACAAAGTGGCACATAATTGTGAAGTGGAAGGAAAATGATAATTGGTTTTCAAAAAAAATAAATTTTGAAAAAATAAATATCTGAAGTTTGGCATGCATTTGTATTCATCCCCCTTTACTCCGATACCCCTAACTAAAATCTAGTGGAACCAATTGCCTTCAGAAGTCATCAAATTAGTAAATAGAGTCCACCTGTGTGTCATGTGATCTCAGTATAAATACAGTTGTTCTCTGAAGTCTTCGGAGGTTTGTTAGTGAACATTAGTGAACAAACAACATCATGAAGGCCAAGGAACACACCAGACAGGTCGGGGATAAAGTTGTGGAGAAGTTCAAAGCAGGGTTAGGTTATAAAAAATTTCCCAAGCTTTGACCGTCTCACTTTGCACTGTTCAATCCATCATCCGAAAATGGGAAGAGTATGGCAGAACTGCAAACCTACCAAGACATGGCCTTCCACCTAAACTGACCGGCCGGGCAAGGAGAGCATTCATCAGAGAAGCAGCCAAGAGGCCCATGGGAACTCTGGAGGAGCTGCAGAGATCCACAGCCCAGGAGGGAGAATCTGTCCACAGGACAACTATTAGTCGTGCACTCCACAAATCTGACCTTTATGGAAGAGTGACAAGAAGAAAGCCATTGTTGGAAGAAAGCCATAAGACGTCCTGTTTGCAGTGTGTAAGAAGCCATGTGGGGGACACAGCAAACATGTGGACGAAGGGGCTCTGGTCAGAGGAGACCAAAATGGAACCTTTTGGCCTAAAAGCAAAACACTACGTGTGGGGGAAAACTAACACTGCACATCACCCTGAACACACCATCCCCACCGTGAAACATGGTGGTGACAGCATCATGTTGTGGGGATGCTTTTCTTCAGCAGGGACAGGGAAGCTGGTCAGAGTTGATGGGAAGATGGATGGAGCCAAATACAGGGCAATCTTAGAAGAAAACCTGTTAGAGTCTGCAGAAGACTTGAGACCGGGGCGTAAGTTCCCCTTCCAGCAGGACAACGACCCGAAATATCCAGCCAGAGCTACAATGGAATGGTTCAGATCAAAGCATCTTCATGTGTTAGAATGGCCCATTCACAGTCCAGACTGAAATCCAATGGAGAATCTGTGGCCAGACCTGAAAATTGCTGTTCCCAGACGCTCTCCATCCAATCTGACAGAGCTTGAGCGATTCTGCAAAGAAGAATGAGCAGAAATGTCCCTCTCTAGATGTGCAAAGCTGGTACAGATGTCCCCAAAAAGACTTGCAGCCGGAATTGCAGAGAAAGGGGGTCCTACAAAGTATTGACTCCGGGGGACTGAATACAAATGCCGCCACACTTTTCACAGATTTATTTGTAAAAAATATTGAAAACCATTTCTCATTTTCCTTCCACTTCACAATTATGAGCCACTTTGTGTCGGTCTATCACATCAAATCCCAATAAAATACATTGACGGTTCTGGTTGTCACATGACAACATGGGAGACATTTCAAGGGGGATGAACACTTTTTCAAGGCACTGTGTATATATAATTTAATTTGTTTTCACTTTTTTACATTTTTTTTTTATTAAATTTCTTTTAGTTGGAAATTGCAAAGTTGTACCCACCCATACATTTCGGATTTCCCATTACTTGCTGTCCTAGTGACAACTGTCACCAGGACAAAGGCTGGATTCAAAACTTTGCATTCTGATATTGAACAATAAAACTTTAATTGTAATATTGGTTATTGCAATGCACATGAGAACGTTGTATATCCGCTTTGGCTCCGGAAGGTTTGACCCCCTTCATGACCAGAGCATATTTTTTTTTGCTTTCAGCACTGCGCTACTTTAACTGGTTATGGTGCGGTCATGCAACTCTGTACCCAAACAAAATTCCTATCATTTTTTTCACACAGATAGAGCGTTCTTTTGATGGTATTTGATCACCGTTGAGTTTTTTATTTTTTATTTTTTATTATATAAACAAAAAAGCCTTAAAATTTTGAAAAAAAAAAACAGTATTTTTTTTACTTTCTGCTATAAAACATATCCAATAAAAATTTTTTCTAAAAATTAAATTTCTTCATAAATTTTGGGCAAAACAGATTATGTTTCATGTCTTTGCTAAAAAAAAATCCCAGTAAGTGTACAGTGAGGAACAGAAGTATTTGAACCCCCTGCGATTTTGCAAGTTCTCCCACTTAGAAATCATGGAGGGGTCTGACATTCACATTGTAGGTGCATTTCCACTCTGAGAGACAGAATTAAAAAACAAATTCAGGAAATCACATTGTATGATTTGTAAAGAATTTATTTGTCTTGCACTAAGTGGGAGAACTTGCAAAATCGCAGGGTGTTCAAATACTTCTGTTCCTCACTGTATATTGATTGGTTTGTGTCAGATACAGTGTCTGCAAACTATGGTATATACTAAAAAAATTTTTTATACTAGTAATGGCAGTGATCAGCAGCCTATAATGGGAGTGTGATAGTGCGGTAGGCAATCTGACGCTAACTGACACTGGGTGGGAACTGACTAACTGACACTGGCATCTCCAGTGGCACTAATACAGTGATCAGTGATAATACTGTGCACTGTCACTGTACTAATGACACTGGCTGGGAAGGGGTTAACACCTCAGGTAAACAAAGGGTGCCTAACAATGTGTGTATTATGTGCTGATTTTTACTGAATATCTCTTTGTTTTTTCTCCCTGCTTTGTGAAAAGAGAAGACCCGTGTTACACCCAACAAATAATAAAAGTGGCAAAATATAATTTGCAATGAATAAATAAATGAATGAATAAAGTGAACTGACACTACTCTCTTCCTGAATAAAAAAAAATAAAAATAATTGAGTGCGCTGTACACTAAACCAATCTGACACAATAACTAAACACAATATACCAAAGATAGACCATAAATAAATATGTGCATATACAAAATGTGCAAAATAATGCATCTAAAGTGCTAAAAGTCAAAGTTCAAGTGTCATTCCGATGCCCGTAACATCATGACGTCACAGAAGACTCCGCCCGACGCGTTTCTCCAAAACCGCCGATTGGAGATCGGGAATTTTGAATTTCTACACTGCTTTTATGCACCTTATCTATGTAAGTGCAATATTTTATGGAATATATTTTTTGAGTTTTATCGGGTTGCACTATGAAGTCTCTTCTGTTTTAATTCTGCTCTACATTGTATGGAGAGCGGTTCGATGTGAGGAATTTGTTGGGGTGAGCCCGCAGTAAAAAAAAAATAAAAAACCCAACAGATATCGGTGCTCTGTGCGTTGTGGTGCGCAAATTCATCATTTCATGCATTGAGATGTGATAACAGCATTGGAAGGACAAAGGCTTCGGTGAGGGCTCAAGGAAAATATTTGTTTTCTATGTGCCCCTCGGGATCGGAGTCTTGTGGTGCAGAACAATGCATGCTGTATTTTTCGGTATCCTTGTATCCAGTGCTAACCTCCACATGGCTTCCCGTGCTGTGTTTGCCCAGCATAGTCTCTCACCACTTCCACCAAATTGAGCACGACGGTCCAGTGGGTGGGCTCCCAATCCGGCTGCTGAAGCAACCAAATCCAGGCCCCCTTCTCCCTGAAGCTTTACCAGAAACAGGCTGGGGTGTGACCAGCGATAACCAGGCCGTGAGACTGCCGGCCTTTAAAAGGTCACCAGATGGGCTACATTGATCTCAGATCTTGGGTTCTTTGAAGTGGCATTTCCTATGATACAATATATGGCTAAGCGGTTGTGGACATCTGACCCATCGCACCTCTACAAGGCGATAGAGCCCACAGAGACCTCTGACATGATTCGGCAAGTTTATGGTGATGCTGCAATCAGCCATTCAAGATGTTTTGAGAGGCATGCGCGCTTCAGGAGTGAAAGAACATCACTGGAAGACGACGAGAGATCAGGTCTTGGGTTCTTTGAAGTGGCATTTCCTATGATACAATATATGGCTAAGCAGTTGTGGACATCTGACCCATCGCACCTCTACAAGGCGATAGAGCCCACAGAGACCTCTGACACAATTCGGCAAGTTTATGGTGATGCTGCAATCAGCCATTCAAGATGTTTTGAGAGGCATGCGCGCTTCAGGAGTGAAAGAACATCACTGGAAGACGACGAGAGATCAGGTCTTGGGTTCTTTGAAGTGGCATTTCCTATGATACAATATATGGCTAAGCAGTTGTGGACATCTGACCCATCGCACCTCTACAAGGTAATAGAGACCACAGAGACCTCTGACATGATTCGGCAAGTTTATGGTGATGCTGCAATCAGCCGTTCAAGATGTTGTGAGAGGCACGCACGCTTCAGGAGCAGAAGAACATCACTGGAAGGCAACGAGAGATTAGGAGGACCTACAATGAGCTCAACCCCCATAAATGCCTTCTTCCCAAAAATGATGATCCAGCTCAGAGGTCGCCATTTTGACAACATTGTGGAGATCCAGTGATTTTCCCAGGGGGTACCCTCCAACAGCTGGCTGCTAATGTTCTTTGGACACATTGTTAACCACTTCCCATCCGGCCCATGAACATAAACGGCCGGACGGGAGCAGTGCAGGGGTGGGTTGCCGTTCATAAGCGTCCCCTGCATTTACAGCCTGTGCACGCTCCCTGGGAGTGCACGGCACTGCAATCCGTTGCCCGCTGTGTCCGGAGATTGCTGTACAGGACCTCTGTGTGAGGTCAATCAGTGATCACATGAATAGTAGTAAGCAAGATGTCACTTCGAAAAGTGTCCGGACTGGAAGGAGGTGAAAGTGTCCGGACAGGAAGGGGGTGAAAGTGTCCGGACAGGAAGGGGATGAAAGTGTCCGGACTGGAAGGGGGTGAAAGTGTCCGGACTGGAAGGGGGTGAAAGTGTCCGGACTGGAAGGGGGTGAAAGTGTCCGGACTGGAAGGGGGTGAAAGTGTCTGGACTGGAAGGGGGGGAAAGTGTCCGGACTGGAAGGGGGTGAAAGTGTCCGGACTGGAAGAGAGGGAAAGTGCCCGGACTGGAAGGGGGGTGAAAGTGTCCAGACTGGAAGGGGGTGAAAGTGTCCGGACAGGAAGTGGGTGAAAGTGTCCGGACTGGAAGGGGGTGAAAGTGTCCGGACCGGAAGGGGCTAAAAGTGTCCGGACTGGAAGGGGGTGAAAGTGTCCGGACCGGAAGGGGGTAAAAGTGTCCGGACTGGAAGGGGGTGAAAGTGTCCGAACCGGAAGGGGGTAAAAGTGTCCGGACTGGAAGGGGGTGAAAGTGTCCGGACTGGAAGGGGGGAAAGTGTCCGGACTGGAAGGGGGGGAAAGTGTCCGGACTGGAAGGGGGTGAAAGTGTCCGGACTGGAAGTGGTTAAGAAGGGGCGTACGCAAAATGAGTGGCTTTGCAACAATCTTCTCTGCGGCTGCATGTTGCCACGTGTGGTGGTATTGTCCAGCATAAAACGTATTTTGCTCTGTGATACCAGAATGAGAAGATCTGAATGGGCCTTCATAGTAATTCAGCAAATTCTGTTGCACCTGCACACCACCACGTCCATCGTACTAATCAATGCGTTCTATATGCAGGCTGCACTGTATATTAGGAAGTGTTTTGTCCTCTCCTATCTGCCAGCTGTCACCATGTACTTATCCCTCTCATTTACTGCACAGGATTCAATCCAAGATAAACTGCGTAAGAAATAGGAATGAGAGCCAGCTCTGGTATGGGAAGAACGTGAAGAAGCAGCTCCTGATGGATACAGGGGCTCCGTACAACTATCCTGGACCTGTTCTTGTGCCAAAAAAAAAACCAGCCCCTCATTAGCCTCATTATTTTATACAGCAAGTATAAAAAAAATAAATAAAATATGAATCAAAAAAGTATGAGACTTTCAAGGTGCTGGAATAGTCAACCTCAGGAACAGCAAGACGTGGTTTTACAATTAAAGATACAAGCTTTTATTTTTTTTAACAAAACGAGAGACTCAAAATCCCTTTACATAAAATAAATATAAATATATATACAGGTGAAACTCAAAAAATTAGAATATTGTGCAAAAGTTTATTTATTTCTGTAATGCAACTTAAAAGGTGAAACTAATATATGAGACTCATTACATGCAAAGCAAGATAGTTCAAGCCGTGATTTGTCATCATTGTGATGATTATGGCGCACAGCTCATGAAAACCCCAAATCCACAATCTCAGAAAATGAGAATATTGTGAAAAGGTGGAATATTCTCGGCTCAAAGTGTCCCACTCTAATCAGATAATTAAGCCATAACACCTGCAAAGGGTTCCTGAGCCTTTAAATGGTCTCTCAGTCTGGTTCAGTAGGAATCACAATCATGGGAAAGACTGCTGACCTGACACCATCATTGACACCCTCCATAAGGAGGGAAAGCCTCAAAAGGTAATTGCAAAAGAAGTTGGATGTTCCCAAAGTGCTGTATCAAAGCACATTAATAGAAAGTTATATGGAAGGGAAAAGTGTGGAAGAAAAAGGTGCACAAGCAGCAGGGATGACCGCAGCCTGGAGAGGATTGTCAGGAAAAGGCCATTCAAAAGTGTTGGGGACTTTCACAAGGAGTGGACTGAGGCTGGAGTCAGTGCATCAAGAGCCACCACACACAGACGGATCCTGGACATGGGGTTCAAATGTTGTATTCCTCTGGTCTGTTGCTCAGTGGTCCAAAGTCCTCTTTTCTGATGAGAGAAACTTTTGCATCTCATTTGGAAACCAAGGACCCCGAGTATGGAGGAAGAATGGAGAGGCCCAAGGACCCCGAGCATGGAGGAAGAATGGAGAGGCCCAAGGACCCAGAGTATGGAGGAAGAATGGAGAGGCACAAGGACCCCGAGTATGGAGGAAGAATGGAGAGGCCCAAGGATCCCGAGTATGGAGGAAGAATGGAGAGGCCCAAGGACCCCGAGTATGGAGGAAGAATGGAGAGGCACAAGGACCCCGAGTATGGAGGAAGAATGGAGAGGCACATGGACCCAGAGCATGGAGGAAGAATGGAGAGGCACATGGACCCAGAGCATGGAGGAAGAATGGAGAGGCCCAAGGACCCCGAGTATGGAGGAAGAATGGAGAGGCCCAAGGACCCCGAGTATGGAGGAAGAATGGAGAGGCACACACTGCAAGATGCTTGAAGTCCAGTGTGAAGTTTCCACAGTCGGTGTTGATTTGGGGAGCCATGTCATCTGCTGGTTTTGGTCCACTGTGCTTCATTAAGTCCAGGGTCAACGCAGCCGTCTACCAGGAGATTTTGGAGCACTTCATGCTTCCTTCCGCAGACCAGCTTTATGGGGATGCTGACTTCATTTTCCAGCAGGACTTGGCACCGCCCACACTGCCAAAAGCACCAAAACCTGGTTCAATGACCGTGGGATTACTGTGCTTGATTGGCCAGCAAACTCGCCTGACCTGAACCCCATATAGAATCTATGGGGCATTGCCAAGAGAAAGATGAGAGACATGAGACCGAACAATGCAGAAGAGCTGAAGGCCGCTATTGAAGCATCCTGGTCTTCCATAACACCTCAGCAGTGCCACAGGCTGATAGCTTCCATGCCACGCCGCATTGAGGCAGTAATTTCTGCAAAAGGGGCCCAAACCAAGTACTGAGTACATATGCAGCTTCTACTTTTCAGAGGTCCGATATTGTTCTATGTACAATCCGTGTTTTATTGATTGCATGGAATATTCTCATTTTCTGAGATTGTGGATTTGGGGTTTTCATGAGCTGTAAGCCATAATCATCACAATGATGACAAATCACGGCTTGAACTATCTTGCTTTCCATGTAATGAGTCTCATATATTAGTTTCACCTTTTAAGTTGCTGCACTGAAATAAATGAACTTTTGCACCATATTCTAATTTTTCGAATTTCACCTGTGTATAATACTCTCAAAATTGTAATATTTCAAACATATGTCAATATATTTGGAAAGAATATTTTTAAAATATATTTAAAATATATTTTTCTTCCATGTAGGTAAGGGTAACATCAAAGGAAAAGGCTGCCATTGCTAAACACTCAGTCATTTTAACATTCATTTTAACATATATTCCAAAAATGTAGATTACATGTATTTTTAAAAAACTTTTTTCATATATTTTGCAATATATAAAAAACGCATTTCAACATACAGTGTATAATATATGTATATAAATATATTGAATATGGACAAAATTGTAGTATTTCAAATATATGTCAATATATTTGGGAAGAACATTTTTAAAATCTATTTTTCTTCTATGTGGGTAAGGGTCACATCATAAGGCTGCCATTGCTGAACACTCCTTCTGGAAAAGCCCGGCAGACGCTTGACTGTCATACTGGCCTCCAACTCAGAGTCGCTATCCTGGAATACGCCGGCAGATACGGTAGGTACTTTTGCTGTTCTGCAGACATCTTGAAGGTTGGGTCAGCCAAACAGCCAGGCAACTAGTATTTTTCAGAAAAATGGAAAAACCATCCCTGTCTATCGTGGCAGGACATTAAAACTGGAAGGTTATGACTCTTTGGTTCCATTGTAAATGTGTGCACACGCTCATACAATCTACGATGGAGAAATTATTTTCTATTCCTGTAATAAACGCAAATTCCCAGAAATGTTTTTTTGGTTTTTTTTTAAATGTGCATTTTGGCTGTTGTTCCACTGCCCCCTGCTGGACCTATACAGAATTATCACCGTACATTGCTGTAGGCTCGGCATGCACCATCCAGTCGAGAGCGCTTTCATTCATTCTGAACTATTATTACAGACATTTATTTAGCGCCAACAATTGTAGGCAACACTTTATATATATTTTATATTCACATCAATCTCCGCCCTCGGGAAAAATACAATCTAAGGTCCCGATCTCACATGCACATAGCATACGGGCCAGGGGCAGGCTGACCATTCGAGCACTCGGGCACCGCCTGAGGGCCCGGGGTCAGTAGGCCAATCAGTGATCACATGATCGGGCCCTCACACAGAGGTTCCGTATAGTGACCGGACACAGCGGGCACCGGATCGCAGTGCTGCGCGCAGGGATGGACCATTCAAGCACTCGGGCAACGGCCGAGGGCCAGGGGTCAGTAGGGGGCAGGGGTGGACTGATCATTTGGAAACTCCGGCACTGCCCGAGGGCCAGGGGTCAGTGGGGGGCAGGGGTGGACTGACCATTTCGGAAACTCGGGCACTGCCCGAGAGCCCAGGGTCAGTAGGGGGCCCTGTGAGATGCCCCTAGTACGTTTTTCATAGGCTTTTTTTGAGTTTGGCCAAAGACACAGGGGCCCCATGATCCCCTATTGCCCAGGGGCCCCATAAGTTGTCAGTCTGCCCCTGATAGGGGGCCCCATGAAATGCCCCTGGTACCCTTTTCATAGGCTTTTTTGAGTTTGGGCAAGGACACAGGGGCCCCATGATCCCCTATTGCCCCGGGGGCCCCATGAGTTGTCAGTCCGCCCCTGATATAGGCCAGTTTATACAGGGGCCCTTCAACCTACCAGTGTGTTTGGAGTGTGGGAAGGAAACCCATTTGCAGAGAAAACATGTATTTTGTTTTTTTTTTGTTTTTTTGCATACATGTAAAAATATACATTTTAGGCCTGAAAATTAGTTAACCCCCATAAAAAAAAAGCCACATTACATATTTTCTAAAGGCAGGGACCCAGGAGAATAAAATAGTGGTAGATTACATTTTCTATATGTCACACAATATTTGGCAATGGTTTAATAAGTGCGAATTTTCAGTAAAAAAAAATACACTAAAGTTAAAGTGTTACTAAACCCCCAACAGTACAATCAGTCTGTAGATGCAGTAAATCATGCTTGTTATACTCACTGTGGAACCTAAGGGGTTAATCCTCTGCATTGTGTAAAAACCTGTCTGATCCTGTCTTCTCTGATCCTCCCCTTATCCAGTGTCCACCTCTTACCTCCTGATAAGACATATTGTGTGTAGTCACTCTGCACATGCTCAGTTTGGTATGTATTGCTAGAGAGGTTTTTTTAATTTTGTTCTTTGGAGGGTGCATGTGATCAGCACAGGGCAAATAAGCACTGCCCAGACAGAGGTCAGGGGTTCTGCATCCTCCTAGAGCAGATTGAAAACTCCTCATACAAGCTTTAACCAGTGCTCTGTTGGACACTGATAGAAGTCTCAAGACTGCTATATACTGCTGATGAGAAAAGGTATTTAGCACATTATATAATTACTAAAACAATTGAATTTCCATGTTCTCTGTACTGTGGGATACCAGATATAGTGAATGCAGGGTCCGGGGAGAGCGGATATAGTGAATGCAGGGTCCGGGGAGACCGGATATAGTGAATGCGGGGTCCGGGGAGAGCGGATATAGTGAATGCAGGGTCCGGGGAGAGCTGATATAGTGAATGCGGGGTCCGGGGAGACCGGATATAGTGAATGCAGGGTCCGGGGAGAGCGGATATAGTGAATGCGGGGTCCGGGGAGACCGGATATAGTGAATGCAGGGTCCGGGGAGAGCGGATATAGTGAATGCAGGGTCCGAGGAGACCGGATATAGTGAATGCAGGGTCCGGGGAGAGCGGATATAGTGAATGCGGGGTCCAGGGAGAGCGGATATAGAGAATGCGGGGTCCGGGGAGAGAGGATATAGTGAATGCGGGGTCCGGGGAGAGCGGATATAGTGAATGCGGGGTCCGGGGAGAGCGGATATAGTGAATGCAGGGTCCGGGGAGACCAGATATAGTGAATGCGGGGTCCGGGGAGAGCGGATATAGTGAATGCGGGGTCCGGGGAGAGCGGATATAGTGAATGCAGGGTCTGGGGAGAGCGGATATAGTGAATGCAGGGTCCGGGGAGAGCGGATATAGTGAATGCAGGGTCTGGGGAGAGCGGATATAGTGAATGCGGGGTCCGGGGAGAGCGGATATAGTGAATGCGGGGTCCAGGGAGAGCGGATATAGTGAATGCAGGGTCCGGGGTGAGCAGATATAGTGAATGCGGGGTCCGGGGACAGCGGATATAGTGAATGCAGGATCTGGGGAGAGCGGATATAGTGAATGCAGGGTCCGGGGAGACCGGATATAGTGAATGCAGGGTCTGGGGAGAGCGGATATAGTGAATGCAGGGTCCGGGGAGAGCGGATATAGTGAATGCGGGGTCCGGGGAGACCGGATATAGTGAATGCAGGGTCTGGGGAGAGCGGATATAGTGAATGCAGGGTCCGGGGAGAGCAGATATAGTGAATGCAGGGTCCGGGGAGAGCGGATATAGTGAATGCGGGGTCCGGGGAGAGCGGATATAGTGAATGCAGGGTCTGTGGAGAGCGGATATAGTGAATGCAGGGTCCGGGGAGAGCGGATATAGTGAATGCGGGGTCCGGGGAGAGCGGATATAGTGAATGCAGGGTCTGGGGAGAGCGGATATAGTGAATGCAGGGTCCGGGGAGAGCGGATATAGTGAATGCAGGGTCTGGGGAGAGCGGATATAGTGAATGCGGGGTCCGGGGAGAGCGGATATAGTGAATGCGGGGTCCGGGGAGAGCGGATATAGTGAATGCAGGGTCCGGGGTGAGCGGATATAGTGAATACGGGGTCCAGGGAGAGCAGATATAGTGAATGCAGGGTCCGGGGAGACCGGATATAGTGAATGCAGGGTCCGGGGAGAGCGGATATAGTGAATGCGGGGTCCGGGGAGACCAGATATAGTGAATGCAGGGTCCGGGGAGAGCGGATATAGTGAATGCAGGGTCCGGGGTGAGCGGATATAGTGAATACGGGGTCCAGGGAGAGCAGATATAGTGAATGCAGGATCCTGGGTTTAGGAACACTTTAATGACTGTGTTTCAGCCTACATATGAAATTGATGATCATTAGCACATGCTTAGTATTATTGATTAATCATATACCTGACTCTAATACTTCAAAATCCCTGAGTTTGTGGAAGAGTAAGAACTGATTCTGGTTTGATGGCAAAGGGTAGTCACACCAAATATCGATTGGATTTTGATTTTTCTTCTGTTCGCTCACTTTGCATTTTGTAAATTGATAAAAATAATCTATTGAATTGTGTATTTCTTTTCTGAAAGCATTCTTACTTTACAGCATTTCTTCACACCTGCCTAAAACTTTTGCACAGTATTGTATGTCGGTGGCAGTAAAATAAGTGAATGTGCAAAAATGATCGTTAGGAAACTTTACAAATTTTCAAAAAGTAGTAAAGTACTGCCTGCCTTCTCTTTATATATTTATACAAAGTCACACGGTGTCATTACCACGTAAAACACGCCGTCCAGAGACAGGCATGAAAACCTCTATAATGTACAGCAAGACGGCTCAGCAGACACAGGGAACGTGGCACTGAAATGGAAAGGAATATCGTCAGTGTTGGAGCTCAGATAAAAGGGTCTCTACGTCTGTGGAGACAATGACCGCGGTGTGACACTTTCACCAATTACCAATACCGGGCGTGTTCACCGCCTTCCTGCAAAGGCCAATTTTCAGCGCTGTTGCACTTTGAATGACAAATGCGCGGTCATGCAACACCCAAACAAAATTTTTTGCATTTTTTGAGACAGAGCTTTCTTTTGATAGTATTTGACCACCGCTGGGTGATCATCGCTGAACAAAGAAAAAAAAAAGGCCGAACATTTTGGGGAAAAAAAGGTTTTCTTAGTTATAAAATTTAGCAAATAAGTAATTTTTCTTCTTCACAGATTTGCGCTGATGAGGGCCCTCGATCCCCTCATGTTTTGCATTGTATTGGTATTGTTCTGTCACATGTTCTGTCCCCCTTTGTAATGTACAGCGCTGAGCGAACTATTGGCGCTTTATAAATACTGTATAATAATAATGAGGCTGCACTGATGGGCACTGATAGGGAGCACTGATGGGCACTGATGAGGCTGCACTGATGGGCACTATAGGGAGCACTGCTGGGCACTGATGAGGATGCCCTGATGGGCAATGATGAGGCTGCACTGATGGGCACTGATAGGGAGCACTGATGGGCACTGATGAGGCTGCACTGATGAGGTTGCACTGTTGGGCACTATAGGGAGCACTTATGGGCGCTGATGAGGCTGCCCTGATGGGCACTGATGAGGCTGCACTGATGGGCACTGATAGGGAGCACTGATGGGCACTGATAGGGAGCACTGATGAGGCTGCACTGATGAGGTTGCACTGATGGGCACTATAGGGAGCACTGATGAGGCTGCACTGATGAGGTTGCACTGATGGGCACTATAGGGAGCACTGATGAGGCTGCAATGATGGGCACTATAGGGGGCACTGATGAGGCTGCCCTGATGGGCACTGATGAGGCTGCACTGATAAGCTTTACTAATGGGCACTGATAGGTGGCACTGATGGGAACTGATAAGCTGCACAAATAGGAACTGATAGGGGTAGGGTTGCCACCTCACCCCTTTAAAACCAAACACATATTAATTACACAGGTTTGGTGACTGATTAAGGTGGTAATTAAACTCACTTAGGTCGTTATCTGCACTAAATTAGCACCAGAACCTGTGTGATTAATATGTGTTCTGTTTTCAAGGGGTGAGGTGGTAACCCTAGATAGGGGGCACTGATAGGCTGCATTGATTTGCACTGATTAGGCTGCACTGACTTCACTGATGTGCACTGATGAGGCTGCACTGATGGCCACTGATAGGGAGCACCGATGGGCACTTGTTAAGGTTGCACTGATGAGGTTGCACTGGTGGGCACTATAGGGAGCACTGATGGGCACTGATGAGGCTGCACTGATGGGCAATAATGAGGCTGCACAAATGGGAACTGATAGGGGTAGGGTTGCCACCTCACCCTTTAAACGCAAGGTGGCAAGGGGTGAGGTGGCAACCCTAGATAGGGGGCACTGATGGGAACTGATAGGCTGCATTGATTTGCACTGATTAGGCTGCACTGACTTCACTGATGGGCACTGATTAGGCTGCACTGATCAGTGCCCTGATTATTAGAGTAAGCAATGTACTGACAGCCTTGCTGGTTATCGGCTCTCCTTTCCTCTCACAGACACAGCATGTGTGGAAAGGACCGCCAATAACCGGCAAGTCGGCTTACATGTGATCAGCTGTGATTGGACAGGGGGCGGAGTTCTGAGAAGAAGTCCATGAATGCCCTCCCAGAACTGGATGACTGCGCTGTATCTGTCATTTGGCTATAGTGCGTTCAGCAAGCAGTAAAAAAAAAAACTAACGAACACCCAAAGAGCCACTGGTGTAATTGGCCTTATTCCCCCATTTAGGACACACACAGCCAGGCGCATAGCATTTTCTCCACGCTTTCACTGGCTCAAAGAAACAGTCTAGGAGTGTCTTTTCTGGTTTTCTTGGAACTTAGAACTTGGATGGGGTGAGGGGGGATGGGATACCCCAGAACTGAATGCTTGGAGGACTGTTCTCTAGCTTGATGCACTACAAAAAAATGCCCCACATAACCTATTGCTGGTTGGAGACTAGGGCTTTCCCAATGGACCAGAATGGAGCTGCAACAACTTCCAGAACCAGGATCAATTACTCACATGGCACACAGGATCTTCGGTTGCCTCCTTCTGATATCCACAAAGTTCTCTCCAGAGAGGGAGACATGAACTCACACCACCATAGACAGCTGGACACTTCTCCTCCAACTTCCTCCTGGTACTCGCTTTCTAGTGAGCTTTTCCAAACCCAGACTCCAGGACTAATGCAGGCCACAGATGGGTCAAAAACCGGCCGTTTAAAAAAAAAAAAATGAAAAATCGGTCGTTCAATAGGCCGACGTTACCAACAACGGTAAAAAAAAAATCGGGCGATTTTCGTCCCGGTATTTAATTACTTCTGTTCCTGCCGAGAGCTCCGCTATTATATTTGACATGAAAAAGTATTGCGGTTGCAACATTGTATCTATTCGTATCCATTTTGGATACAGATGTTTTTATTCGGATACAAATAGATACATTGTTGCAACCGCAATACGTTTTCATGTCAAATATAATAGCGGACTTCCTTCTAATGTAGGCCATAGACGGGGAGAAAACCGGCCAGGTTTTTAAAAAAAAAATGAAAAATCGGTCGTTCAATCGGCCAACGTTACCACCATTGGTAAAAAAATCGGCTGATTTTCGTCCCGTCTACGGACGGCAAATATAATAGCGGAGTGTCCCTGCAGAGAGCTCCGCTATGATATTTGACATGAAAAAGTATAGCGGTTGCAACATTGTATCTATTTGTGTCCATTTCGGATACAGATGTTTCTTTTCGGATACAAATAGATACAATGTTGCAACCGCTATACTTTAAAATGTCAAATATAATAGCGGAGCTCTCTGCAGGGATACTCCGCTATTATATTTGACATTTAAAAGTCTTTTTCTTTGTCTTCATCTTCTTCTTTTTCTGCTTCATTTTCTTTGTCTTCTTCTTCTTTTTCTTCTTTTTCTTTGTCTTCATCTTCTTCTTTCTTCTTCTTTTCCTTTGTCTTCATCTTCTTTTTCTTCTTCTTTTTCTTTGTCTTCATCTTCCTCTTTTTCTTCTTCTTTTTCTTTGTCTTCATCTTCTTCTTTCTTCTTCTTTTCCTTTGTCTTCATCTTTTTTTTCTTCTTCTTTTTCTTTGTCTTCATCTTCCTCTTTTTCTTCGTCTTTTTCTTTGTCTTCATCTTCTTCTTCTTTTTCTGTCTTCATCTTCTTCTTCTTCTTGCAGGCCATGGCTCATGCGCAGATTTTTTATCGGTAAAAAGATCGGCCGATTTGCCCATCATTGCCGGAAAAATCGGCCGATTTTTTCCAACTTCACCGATAAAAAAAAATGTGCCAAAACCCCGAAAAACGGCCAACCAATTAACCCACTAACGGTGCAAAAATCGCCCGAATTTGTTTTTCGCCCAAAAAATCGCCCGATTTTCAACCTGTCTAGGGCCTGCATTAGCCATGCTCCATGTGGCACACAACAGAAAGGTGGAGTCCTTTTTTCACCATTTTAACTGGTTGCTGATATGATTTCTATATGGTCAGCACCTGGTGATGGATACGGGGGCGTTTATTGACAAATTACAGGAGCGTCACAAACTGGGAATGCAATTATTTCTTACAATTTTGAGAAGGTGCCATTAATTTTGTCCAGTTCCCCATTTTTGGGGTTTTGCGTGGAATGTGTCAGATTTGGCTTTTTGTTTCTCCGCTTTTTTATGTTATACCAATGCAAACAAAAGAAATAAACATGAGAATGCTAAAAATATTTCGAATTGTAACATTTTTCTGGGTGAATTGTTACATTATCTGACATTTTCGGCCATGACTGTACAAACTTTATATGGTTCCCATCAATGCAAAAAGAAATGACTGCCCACACTCAGAACAACAAATTATTTTTTAATAATAACATTCAATTACAGAATGGCTTGTATTGCAATTATAAATTATATATTAATGGTATAAAGCAAAATGTATACAGATTACAAAAAAAATTTCCCAAATAAACCCAATCATTAACACCTCACTTAAATATAAAATGTTAATAGAATTTCAAGGGAGGCAATGTTAGCCTGTCAGGCTTTATATTCTGCACATTGCACAGGAAGCTGGCTGACAGGAGGGGAGAGTGTAGGGAGGATCTTGTCAGTGTGCTGCTGCTCCTTTTCCATCCAATCACAGGCTTGACATAATTGTGGTCAGACCCCACCTGTGTTGTCTAATGGCCATGAATTTAGCTGTTTTCCTTCACTTTTACTTGAAACTTCCTCGCCTGCTAAACACATCTAATATTTATCCTGGCATTCACATTTTGCACATTTTGCACATGGATGCCCCTGCTTGTTAAAGCGTATAAATAGCCAAAGCATTTTTTTTTTTTAGTTTTGGATATAGTAGAAAAGGTTTCAAAGCCCTATCAAGTTGTGTTCTCTTTGGGAGATTTCCCTTCATTTCCTGTCTTGCCCGACACAACAGGAAGTGAATACAAATCTCCCCAAAGTAATTTCAGAACATATTTCCCCACTGGAAGATTTTTCCCTCAGTTCTTGGTCATAAAAGCTCTGAAATTTTGGATTTCCTTTTATTTTCTGTCTCGTTGATAATGGTCACCAGGACAAGTACAGGGGTGAATCTCTCCACAGGGACACAGAAACATATTTCACGTACAGGTGGAATGGAGATTTTGGATGTGAATCCTCAACTGATAGAAAAGTGGTCCTTAACTGAGCCAAATGGCTTAGGTTTGACATGTTTCAGCAAAATGGGAACCCCAATAGACAGGGGTCACCAAAATTGAAAAGTCCACATGTAGTAATTTTGGATTTTCCTTCGTTTTCTGTCTCGGTGATAATGGTCACCAGGACAAGTACAGGGGTGAACCTCTCCATAGGGACACAGAAAAAAAATGCACGTACGGGTGGGATGGAGATTTTGGATGCAAATCATCAACCAATAGACAAGTGGTCCTTAACTGAGCCAAATGGCTTAGGTTTGACAGGTTTCAGCAAAATGGGAACCCCAATATAGACGGGTCACCAAAATTGAAAAGTCCACATGTAGTAATTTTGAATTTTCCTTAATTTTCTGTCTCGTTGATAATGGTCACCAGGACAAGTACAGGGGTGAATCTCTCCACAGGGACACAGAAACATATTTCACGTACAGGTGGAATGGAGATTTTGGATGCAAATCGTCAACCAATAGAAAAGTGGTCCTTAACTGAGCCAAATGGCTTAGGTTTGACAGGTTTCAGCAAAATGGGAACCTCAATATAGACAGGGGTCACCAAAATTGAAAAGTCCACATGTAGTTCAGCCAGGAGACGTGCCAAAAAACATTCTTAGAGTCCAAAGGTCTTTTTTTGATTCTGTTAATGACAAATAGAAAAAAAAGGCATCCAACACATTTTGGGGGCCCCTCTGATGATGGTAGAATCCATCAGTGGGAGTCTGTACAGACACAGTCAGCAAGATCCTGCAATCCTTCCTAGAATCCCTACATAAATACTGTTGCGCTGGACTGTACCAAAACCACACATACAGTATCTCCCAGAAGTGAATCCACCCCTCATGTTTTTGTAAATATTTGATTCTATCCTTTCATGTGACAACACTGAAGAAATGACACTTTGCTACAATGTGATGTAGTCAGTGTACAGTTTGTATAACATGTAAATTTGCTGCCCCCTCAAAATAACTCAACACACGGCCATTAATGTCTAAACCGCTGGCAGCAGAAGTGAGTCCACCCCTAAGTGACAAGGTCCAAATTGGGCCCAAAGTGTCAATATTTTGTGTGGCCGCCATTATTTTCCAGCATTGCCTTAACCCTCTTGGGCATGGAGGTCACCAGAGCTTCACAGGTTACCACTGAAGTCCTCTTCCTCTCCTCCATGATGACATCATGGAGCTGGTGGATGTTGGAGACCTTGCGCTCCTCCACCTTCCGTTTGAGGATGACCCACAGATGCACAATAGGGTTTAGGTCTGGAGACATGCTTGGCCAGTCCATCACCTTTACCCTCAGCTTCTTTAGCAACGCAGTGGTCATCGTGGAGGTGTGTTTGGGGTCGTTATCATGTAGGAGGGAAGGGATCATGCTCTGCTTCAGTATGTCACAGTACATGTTGGCATTCATGGTTCCCTCAATGAACTGTAGCTCCCCAGTGCCAGCAGCTCTCATGCAGCCCCAGACCATGACACTCCCACCACCACGTTTGACTGTAGGCAACACACACTTGTCTTTGTACTCCTCACCTGGTTGCCGCCACACACGCTTGACACCATCTGAACCAAATCAGTTGATCTTGGTGTCATCAGACCACAGGACATGGTTCCAGTAATCCATGTCCTTAGTCTGCTTGTCTTCAGCAAACTGTTTGCGGGTTTTCTTATGCATCATCTTTAGAAGAGGCTTCCTTCTGGGATGACAGCCATGCAGACCAATTTGATGCAGTGTGCGGTGTATGGTCTGAGCACTGACAGGCTGACCCCCCACCCCTACAACCTCTGCAGCAATGCTGGCAGCATTTATACGTCTATTTCCCAAAGACAACCTCTGGATATGATGCTGAGCACGTCCACGCAACTTCGGTCAACCATGGCAAGGTCTTTTCTGAGTGGAACTTGTCCTGTTAAACCACTGTATGGTCTTGGCCACCGTGCTGCAGCTCAGTTTCCAGGTCTTGGCAATCTTCTTATAGCCTCGGCCATCTTTATATAGAGCAATTCTTTTTTTCAAATCCTCAGAGAGTTCTTTGCCATGAGGTGCCATGCTGAACTTCCAGTGACCAGTAAGAGAGAGTGAGAGCGATAACACCAAATTGAACATACTTGCTCTCCATTTACACCTGAGACCTTGTAACACTAAGGAGTCACATGACACCGGGGAGGGAAAATGGCTAATTGGGCCCAATTTGGACATTGTCATTTAGGGGTGGACTCACTTTTGCTTCCAGCAGTTTAGACATGAATGGCGGTGTGTTGTGTTATTTTGAGAGGACAGCAAATTTACATGTTATACAAGCTGTACACTGTCTACATCACATTGTAGCAAAGTGTCATTTCTTCAGTGTTGTCACATGAAAAGATAGAATCAGAGATTTGCAAAAATGTGAGGGGTGGACTCACTTCTGGGAGATACTGTATATATATATATATATATATACACACACACACATTGCATACAGTCTGGGACAGGGGTGGACTGACAACTCATGGGGCCCACGGGCAATAGGGGATCATGGGGCCCCTGTGCCCTCGCCCACACCTAAAAAAACCTATGAAAAAGCCAGTGAATGGTACCAGGGGCATCTCATGGGGCCCCCTACTGACCCCGGGCCACTCGGGCACTGACCCCGTGCCCGAGTGCTCTAATGGTCAGTCCGCCCCTGGTCTGGGCGAGGGGGGACTCACTTCTGGGAGATACTGTATATATATATATATATATATATATATATATACACACACACACATTGTATACAGTCTGGGACAGGGGTGGACTGACAACTCATGGGGCCCACGGGCAATAGGGGATCATGGGGCCCCTGTGCCCTCGCCCACACCTAAAAAAACCTATGAAAAAGCCAGTGAATGGTACCAGGGGCATCTCATGGGGCCCCCTACTGACCCCGGGCCACTCGGGCACTGACCCCGTGCCCGAGTGCTCTAATGGTCAGTCCGCCCCTGGTCTGGGCGAGGGGGGACTCACTTCTGGGAGATACTATATATATATATATATATATATATATATACACACACACATTGTATACAGTCTGGGAGGGGGGGGGACTCACTTCTGGGAGATACTGTAGGTAAACAACGTAGAATTTTTTCACTAGCTCATTTTCAGGGTTTCCTGAAGACATTTCAGACCGTTTGCACGTTTTGCCTGGCATTGCACTTTAAGGTACACTATATATACAAAACACACATGAACTGAAACATTGTAGAAAAATAAATGTACAATATTTAATATAAAAAATAGTACGGCCATCAAATATCTCAGTCTTTGCAAAGTGCCTCCACAGTGTAAACAAGATTTATGAAGTAGACGTTCTCAGGAACAGCGCTTGTTCTGTTTAAGAGGTCGACAGCAAAGGTGGTGGCAGAACACGAATCAATCACCCACGGAGATGTTTTTCAGGTGCGGAGTTGGGAGACTGGTAAGCGCTGCCAGAGCGGCTAGATGAGACAGACGCCTCTATAAGAAAGAGGAAAAAGAAGTGAGCACATAGAAGCTGGTGAGGTACAAAACTTCCATAACCCCTCGCCCTCCAGAGGATTCCCCCCCTTCCTGACCAGGCCATTTTTTGCGTTACGGCACTGCGTTACTTTAACTGACAATTGCGCGGTCATGCAACGCTGCACCCAATGAAATTTACATTGTTTCTTTCCCCTCAAATGGAGCTTTCTTTTGGTGGTATTTGATGCAATTTTATTTTTTTGCGCTATAAACAAAAAAAGACCGACAATGTTGGGAAAAAAAATTTTTGCTTTTAACCACTTGCCTACCAGGCACTTATACCCCCTTCCTTACCAGGCCAATTTTCAGCTTTCAGCGCTGCCGCACTTTGATTGACAATTGCGCGGTCATGCAACATTGTACCCATATGAAATTTTGATCATTTTTTTCTCACAAATAGAGCTTTCTTTTGGTGGTATTTAATCGCCACTGGGCGCTTTACTTTTTGCGCTATAAATTAAAAAAAGTGCAAAAAATTTGAAAAAAAAAAAAAAGTTTATTTGTTTCTTTTATAAAATTTTTCAAACAGGTATTTTTTCTCCTTCACTGATTTGCGTTGATGAGGCGGCACTGATGGGCACTGATAGGCGGCACTGATGGGCACTGATAGGCAGCACTAAAGGGCACTGATAGGCAGTACTAATGAGGTGGCACGGATAGGCGGCACTGATAGACAGCACTAATTAGGGGTCACGGATAGGCGGCACTGATATGCAGCACTGATAGGCGGCACTGATAGGTGACACTGATGATGGGTACTGATAGACGGCACTGACTGGCATCACTTCTGGGCACTGACTGGCGGCACTGACTGGCACAACCCCTGGGCACTGACTGGTGGCACTGACTGGCAGCACTGGTGGGTGGCACTGGTGGGTGGCACTGGTGGACAGCACTGGTGGGTGGGCACAGGTGGGTGGCACTGGTGGGCACAGGTGGGTGGCGCTGGTGGGCACAGGTGGGTGGGCACAGGTGGGTGGCACTGCTGGGCACATGTAGGTGGCACTGCTGGGCACAGGTAGGTGGCACTGCAGAGTGGCACAGGTGGGGGCACTGCTGGGCACAGGTGGGGGCACTGCTGGGCACAGGTGGGGGCACTGCTGGGAATGGGTGGGCGGGGCTAGTGGGCGCACAGCTGATCGGAACTTGCGGGGGTCACTGCTGGGCACCGATCATCAGGGCACTGATCATCAGTGCCCTGATGATCGGTGCCGATCCCCGCTCTGACAACTGCCGGTTCTCGGCAGTACTTTCCTCACGATCTGACAGCGTGAGGAAAGTGCAGCCGAGAACCGGCACTTGCATTTTCCTGTGATCAGCGTGTCATTGGACACCGCTGATCACGTGGTAAAAGGCCGGTGGGATCGGCCTTTCACCACATCTCGTGATCAGCTGTGTCCGTAGGACACAGCGATCACGGAGATCGCCGGGTGCGCGCCCCCTGGGGCGCGCAGGAGAGCGCGTTCTGGGAGGACGTCATATGACGTCCACTCAGAACTGGCCGGCCGCGGTGAAGCCGTCATTCGGCTATGCGCGGTCGGCAAGTGGTTAAACACGTGCAGTAAAAAAATTTAAAAAATTTAATTCTGCTCCATGTGTTTGTTGAAAAAAAATTCCCAATACGTGTAAATTAATTGGTTTATGTGAAAGTTATAGCGTCTACAAATGGCGGTGTATATACTGGGCTTTTTTTTTTATTATTATTATTAGTAATGGAGGCGATCAGCGACTTATTTTGACACTAGGGAGGAACTGACTTGGTGTCGCTGACATCCCCAGTGACACCAATACAGTGATCAGTGCTAATAAAAAGCACTGACACTGTACTAATAACACTGGGCAGGAAGGGGTTAACTTGTGGGCGATCAAAGGGTTAACTGTGTGCTGTGTGTCTGTTTTACTATGGGGGCGGGGGGTGTATTTCACTGTAAGCACATTGCTTTGTATGGCTCTGCTATGCAGAGCTGATAGGGGAGAGATGTGTGTTGCTTATGCTCAGGTCTCTCCCCCGTCGGTGATACTCGGCGATCACCAGGTCCCGGCAGGGAATCACCGTCTGGAACCCGGTGACTGACAGCAGAGGCCGCGAATGGTGGCGCAGGTAGGGCACACGCGCGTCCCTACCTGGAAATGCAAAATCACGTATATATACATGTGATTTTGTGCACCTGTGCTGCCCTGTAGCAGTATTTCTGCTATAGGGAGGCCCAGAAGTAGCTAATGACACCTTTAAGGGCTCATGCGCACACCCATACGAAATTTGCCAGTTTTGGAAACTAAATGGAAATTAATTTCACTGAGGCTGTTGGAACCCACAAGGATTTACAGTGATTTATGGCCGTGGGGACACCTCGTTTGGCCACGGGATTGTGGGTCATCCATTGGTGGACACTGTCCGGCACTGTCAGGTTCGGAACATCCATGTCTGTAAGCAGCTTCTTCTCTGGAAGTTATTAATTATGATCATCTTGCATAGTCCTAATAAATCTTGCATGTTGTTCATCTCTTGGGCTCTGTTTATGGCACTCATGCACCTGGAATGGCGCTCCTTGCTGATCTTTCAAGGTAATTTTGTGCCACCGCTGACTACAGATTGATGTTTACATCTCTCCCCTGGCTCTGAATGTGTTATCCATTAGGTAGTGGCAGGTGGAAGTGCAGGACGACTGAAGATTGAGGTCTGTTATAGTACTCTCAGAATCTATGCCAGGCCTTCCAGAACTCCTACTGCCAGAATCCCTGCCAAAACCTCCAATGGTACTCACAAAATCCCTGCCAAGACGTCCAATGGTACTCACAAAATCCCTGCCAAGACCTCCAATGGTACTCACAAAATCCCTGCCAAAGACGTCCATTTGTACTTTCAGAATCCCTGCTAAGACCTCCTATGGTATTTTCAGAATCCCTGCCAAGACCTCCAATGGTACTTTCATAATCCCTGCCAAGACCTTCAATGGTACTTTCAGAATTCCTGCCAAGACCTCCAATGGTACTCACAAAAATCCCTGCCAAGACCTCCAATTGTACTTTCAGAATCCCTGCCAAGACCTCCAATGGTACTTTCAGAATCCCTGCCAAGATGTCCAATGGTACTTTCATAATCCCTACCAAGACCTCCAATGGTACTTTCAGAATCCCTGCCAAGATGTCCAATGGTACTTTCAGAATCCCTTCCAAGACCTCCAATGGTACTCACAAAAATCCCTGCCAAGACCTTCAATGGTACTTTCAGAATCCCTGCCAAGACCTCCAATGGTACTTTCAGAATCCCTGCCAATACCTCCAATGGTACTTTCAGAATTCCTGTCAAGACCTCCAATGGTACTTTCAGAATCCCTGCCAAGATGTCCAATGGTACTTTCATAATCCCTGCCAAGACCTCCAATGCTACTTTCAGAATTCCTGCCAAGACCACCAATGGTACTTTCAGAATCCCTGCCAATACTTCCAATGGTACTCACAAAATCCCTGCCAAAACTTCCAATGGTACTCAAAAAAGTCCCTGCCAGGCCTTCCATAGTCCTCAGTAACGACACTGGGTATGTCCTCTGAACAGAAGGGTATTTAGGCTCCAGCCTTTGAAGTGGCCGGAGCTGTGTCTTCTCGCCAACTACCAGAGAGCTAAAGCACTATAATGCTTACCTGCCATAAGACTGTTTGTTGTCTGACTACTCTCTTTCTTGCTGTCTGCCTAAAAACCTCTGCTTGTCCTGACTGCTCTCTCATCTGCCATCTTCCTCGACCTCTGCCTAGACCTGGTTACTCTGTTGTCTGCAGCCCTGGATACAATCTCTGCACTGTAACCTCTCTGTTCCAGCAACCCCCTTGGTAGGGCCATTCTGAGGGCAGCAATTTGATGTCAGTTTGCAGCAAGGTAAATTGGGTCCAATAGGGTTCCCAGCTCATCTCAACAGTAAGGAGCTCTTGTGAAGACCAACTGTCACTTAGATTCCACGCCTCAGGAGAGCCCATGTCACGTGCCAGGGGATAAAAAGTGCATTCTGAGCTTGTGCCGCCACCACGACTTATTTAGCGACTTATTTAGAGCCTGGGGAAATGTAGACATCAACAATGTGTAGGCCACGGCGGCAGCACAGGTCATTCTGCATTGCACCACTGCTGCTTATGTATTGTTTAAGTTTACATCTCGCCCCGGCACTGAATGACTAGGCAAGCATGTAGGCAGGGGCAGTCTGCTTCCTCTACTGTAGATGACACCCTACAAGTGTGGCATCACACCCTGGAGAGGAAGTCAGGGGAAAATTGGTTTCCTGGAGATAGCTTTCTGGTTGGCTGCCCTGAATGACTAGGCAAGCATGTAGAAGCAGAAGCAGTCTGCTTCCTCCACTGTAGATGGCATCCAACCAGAGTGGCATCATAGCCTGGAGAGGAAGTCAGGGGAAACTTGGTTTCCTGGAGATAACTTTCTGGTTAGCTGCCCTGAATGACTAGGCAAGCATGTAGAGGCAGAAGCAGTCTGCTTCCTCCACTGTAGATGGCATCCAACCAGAGTGGCATCACAGCCTGGAGAGGAAGTTAGGGGAAACTTGGTTTCCTAGAGATAGCTTTCTGGTTGGCTGCCCTGAATGACTAGGCAAGCATGTAAAAGCAGGAGCAGTCTGCTTCCTCCACTGTAGATGGCACCCGACCAAAGTGGCATCACAGCCTGGAGAGGAAGTCAGGGGAAACTTGGTTTCCTGGAGATATCTTTCTGGTTGGCTGCCCTGAATGACTAGCCAAGCATGTAGGCAAGGGCAGCCTGTATCCTCCACTGTAGGTTTATTTGTAGTTTCCTGGTTCCCGGAGATAGCTTTCTGGTTGGCTGTGCTGGATCCAGGAGACCCTTGGTGGCCATCTTGGGTCAGCAGAATCTTTTTAAGTCCCTGCTCCCCAGGATTTGGTGCGTAATTGCAGGTGAGTAGTGTAGGGACAGGTACCCCATCTGTCATGGACAGTACTAGCAGCAGGGAAAAGTTCCAGACAAGGAAAGCGTAGGGTTCACAACTTCTTTGGACTCCAGATTTCCTGATTGGGCACGAGGCAGCCAGGCCGCATTCTCCCTCTCCTAACAGGCGCCGTCAGATCGTCTGAAACCTGCTGTTGGAAATCATGAGTGTTCCCGGTTGGATGGTCTTCCCACCGGGTTTGTTGTGAACTATCTTGCCTTACTTCAATATAATTTCTTTACATAGCACCCAGACTGTGTGTGTTCTTGCTGCCGCACCAAGCTGCACCCACCTATACCCACCAAAGCCTATATGACCATGTTCATTTACAAGCATGCAAACGTTCACACAAATGTTTACATGCATGTTGCATCAAATACGGTCAAAATCGGACCACAGACACAGAAGGCTCTAGATTAGATTTCTTCAGCTCAACTCTGTGAAGGAATATAAGCTCAACAGCAGGGGCGGACTGACAACTCATGGGGCCAATAGGGGATCATGGGGCCCCTGTGTCCTTGCCCAAACTCAAAAAAGCCTATGAAAAAGGTACCAGGGGCATCTCATGGGGCCCCCTAATGACCCCGGGCCCTCTGGCAGTGCCCGAGTTTCCAAATGGTCAGTCCGCCCCTGCTCAACAGAATACTGTACAAAACTGCAGCATTCCGATCTGTATAAAACTGTGCACAGTACGAACCTGAACGCACCGCATTATACATGTGCAGGAGCAAAAGTCTGTTTACTATACGTTCACTCACCGGCCACTGTATTAGGTCCACCTGTTCAATTGCTGGGTAACACAAATCGCTAGTCAGCCAATCACATGGCAGAAACTCAATGCATTTAGGCACAAGGTGAAGACTACTTCATGAAGTTCAAACCGAGCATCAGAATGGGGAAGAAAAGGGATTTAAGCGACTTTGAACGTGGCACGGGTGTCGGTGCCAGATGGGCCAGTCTTATTATTTCAAAACCTGCTGATCTCCTGGGATTTTCACACACAACCATCTCTAGGGTTTACAGAGAACGGTCTCGAAAAAGAGAAAATATGCAGTGAGTGGCAGTTGCGTGGAGGAAAATGCCTTGCTGATGTCAGAGGAGAATGGGCAGACTGGTTGGAGATGATAGAAATGTCAATATGGACCAACATCTCTGAGGGATGTTTCCAACACCTTGTGGAATCTACACCATGAAGAATGAAGGCAAAAGGGGGTCCAACTCGGTACTAGCAAGGTGGACCTAATAAAGTGGCCGGTGATGGTAATTCCCAGAATTCCCGTGGTGAAGCATCATGGTGGTGAGTGTAGATGGACAGCGGACTGAAAGATGAACACAAAAACATACCCGTCGGTTTTGGATGGAGATGCCTGCAATCACCATAAGGCCCAGGATCAGTAGAAGGCACAGCAGGAAGACGACGTAGGTCTGCCATGAAGACAAGGAACCAAACTCAGCAGTCTGGGCGGCTGAAAGAGGAAGAAGGTACAGAAAATCGGTAACTGAGGATAATACTCGGCTAAGCATTGTGTTTGTTTGCCGGAACACGGCCGTTTTGTCATTATTATCAGCACTTGGTCCTGCCAAGCTGTGACTGCTAGGCATGTGCAGAACAAACAGATTTGTTTTGTTTAGTTTTGGATCGATTCTTTAAGTTACTCATTTAATTTTGTTTTTTTGTGTCATTTCAGTTATTGATTTTTAACGGGATTCAAATTTATCCAATGGATTCTAAGTATTTGAATTGAATTCGAATAGAAAATATCGAACCGATCCAAATTCATTGTGAAGAATAGCTGGTTCTATTCTATTCGAAATTTTAATTTCGGAAGATGGCTATATTCAATTTTTTTTTTCTATTCTATCCTATTTTTTTCTGTTCTGTTCTATTCTATTCTATTCTTTTGTATTCTGTTATTTCTATTTTATTATTTCCTGTTCTTTTCTTTTCTATTCTGTTATTTCTATTTTAATATTTTCTGTTCTTTTCTATTCTGTTATTTCTATTTTAATATTTTCTGTTCTTTTCTATTCTGTTATTTCTATTTTATTATTTCCCGTTCTTTTCTTTTCTATTCTGTTATTTCTATTTTATTATTTCCCGTTCTTTTCTTTTCTATTCTGTTATTTCTATTTTATTATTTCCCGTTCTTTTCTTTTCTGTTCTGTTATTTCTATTTTATTATTTCCTGTTCTTTTCTTTTCTATTCTGTTATTTCTATTTTATTATTTCCTTTTCTTTTCTTTTCTATTCTGTTATTTCTATTTTAATATTTCCTGTTCTTTTCTTTCATATACTATTATTTTCTTTTATATTATATTCTTTTATATTATATTGCTTTCTATGCTATTATTTTATATTCTGTTTTATTCTATTCTATTCAAAATGGATGCAAAAAGAGCCAAAAGAGGAAGACAAAATTAAGGCAAAGAGAGTCGGTGGAAGAAGACAAAATGAAGGCAGGCAGATCCAACAGAGGAAAACAAAATAGAGGACAGAGAAGCTGACAAAGGAAAAGAAAATAGAGACAAGGATCTGAAAGTGGAAGATCAAGTACAGGCAGAAGTTCAAAAAGACAAAATGGAGGTAAAAAGACCCAACAGAGGAAGACAAAATAAAGGTGGGAAAAATGGTAGAGGACAAAAAATGGAGACAGGAGGAGGTGACAGACGAAGACATATGGAGGCAGAAAGAGTCAGTAGAGGAGGACAATATGAAGGCAAAATACCCAACAGAGGAAAACAAAATGGATGATACTGGAGCTGAAAAAGGAAGACAAAATAGAAACAAAAATGGAAGCAAAAAGAGCCAACAGAGTAAAATGAAGAGGAGGCAGAGCGACTCAGTAGAAAAAGATAAAATGAAGGCAGGAAAATTCAACAGAGGAAAACAAAATAGTGCACAGAGAAGCTGACAAAGGAAAACAAAATGGAGACAGAAGAATCCAGAAGAGGAAGACAAAATGGCGGCAAAAAGACTCAACAAGGCAAAATAGAGGTAGGAAGAGACAGCAGAGAGACAAAAATAGTATGAAGAAATGGCAGAGAAAGAAAAAAGGAGTCTGAAGAAGGCTGCAGAGGAAGACAAAATAGTCAAAATAGAAAGCAAAATGAAGGTAGAAAGACCCAACAGAAGAAGACAAGATGGAGGCAAAAAGAGCCGTTAGAGGAAGAAAATATGAAAGCAGATAGACCCAAGAGAGGAAAACAATATGGAGGATAGTGGAGTTGAAAGGGGAGAAAGAAGAATCTAGCAGAAGAAGACAAAATGGAGGCAAAAAGAGGCAGTAGAGAAAGACAATATGAAGGCAGAAAGACCCAACAGAGGATATCAAAATGGAGGCATAAAGACTCAGCATAGCAAGACAAAATGGAGGATAGTGGAGTTGGAAAAGGAAGATGAAACAGGAACAGAAAAATCCAGCAGAGAGAGACAAAATGGAAGCAAAAAGAGCCAATAGAAGAAGATAAAATGGAGGCAGAGACAGTCGTTGGAAGAACACAAAATGAAGGCAGGCAGATTCAACAGAGGAAAACATACTGTGAATAGAGACAGAAGAATCCGAAAGCAAAAAATAAAATAGAGGCAGAAAGAGACAGTTGAAAAAGACAAAATGGAGATTAAAAAACCAACAGAGGAAGACAAAAAAGGTGGAAAAATTGAGGTAAAAAGACTCAACAGGGGAAAACAAAATAAAGGTGGAAAAAATGGCAGAGGACAAAAAACAGAAACAGAAGGAGGTGGCAGAGGAAGACAAAATGGAGGCAGAAAAAGTCGGAGAGGAGGACAATATGTAGGCAAAAAAACCCAACAGAGGAAAACAAAATGGAGGATAGTGGAGCTGGAAAAGAAAGAGAAAATGGAGACAGAAGATTCCAGCAGAAGAAGACTAAATGGAGGCGAAAAGAGACAGTAGAGGCAGACAATATGGAGGCAAAAACAGAGGAAATCAAAATGGAGGATAACGAAGCTGGCAAAGGAAGACACAAGAATCCATCCAGCAGGGGAAGACAAATGTGTGTTTGCACAAGGGATTTCTGAAAAGAAAAGAAAGATGGAATGGAGACAGTAGAATCCAGCAGAGAGAGACAAAATGGAAGCAAAAAGAGCCAACAGAGTAAAACAAATGGATGAGACAGTTGAAAAATAAAAAAGAAGGCTGAAGGAGGTGGACAAAATGAAGCCAGAAAGAGCCAAAAGAGAAAGCAAAATGTAGGTAGAAAAACCCAACAGAGGAAAACAAAATGGAGGCAGAATTATATGGCAGAAGAAGACAATATGAAGGAAGAAAGACCCAAGAGAAGAAGAAAAATTGAAGGATAGGGAAACTGGAAAGGGGAGACAAAATGTAGACAGAAGAATCCAGTAGAAGAAGACAAAATGGAGGCAGAGAGAACAGTTAGAGGAAGACAATATAAAAGCAGATAGACCCAATAGAGGAAAACAAAATGGATGATATTGGAGCTGGAAAAGGAAGAGAAAATGGAGACTGAAGAATCCAGCAGAAGAAGACTAAATGGAGGCAAAAAGAGCCAGTAGAGGAAGACAATATGAAGGCAGAAACAGAGGAAATCAAAATTGAGGATAGCAAAGCTGGCAAAGGAAGACACAAGAATCCATCCAGCAGGGGAAGACAAAATGGATTCAGAAAGACAGTAGAGAAATACAAACTAGAGGTAAGGAAGAGACGGCGGAGGAATACAAAATGGAGGTTGGAAGAACTGGCAGAGGAACAAGTCATGAGACAGAAGGAGATGGCAGAGGAAGACAAAATGAAGGCAGAAAGACTCAGCAGATGAAGACAGAATGAGGGATAGAAGAGATGACAACAGGAGACACAACAGAGAGAGAAGAATCCAGCAGAAGAAGGCAAAACTGAGTCAAAAAGAGCCAACAGAGGAAGACAACATGAAGTCGAAAAGAGTCAGACCAGGAAAGCAAAATAGAATCAGAAGGATCTGGCAGAGACAAAACTGTAGACAACGAAGTCAGCAAAAGGAAAAAGAGGAGTCAGAAGGAGCCAGCAAAGGAAAAGAAAATGGAAGCACTGAATTGAAGAGGCACTGTCACCATGCCCATTCGGGACACAGCGAGACTGTGTTTGCAGAGGGGATTCCTGACTCAATTGGCAGTGCTCCCTTGGGGGTACTTCCACCATTGCATCCAGCACTGGAGAGGTGTGGGAATGCTGGCAAGTTGAATATCAGTGGTGGAGGTAGGTCTTTCAAAGACACTTTTTTCCCCGATTGGGCTTGGTTACAGTAAGTAACAGCCAGAGTCCGATCCATCTCTGATAAAATCTGTTGTTCTTATCAGTCCTCACAATTTGGAGAACAAATACCATATGGATACTCTTTGGGTGTATAACCAATTATGATGTTGATTCCAGTAATCTATAGAATACATGTAATGTGATATTTACCATGTACATACAGCCAGTGCTCAGCTTTTCCCAGAATCCCATTCTTCCCTTGAACAGAACAGACCCAGATCCCAGAGTCCTCTCTGTGGACGGCAGGTAGGTTCAGGACGGCTCCTCTTCTCACATTCTGATGCCGTGTGGAGTTTAGAGGTCCTGTCCATTCATACCGCTCACCTTCAGCTGCACCGGTGACATTACAGGCCAATCTCAGGGAAGAGCCCTCTTTTGAGAAGGTCGGTCCTGAAGGAAACACTGCAGAGACCAGAGAAGAACATCATCTAGATTATTGTACAAAATGTAGAAATTATTTTCAACTGTAAAAATTAAATGTTTACTTTTAGCTGTCATAAGTATTGACCAGGGGCGGACTGACCATTTGGAAACTCGGGCACTGCCCGAGGGCCCGGGGTCAGTAGGGGGCCCCATGAGATGCCCCTGGTACCTTTTTCATAGGCTTTTTTGAGTTTGGGCAAGGACACAGGGGCCCCATGATCCCCTATTGCCCAGGGGCCCCATGAGTTGTCAGTCCGCCCCTGGTATTGACTGTGCCTGTCCTTCTAGGAATTTTGAGGGTTCCCACCCTTATTTCGGTGGTTCAGCTCTGTTACATTCCCCATAATTATTAATAAAGAAAAATCCATCAGAGGTGGTGGGAATGCTTAATAATGGCCACAGCTGTTGTGGAGACCTGGGAAGGCAGGGAGAAGACCTACATAGGGAGTAAGATAGCTGGCTTCTACAGAGGCAGTAGTAGGGATTTGCTTCCTGGACTTGGCACCCCCTGCTTTCCACTGTGAGAAGGTCTCCAGCTGCAGAGAACCCTGGAGAAGCTACATAATTGCGGCTCTCTACTATGGAATTTATGGGAGTCACTCTCAACCAGGGTTCTGTGGAACCCTAGGGATCCTCCAGGGTTGGTTTGGGGTTCCTTGAGCTGTGGCTAACTGACCTCCCATCTGACGGTGCCTGCATGGTTCCAAGTCCAGCAGCATGAGTGCAAGGGTGTCATTCTAGCCACCCTTCCCACTTACCACCAAAAGACTAATCTTACCCGGGGTTCCCTCAGATCTGAAAATTATTTCAAGGGTTCCTCTAGGGTAAAAAAAAAAGGTTGTGAAAGGCTTCTCTAGGGGATGACAGGGCTGGTTGGAGTTTACAAGGTACAGCTCCAGACAGGACTGGAGGAGGATCTGGGTGGTGCAGACAAATCACTGCAGTGAGATAGCAAGCAGGGTCACCATAAAAAATTCTGAGGACCCCAAACAGCCTCCCTGCCTTGGTGTGCACATTACATTCCTGTAGGCAAGACTGCTGATATAGGCAGTACTGTAGCCAATCAGCCAGCAGATGGACCTGGACCTGCCTGCACCACACCATCAGCCCTGCCAACATGTTGGTTGTGAATAAGGACCCATTCACACACACCATTCATGATGGGCTACGCTGAGGCTGCAATGCATAGATGAGGTATTTTGCCCTATGAAGTGAATTGACACAATTGCAGCGCAATGGCGTGAGCTGAGAAAAAGTACTTTTTTCCAGTGTGTGTTGTAACGCAAACGATGGAATCGCAACACTGTTGCAGTTAATGCAGCCTAGTGAAATGTCAATTGGAACTTTTCAATAAAGTTGCAAAAAAAAGAAAGTGAATAGTGCAATGCACCCCCACTGTGCAAACATCGGCACTGTTCCTCCCACCACCATAGGCCATGCGCGGATGTTGATGTGAAGGAGCTTATTCTGAAGTTGGGGGTGCAGCTGGGACTTTCCTTTGCCCACTAGGGAGATTTCCCATCACTTCCTGTCCGGGAGACATAATAGGAAGTCAGAGGGAATCTCCCCAAAGAAAAGAAAATCCCAGTGGACATTTGTCATTGGGATAGGTGTCCCCATCATACTACTGACAACACAAAAAATGTGGATTTCCCACCACTTGGGAGTCTATGTATTAATTGTTGACTGTGATGATGTCTTGAGCATTTACACGGGCGCCATGAATGTCTGCCATTTTGTTTGTAATATGAATATCTTCTATGAGCGGCATCTAGTGGCCATAATACGGTATTTTCTTTCGATTGAGTTATTTCAGGAAAATACCACATTAGGGCCACTAGATGGCGCTAACGATCATAGGAGATAATCATATTACCAAAAGTATGGTGAAAGTTCATGATAACCCTGGGAAAGCTTAAGACAGGGAACGTCTTATACATAAACCCTTTACTGTCTGAGTGACAATGGTCACCAGCACAAGTAGAAACGGTGAATGTCACCAGTGGGGACATGGACAGCAATCAAAACCTGACAGAGGAAGCGGATAGAATGGAATGAATCCAACACTAGTTCAATTCAAAGTGGAGCCTGTTAGTCTCAATAGCTCTGATTAAGCAAGTCTTAGACATAAAGGGGGTTGTCAGGACTCTGTCCTCGGCAGAGGTGTTAGGAGACCGGGCACCTCTGCCAGTACCTTGCATGGCCGCAGAAGTTCACAGCGGCTCAGATTTGGAGGCAAACGGCCTATATAAGGAAGCCCTGCATTACCCTCAGGTGCTGGTTGATCTCTGGCTCCCTAGTACCTTTGTTCCCTTGCTATGTCTGCTCCGATCCCCACCTGGCACCCAACCTTGGCTCAAACTGGTTCTCCTGTGATCCTCTGTTCTCTGGAAGACCTGCATACCTCGCACAGGCGCCCCCTGCCTGCAGACCCCATCTCAGCGCATCAGCCGTGCTTCTGGTTGCTCCTGGGTGGACCACCAAACAAGCACTCACACAGGCGACCTGTGCTACTCTGGGCCTGACTCCTGATGTCCCACCTTCAGGGGAGTCTGGAACTTAGCCGCAAGGGAAGCCCTCTCTCCACTGGCCTCTGTCACCAGGTACGTGATAGGGGTTTCCAAATACACCTTGAGCAAAATCCAGGAGATAAAGGAAACAAATGTGCCTTAACAATAGTTTTTAGAGTTTATAAATATTGATTTCATGATAGGAATACAAACGGAAAACCAATAAAAAAAGCTGTCTGGGGGTTCAAAAGCTTTTTTGTTAGCCAGCTGCTAAAGCCTGCTTAGAAGGAATGGAAGTTTGACATTTGAACCCACCAAACCCCGGCATGTTCATCTCAATCAGCCATGATGAAGGGAGTACCTTGCATTCCCGAAATGCGTTTTTTTTTTAAATTTGAACCCACCAAACCCTGGCATTTTCATCTCAATCAGTCATGATGAAAGGAGTTCCTTGCATTCCCAAAATGCTTTGTTTTTTTTTTAAATTTGAACCCACCAAACCCTGGCATTTTCATCTCAATCAGCCATGATGAACGGAGTTCCTTGCATTCCCGAAACACGTTGTTTTTTTTTTAAATTTGAACTCACCAAACCCTGGCATTTTCATCTCAATCAACCATGATGAAGGGAGTACCTTGCGTTCCCGAAACACATTGATTTTTTTTTTACATTTGAACCCACCAAACCCCGGCATTTTCATCTCAATCAGCCATGATGAAGGGAGTACCATGCATTCCTGAAAAGCGTTGTTTTTTTTTTCAAATTTGAACCCACCAACCTTGGCATTTTCATCTCAATCAGCCATGCTGGAGGGAGTACCTTGCATTCCCAAAACGCGTTGGTTTTTTTTTTAAATTTGAACCCACCAAACCCCGGCATGTTCATCTCAATCAGCCATGATGAAGGGAGTACCTTGCATTCCCGAAATGCGTTTTTTTTTTTAGATTGGAACCCACCAAACCCCGGCATTTTCATCTCAATCAGCCATGATGAAGGGAGTACCTGGCGTTCCCGAAACACATTGTTTTTTTTTTTTACATTTGAACCCACCAAACCCCGGCATTTTTATCTCAATCAGCCATGATGAAGGGAGTACCCTGCGTTCCCGAAACACGTTGGATTTTTATTATAAAATTTGAACCCGCCAAACCCCGGCATGTTCATCTCAATCAGCCATGATGAAGGGAGTACCTTGCATTCCTGAAACGTGTTGGATTTTTATTATAAAATTTGAACCCACCAAACCCCAGAATGTTCATCTCAATCAGCCATGATGAAGGGAGTACCCTGCATTCCCGAAACGCGTTGGCTTTTATTATAAAATAAGTATTTCTGTACTCTAAAAACCACCGGTGTGGTCCTCTCTTCTCCACCAGCCTGACAGAGGTTATAGAAACATCAATCATTCTATGTCCTTTTGTCTACAGATACACTTTCATGGAAACAAAATAGCAATGGGTAACCCGACTGACCTTGGATGACTTTTAGGGTGATGTGCCTGGTCATCAGCTGACTTCTGTAAGTGATGTCACATCTGTAGGTTCCAGCGTCCTCTGGGGTCACGTGGCGGAGTGTCAGGACTTGGTGGTCACCACTGATGTAGCCGGTGGCTTTGCTCCATTGCACACTTAGTGGCCACTCTACGGGGACTTCGGTGACATTACAGGGAAGTCCTACCTGAGAACCGACGGGGGCGTACAGAGAGATCCGGGGAGGTCCAGACACACCTAAAGGAGGCAGACGCAGATAATCAATAAAGAGTACAAAACTATAATGGTTCGGGGTCAGTTCTCTTTTAGGTTTTTACACTTTTAACCCTTTGTTTTATATCGATTTCTTTTTTGCTATGTGTCTACAATTTGAGTTTTACAAATAATTAAGTAATTTAATTTAAACATTTAACTGAGGGTACACCGGTGACATAAGATTCCCAGAGCACACTGAGTTTCCTAAAGAGAGGCTACGGCAGAAGTTGTTTGCCTTCAGATGCTCTCTCCCTGATTGAACTTCCATGAGGGTCCATCTGGAAAGATGGCCGCTTAGGGAGGGAGTTACTGCTGTGTGTGTGTAAATGTCAGCTTGAACTACAGTGCTCTGTAAATGGACTTTTTCTTTCATCAGAGCAGCTAAGAAGAGACAGGTTAACATGTGAGGGGCATGCAGCTATTCACCTGGAACAAAACCTAAGAAATATTTTTTTTTTACTTGAGCATATTAGTTGAAAAAAAGTAAATAAAATAATAATAATAAAAAATAAATATATATATGTACACACCCTCCAAATCATGTGATTCAGGTGCTCCAATCCCCTCCATGGACACAGGTGTATACAATCAAGCCCCTAGGCATGCAGATGGCTTCTACAAACATTGGTGAAAGAATGGGTCGCTCTCAGGAGCTCAGTGACTCCAAGCGTGGTCCCGTGATAGGTGGCCACCTGGGCAATAGGTCCACCCGTGACATTTCCTGGCTACTAAATATTCCATGTTAATTTTTATTTTATGGTTTAAGGACTGTCTACTTGTGATTTTTTTTTTTTTCGGGGGGGGGGTGCTTGCGCAGCATTTCGTATTTTTATGTGCTGATTTATTAAGTTTTCCTCTAATATAATCACATGGGGCCAACTGTATAAAATGTATGGGACACCAATCTGCAGCCACATGATACCTTTTCATGGTCCAAGTTGCTTGTCCATTTGGCAAATAGGGACAAGGTGAGTGAATGAATACATGGACACCCTGGGATTGATCAGCTATGACGCTGCAAGCTGAAGTAGCAATGTACAAACCTTAAAAAAATATTCATCCCCCTTGAAATGTTCCCCATCTTGTCATGTTACAACCAAAAACGTAAACGTATTTATTGGGATTTTATGACCAACACAAAGTGGCGCATAATTGTGAAGTGGAAGGAAAATGATAAATGGTTTTCAAAATTTTTTTACAAATAAATCCATTAAAAGTGTGGCGGCATTTGTATTCAGCCCCCGGAGTCAATATTTTGTAGGACCCCCTTTTTCTGCAATTTCAGCTGCAAGTCTTTTTGGGGATGTCTCTTTGCACATCTAGAGAGGGACATTTCTGCCCATTCTTCTTTGCAGAATTCCTCAAGCTCTGTCAGATTGGATGGAGAGCGTCTGGGAACAGCAATTTTCAGGTCTGGCCACAGATTCTCCATTGGATTTGGGTCTGGACTGTGACTGGGCCATTCTAACACATGAAGATGCTTTGAGCTAAACCATTCCATTGTAGCTCTGGCTGGATGTTTCAGGTCGTTGTCCTGCTGGAAGGGGAACCTCCGCCCCGATCTCAAGTCTTTTTCAGACTCTAACAGGTTTTCTTCTAAGATTGCCCTGTATTTGGCTCCATCCATCTTCCCATCAACTCTGACCAGCTTCCCTGTCCCTGCTGAAGAAAAGCATCCCCACAACATGATTCTGCCACCACCATGTTTCATGGTGGGGATGGTGTGTTCAGGGTGATGTGCAGTGTTAATTTTCCCCCACACATAGAGTTTTCCTTTTAGGCCAAAAAGTTCAATTTTGGTCTCCTCTGACCAGATCCCCTTCTTCCACATGTTTGCTGTGTCCCCCACATGGCTTCTCACAAACTGCAAACAGGACTTCTTATGGCTGTCTTCCAACAATGGCTTTCTTCTTGCCACTCTTCCATAAAGCCCAGATTTGTGGAGTGCACGACTAATAGTTGTCCTGTGAACAGATTCTCCCACCTGAGATGTGTATTTCTGCAGCTCCTCCAGAGTTCCCATGGGCCTCTTGGCTGCTTCTCTGATGAATGTTCTCCTTGTCCGGCCTGTCAGTTTAGGTGGACAGCCATGTCTTGGTAGGTTGGCAGTTGTGCCATGCTCTTTCCATTTTCGGATGATGGATTGAACAGTGCTCTGTGAGATGGTCAAACCTTGGGATATTTTTTATAGCCTAACCCTGCTTTAAACTTCTCTACAACTTTATCCCTGACCTGTCTGGTGTGTTCCTTGGCCTTTATATGCTGTTTGTTCACTAATGTTCTCTAACAAACCTCTGAGGGCTTCACAGAACAGCTGTATTTATACTGAGATCACATGACACACAGGGGGACTCCATTCACTAATTAGGTGACTTCTGAAGGCAATTGGTTGCACTAGATTTTAGTTAGGGGTATCAGAGTAAAGGGGGTGGAATACACTACACTTTTCAGATATTTATTTTTAAAAAATTTTGAAAACCATTTCTCATTTTCCTTCCACTTCGCAATGATGTGCCACTTTGTGTCGGTCTATCACATCAAATCCCAATAAAAGACATTGAAGTTTTTGGTAGTAAAATGACAAAACGGGGAAAATTTCAAGGGGTGTGAAGACTTTTTCAAGGCACTGTATGAGCCCAACATTACAAGGTAAGGCAAACAAACAGCAGAGGCAACAGAATTAAACTCATACCTAAATATAAAAACCTAAAAATAAAACAACAAACACATCTGATCTCCTACGATGCCTTTAAGCGATGAATTCAGCGTCACTTACTGAGTACTCTGAGCATCAGACCGGCTCTCCCACCATCGGCCTCACAGGTCCACTCGCCCCGGTCAGCCTGGGTCAGCCTGCGGATGTACAGCGTGGGACCGGCTTTTGAAATTCTTTCCGATGGGAAGACGGACACCCCGCCGTGGGACCAGCGATAGGAGAACAGAGATTTATTCGGGTCGGTGACGGCACATGTGAGGTTAACAGCGCCATTCTCCGGGAGGAGTCCGGACGAGGACTGCGTGACTGCAAGAGAAGAACGATCGGCTCAGGACAAAAGAAAGAAGAGATTCCATTTTGCCAAAATCATCCGAAAGAACCCCACTGCTCAGATTAAAGAGGAACTCCACTTTTGTTGAAAATAACCCCCTTCCCCCCCGGACGATCTCTATACATTGGATTTTACTACACTTTGTTGCAGATTCCTACCTTTTGTTCTTCTGAAGAAATAGCTGTTTCTCTGTCCGTGTGCGGAGTGAATCTTTATAGGAGCGACTTTATAATGATCAGTCAGCTGCTGCTCTCTAATGAGGAAAGTGGCAGGGTCTGCATCCCTCTAGATGTGATTTCCCTTTGGGAGTATCTTACCAAAAAATTACATTTCTGTTGCTGGGGATGCCCAAAATCTGACTTGTATCTTAGTGCAGACTTCTGGGAAAATCAGTGAGCCAATCACGCTTGAGATTTCTGAGGGGCATTCTGTATGCTATCTGTGTACAGAACGCCCCCAGGTCGTAATATTGCATTTTATAGAAAATTACAGCAGCTGCAGATTGAAAAGGACAGGGAATTGTTAACAGCATTCAATTACAGGGCTGTCGATAGAGGGGCCCAGGACAGCAGAGGGGCCCAGGCAGTTGGGTGAAACAGATGTGGGTAGGGAGGGAGATCCGCACAGTGGGGGGGGGGGGGGGCAATTACTGGAACCGATCCCCTGTATGGCTTTCTCCACAGGAGCCGAAAGCTGGCCTCTTCTCCCCCGCCTGCTGGCTTTCAGCTGCTGCAGAGTCATACAGGGGATCAGTTCCAGTAATTGCCCCCCCACCGCACCCATCACCCTCCCTGTGCACCATGCGTTTCCCACTGCTGCCCAGGCCCCCTGTGTGCCCCCACCCCCCGCAGTGCTGCCGGATTCCCTCCTCTCCTTCCCACCGGCAGCTGCCAGCACACAATAGGATCCTTCAGGATGGAGAGTGGACGATGGATTCAGTAAATTCATAAATAAGAGGGACAGGAGGGCCCTGCTCCTGGGAGCTTACAGTGTAAGAGGGAGGGGCATTATATACATGATTTATATCTATATAAACAACAACAAAAAATGTTTTGCTTGAAAATGTGCTCTTGGGTTTTCATTTTCTGAATAAACTAAAAATAAAATTATATAAACAATATATCTGTATAAAGAACAAAAAAAAATTTTTTTTTACTTGAAAATGTGTTTTCATTTTGTTTTTGTTTTTTTTTTGCAGATCAGGGACACTACCATTTTTCTGTAATGTGCAGCAACACTTACTACCCGTGTCGCTGTAATGCAGTGCCAATAATTCTGGCACCCCGATGGACTTGGCAGTCCATTCCAACATGACGCACATTAAGACATGACGCAACATGCATGTAACATATGTAACAAATAAAATTATATAAACAATATATATCTGTATAAACAACAAAAAAAAAAATGTTTTTTTACTTGAAAATGTGTTTTAATTTTTTTTTTTGCAGCTCAGGAACACTACTACTTTTCTGTGCAGCAACACTTACTACATGTGTTGCTGAAGTGCCAATAATTCTGGCACCCCGATGGACCTGGCAGTCCATTCGAATAACTTGTCTCCCCCAACACGACGCGTGTTAAGACACGACGCAGCATGCATGTAACATATGTAACAAATAAAATTATATAAACAATATATATCTGTATAAACAACAAAATTTGGTTTTTTTTTGCTTGAAAATGTACTCTTTGGTTTTCATTTTGTGAATAAATTAAAAATAAAATTATATAAACAATATATATCTGTATAAAGAACAAAAAAAATGTTTTTTTACTTGAAAATGTATTCTTGGGCTTTAATTTTCTGAATAAACTAAAAATAAAATTATATAAACAATATATATTTGTATAAACAACAAAAGTTTTTTTTACTTGAAAATATGTTTTAATTTTTTGTTTTGCAGATCAGGGACTCTACTACTTTTCTGTACAGCAACACTTACTACATGTGTCGCTGTAATGCAGTGCCAGTAATTCTGGCACCCCGATGGACCTGGCAGTCCATTCGAACAATTTGTCTCCCCCAACACGACGCATGTTAAGACATGACGCAACATGCATGTAACATATGTAACAAATAAAATTATATAAACAATATATATCTATGTAAACAACAAAAAAAAATTTTTTTTTTATTTGAAAATGTGCTCTTGGGCTTTGATTTTCTGAATAAACTAAAAATAAAATTATATAAACAATATATATCTGTATAAACAACAACAAAAAATGTTTTTTACTTGAAATTGTATTCTTGGGCTTTAATTTTCTGAATAAACTAAAAATAAAATTATATAAACAATATATATCTGTATAAACAACAACAAAAAATGTTTTTTACTTGAAATTGTATTCTTGGGCTTTAATTTTCTGAATAAACTAAAAATAAAATTATATAAACAATATATATCTGTATAAACAACAAAAAAACTATTTTTTTTACTTGAAAATATGTTTTAATTTTTTTTTTTGCAAATCAGGGACACTACTACTTCTCTGTGCAGAAACATTTACTACATGTGTCGCTGTAATGCAGTGCCAATAATTTTGGCACCCCGATGAACCTGGCAGTCTATTCGAATAACTTGTCTCCCCCAGCACGACGTGTGTTAAGGCACGACGCAACATGCATGTAACATATGTAACAAATAAAAAAAAAAGTTTTTAACTTGAAAATGTATTTTTAGGTTTTCCATTTGTGAATAAACTAAAAATAAAATTATATAAAAGATATATATCTGTATAAACAACAAAATAAGTTTTTGCTTGAAAATGTACTCTTGGGTTTTCATTTTCTGAACAAACTAAAAATAAAATTATATAAACAATATATATCTGTATAAACAACAAAAAAAATGTTTTTTTACTTGAAAATGTATTCTTGGGCTTTAATTTTCTGAATAAACTTTAAATAAAATTATTTAAAAGATATATATCTGTATAAACAACAAAAAAAATTTTTTTGCTTGAAAATGTACTCTTGGGTTTTCATTTTCTAAATAAACTAAAAATAAAATTCTATAAACGATATATATCTGTATAAACAACAAAAAAATTATTATTTTTTTACTTGAAAATGTACTCTTGGATTTTCATTTTCTGAATAAACTAAAAATAAATGTGTCGCAGTAATGCAGTGCCAATAATTCTGGCACCCTGATGGACCTGGCAGTCTATTCGAATAACTTGCCTCCCCCAACACGACACGTGTTAAGGCATGACGCAACATGCGTGTAACATATGGCAGGCTGGTATGATTTGGCCTTTATACAGCACCAACCTATCACAGGATCCCTTCTTGATCCATATTCACACACATACAGTACAATGGATACATTGTATCAAAGTAACAATGACCCTTGTGGTATATCTCTGTGCGCTTTTTATTTTTTGCGCTATAAACAAAAAATATTTTTGACTTTTTGCTATAAAAGTGCAGTAAAAAATTTTTAAAAATGTAAATTTCGTCATAAATTTAGGTCAAAATGTATTCTGCTTCATGCTTTTGCTAAAAAAAAAATCCCAATATGTGTAAATTAATTGGTTTATGTGAAAGTTATAGCGACAATTTTGAAAAAAAACAAAACAATATTTTTGACTTTTTGCTATAAAACACGTCCAGTAAAAATTTTTTATTTCGTCATAAATATAGACCAAAATGTATTCTGCTCCGTGTCTTTGCTAAAAAAAAAATCCCAATACGTGTAAATTAATTGGTTTATCTGAAAGTTATAGCAACAATTTCTAAAAAAAAAAAAAATATTTTTGACTTTTTGCTGTAAAACATGTGCAGTAAAAATTAAAAAAAAAAAAAAAGTAAAAAATCAAATTTCATTATAAATTTAGGCCAACATTTTTTGGCCTAAATTTATGCCGAAATTAGATTTTTTTAATTTTCATTACTGGACATGTTTAATAGCAAAAAGTCAAAAATATTGTTTGTTTTTTTTCAAAATAGTCGCTATAACTTTCGGATAAACCAATTAATTTACACGTATTGTGATTTTTTTTTCTAGCAAAGGCATGTAGCAGAATACATTTTGACCTAAATTTACATTTTTAAAAAAATTTTACTGCACGTACATTTTGGCCGAAATTTATGACAAAATAAATTTTTTGGATGGATACATTGTATCAAAGTGACGATGACCCTCGTGGTATATCTCTGACTTGTAGGAGGGGGATCAGACCAACTCCATGGTGGGAACTGAACCCAAGACCCCTGAGCTGCAAGGTGGGAGTGATAAGCATCTCTCAGAAAGTGTTCCCCCCTCCCCCGCCTCTATTTTTTCCTCTCCCCTCTCTTATTCACTTTCTTACAGCCCCCCCCCCCCCCCCCTCCATTTCTCATCTAAAACATTTTTAGTTTATTCCTTTGACAAAAGGGAAATTGTGAAGCACCCCCCCCCCCCCCCCCTCCAGCGTCAGGGACCCCCGTCCCCTGCCAAATCTTTGATGTCTCCTTGCATCACGCAGTTTCCGCAATCCCCCCCCCGTGTGAGTCAGTGGAGCCCCCAACACACATCTGACAATAACAGGATGTGGGTGTCGGGGGGGGGGGCAGCGAGGAGACATCTGTCGCGTCGCGTGCCTGCGTCTGATCTCCGATGCTATTATTATCGGTGACTAGTGTAGCACCAGCCTAGGCTGTGGTGATGTACAGCAGATGGTAGAGATGACTGTAGAGGACGGTGGAGGGGCCGGATGGCTCAGTGTTTCCAATGCGTTTCCCCGGCTTCTTTCAGTATCGGATGAATCCTGCACCGCGCTCTCTACATCCCACAGTAATGCGCCCCTGCCCACTGAGCCAGCTGTCACAGACGTACGCGTGCGCCATTGCACGGCGTGGGTCTCAGGACGCAAAGGATCGAAATTCTTCTGTCTATATATAACTTATTTAAAGGGTCTGCCCACCCCAAAAAGGGATATGTCAGTGTTAGGTTCATGCTGGAGAGGTTAAGGGGCTCATTCACACGAGACGCACAGTGTTTTAGCCTGCAGGATGGCACCCATCTTTCCTGGGCGGTGTTGACCCGTTTGCACACGTAAGCATTAAAAAAATCCAAACGGGTCAACACCACCCGGCAAAATGGGCGCCAGCCTGCAGGCTAAAACACTGTGCGTCTCGTGTGAATGAGCCCCTTAACCTCTCCAGCATTTAGCATGACCCTAAAACCCCGCCCCGCCTCCCGGCTTCTGAAACGCTTAAAGGGCCAGGAGGCGCCAGCGCCAAGATGAAATTGACGTCCTTTTTTTCCCCACGAATAGAGCTTTCTTTCGGTGGTATTTGATCGCCTGTGCGCTCTTTATTTTTTGCGCTATAAACAAAAAATATTTTTGACTTTTTGCTATAAAACGTGCATTAAAAAATTTTAAAAAAAGGAAATTTCATCATAAATTTAGGTCAAAATGTATTCTGCTACATGCCTTTGCTAAAAAAAAATCCCAGTATGTGTAAATTATTGGTTTATGTGAAAGTTATAGCGACAATTTTGAAAAAAAAGCAAACAATATTTTTGACTATTTGCTATAAAACATGTCCAGTGAAAATTTTTTATTTTGTAGTAAATTTAGGCTAAAATGTATTCTGCTCCGTGTCTTTGCTAAAAAAAAAATCACAATACGTGTAAATTAATTGGTTTATCTGAAAGTTAGAGCAACAATTTAGAAAAAAAAAAATATTTTTGACTTTTTGCTGTAAAAAGTGCAGTAAAAAATTTTTAAAAATGTAAATTTCGTCATAAATTTAGGCCAAAATGTATTCTGCTACATGTCTTTGCTAAAAAAAAAAATCACAATATGTGTAAATTAATTGCTTTATGTGAAAGTTATAGCGACAATTTTGAAAAAAACAAACAAACAATATTTTTGACTTTTTGCTCTAAAACATGTCCAATGAAAACATTTTATTTCGTCATAAATTTAGGCCAAAATGTATTCTGCTCCGTGTCTTTGCTACAAAAAGAAAATCACAATACGTGTAAATTAATTGGTTTATCTGAAAGTTAGAGCAACAATTTAGAAAAAAAATATATATTTTTGACTTTTTGCTGTAAAATGTGCAGTAAAAAAATAAAAAAATTAAAATTAAAAAAATCAAATTACGTTATAAATTTAGGCCAACATTTTTTGGCCTAAATTTATGCCAAAATTCGATTTTTTTAATTTTCATTACTGGATATGTTTAATAGCAAAAAGTCAAAAATATCGTTTTTTTTTTTTTCAAAATCGTCGCTATAAATCTATGCAAAATTTTATTTTTTTAAAATTTTTATTACTGGACATGTTTAATAGCAAAAACTCAAAAATATTGTTTTTTTTCTCAAAATTTTATTTTTTTTTTATAGTGCAAAAAATAAAAAACGCACAGGCGATCAAACACAACCGAAAGAAAGCTCAATTCGTAGGAAAAAAAGAACGTAAATTTTGTTTGGGTGCAGCGTTGCATGACCGTCAGTTAAAGTAGTGCAACGCCGTGACGCAAAAAAATGGCCTGGTCGGGAAGGGGGGGGGGGGTAAATCCTCAGGAGGGCAAGTGCTTAACCATGATGCTTTAAGCCACGCCCAATATTGAACTCAACCTAGCCACACCCTCTTCAGCGCAGTGCACACCGTCCCGTTTTGTCAAGTTCCAGCATTGGGAGGAATGTCCATACCGCTCGTGAACCCTGATTACCTCTACGGGATTCATTCTTCCTTCTCCGAGGACGGCACAAGAAAGGAAACATGAAAAGATTATATTTTGTTGACTTTCTTGATCGAACGTTTTATTGAAGTAGATAAGGACTCACCTTTCATGGTCCTCAGGATCACAGTGCACACTTGTCTGCTGTCACCATAGCGGGCTGTTCCTTGATATATCCCAGCATCCCCCTCGTTCACATTTTTTAACTGCAGGGAAAACACTCCACTCTGGATGGCAGATTGAGGGACCGCAGCCCGAGAAATGGCAGATCGAACTGTGTATGGGATGCCGCCGGGAGTCACCCTGATCACGGTTCTGATTCCAGAAAGAAAAAAAAAAATTATTAGTGCCACTCAGTTCGTGTTGAATCTGTGAGAATAGAAAATGGACGTTTTACCGATCGACTTCTGTACAACCAGCCTCTTGGGAAATTTCTGTGTGATCAGCACCGCCGGCCGTAGCCAACGGCGCTGATCAGTGTATTCTGATGGCGGGTAACACTTCCCACTCAGCAGGATTGATTCAGCAGGTTGAACACAAGAATGACTTGATTCCCCCATCCACATGAGACATTTGGTTGAACGGAAAAAAAAAAAGAATCATTTATGAGCAGTTTTAGACATACAGGGTTAGTTTCAGTGCTGCCTGGGATGACTAGATGCTCTGAGGGCAATAAATCTACACTACTAAGATAGCTGAAGATCATTTCTCTTTACTGTACAAGTACCTCCTGTACATTTAACATCAGCTCATCTCGGGGTGGGGGGGTCTCAGAAAATAGATGGAGGAACTCCAAACCAGGACCCCCTAAAACACCCCCCACATACACACATACCCCCTCCTGACTGCATCAAATAGTGGGTGTGGTCAAATTTCAGTGAGAGGGTCATAAAGGGGCATTAAATACCAGGAGTGCATTATGTACAGAGTGCAGAGTTTGGGGGTGTGCTGTACACAGAGTGCAGAGTTCAGGGATGTGCTCTACACATGGAGTGCAGTGTTCAGGGGTGCGCTACACACAGAGTGCAGAGTTCAGGGATGCACTACACGCGGAGTGCACAGTTCAGGAGTGGGCTACACACAGAGTGCAGAGTTCAGAGGTGGGCTACACACAGAGTGCAGAGTTCAGGGGTGCTCTACACACAGAGTGCAGAGAGCAGAGTTCAGAGGTGCGCTACACACAGAGTGCAGAGTTCAGGGGTGCTCTACACACAGAGTGCAGAGTTCAGGGGTGCGCTACACACAGAGTGCAGTGTTCAGAGGTGTGCTACACACAGAGAGCAGAGTTCAGGGGTGCGCTACACACAGAGTGCAGAGTTCAGGGGTGCGCTACACACAGAGTGCAGTGTTCAGAGGTGTGCTACACACAGAGAGCAGAGTTCAGGGGTGCACTACACACAGAGTGCAGAGCGCAGAGTTCAGAGGTGCGCTACACACAGAGTGCAGAGTTCAGGGGTGCGCTACAGACAGAGCGCAGAGTTCAGGGGTGCGCCACACACAGAGTGCAGTGTTCAGGGGTGCGCTACACACAGAGTGCAGTGTTCAGAGGTGTGCTACACACAGAGAGCAGAGTTCAGGGGTGCGCTACACACAGAGTGCAGAGCGCAGAGTTCAGAGGTGTGCTACACACAGAGTGCAGAGTTCAGGGGTTGGCTACACACAGAGTGCAGAGTTCAGGGGTGGGCTACACACAGAGTGCAGAGTTCAGGGGTGGGCTACACACAGAGTGCAGAGTTCAGGGGTGCGCTACACACAGAGTGCAGAGTTCAGAGGTGTGCTACACACAGAGTGCAGAGTTCAGGGGTGCGCTACACACAGAGTGCAGAGTTCAGGGGTGGGCTACACACAGAGTGCAGAGTTCAGGGGTGCGCTACATACAGAGTGCAGAGTTCAGGGGTGCGCTACACAGTGCCAATGTCACCAGCATCCTCTGCCATTCTTAGAGATGGATATGGGTTATCTCTTCACATGCACACAGATTGTCTATAATAGATTTGCCTTAAGAGCCCCCCTAATGGGGCCCCTTTACACCTTAGGCCCTGTAATTGCTATGGCTATTGATACCCCACAGTGAGGCACAATTACTTGTGTGGGGAGGAGGATCCAGTTTAGGTTCCTAGGGGCCTATGTGGCTGGTACTCGGGAGAGGGTGGACTAGACACACACATCTTTTTTCAGCTTCTTTCTCTATACTCGTTCTTTGAACCATTTTATAATTCGTTGGGGTTAAGCAGACACAACAGAAAGCAGAAATCCAGCTGAACAGAGTTTGCCAGGTTAATAGAAGCCGTCCCTCACCTGTTATATCTCGTCCAGTGTACGGAGGTTGCTGGGAATTTAGAATGATGTCCCGCTTCCAGCAAATCCCGTTTCATGTGACATGGCAGAGTGACCGTCCCACCCAGGACTCCGATGATACTCTCGGCGGAAACTGCAAATGGACACACAGAATGATATCAACACCATAACAGAGCGTACATAATATGGTCTATAACCCTGGTACCCAACCTGAGGCCTGAGGGCTCTTTGCTGCTTGCCATGCAGCCCTTGTGATGGCAGGTTGCCTACATTAGGTGGTAAGGCAGTCAGCTGGCCCAGGCTGGGGAAGGGGTTAACTGTCTGTTCTCCATTCCCAGGCTTTTCTTGGACCTAGCCTACCTGCCCTATGATATATTCTATATTGCCAAAAGTATTGGGCCATCCCTCCAAACCATGTGTTTCAGGTGTTCCAATCTCCTCCATGGCCATAGGAGGTTGCCTACATTAGGCGGCAAGGCAGTCGGCTGGCTCAGGCTGGGGAAGGGGTTAACTGTCTGTTCTCCATTCCCAGGCTTTTCTTGGACCCAGCCTACCTACCCTATGATATATACACTATATTGCCAAAAGTATTGGGCCAGCCCTCCAAATCATTGGATTCAGGTGTTCCAATCATCTCCATGGCCACAGGAGGTTGCCTACATTAGGCAGTAAGGCAATTGGCTGGCCCAGGGGTTAACTGTCTGTTCTCCATTCCCAGGCTTTTCTTGGACCCAGCCTACCTACCCTATAATATATACACTATATTGCCAAAAGTATTGGGCCAGCCCTCCAAATCATTGGATTCAGGTGTTCCAATCATCTCCATGGCCTCAGGAGATTGCCTACATTAGGCGGTAAGGCAGTCGGCTGGCCCAGGCTGGGGAAGGGGTTAACTGTCTGTTCTCCATTCCCAGGCTTTTCCTGGACCCAGCCTACCTGCCCTATGATATATACACTATACTGCCAAAAGTATTGGGCCAGCCCTCCAAATCATTGGATTTAGGTGTTCCAATCACCTCCATGGCCATAGGAGGTTGCCTACATTAGGCGGTAAGGCAGTTTTCTGGCCCAGGCTGGGAAAGGGGTTAACTGTCTGTTCTCCATTCCCAGGCTTTTCTTGGACCCAGCCTACCTGCCCTATGATATATTCTATATTGCCAAAAGTATTGGGCCAGCCCTCCAAATCGTGTGTTTCAGGTGTTCCAATCTCCTCCATGGCCATAGGAGGTTGCCTACATTAGGCGGCAAGGCAGTCGGCTGGCTCAGGCTGGGGAAGGGGTTAACTGTCTGTTCTCCATTCCCAGGCTTTTCTTGGACCCAGCCTACCTACCCTATGATATATACACTATATTGCCAAAAGTATTGGGCCAGCCCTCCAAATCATTGGATTCAGGTGTTCCAATCATCTCCATGGCCACAGGAGGTTGCCTACATTAGGCAGTAAGGCAATTGGCTGGCCCAGGGGTTAACTGTCTGTTCTCCATTCCCAGGCTTTTCTTGGACCCAGCCTACCTACCCTATAATATATACGCTATATTGCCAAAAGTATTGGGCCAGCCCTCCAAATCATTGGATTCAGGTGTTCCAATCATCTCCATGGCCTCAGGAGATTGCCTACATTAGGCGGCAAGACAGTCGGCTGGCCCAGGCTGGGGAAGGGGTTAACTGTCTGTTCTCCATTCCCAGGCTTTTCTTGGACCTAGCCTACCTGCCCTATGATATATTCTATATTGCCAAAAGTATTGGGCCAGCCCTCCAAATCATGTGTTTCAGGTGTTCCAATCTCCTCCATGGGCATAGGAGGTTGCCTACATTAGGCGGTAAGGCAGTCAGATGGCCCAGGCTGGGGAAGGGGTTAACTGTCTGTTCTCCATTCCCAGGCTTTTCTTGGACCCAGCCTACCTACCCTATGATATATACACTATATTGCCAAAAGTATTGGGCCAGCCCTCCAAATCATTGGATTCAGGTGTTCCAATCTCCTCCATGGCCATAGGAGGTTGCCTACATTAGGCGGTAAGGCAGTCGGCTGCCCAGACGTGGGAAGGGGTTAACTGTCTGTTCTCCATTCCCGGGCTTTTCTTGGACCCAGCCTACCTGCCATATGATATATACACTATATTGCCTAAAAGTATTGGGCCAGCCCTCCAAATCATTGGATTCAGGTGTTCCAATCATCTCCATGGCCACACGAGGTTGCCTACATTAGGCGGTAAGGCAGTTGGCTGGCCCAGGCTGGGGAAGGGGTTAACTGTCTGTTCTCCATTCCCAGGCTTTTCTTGGACCCAGTCTACCTGCCCTATGATATATACACTATATTGCCAAAAGTATTGGGCCAGTTCTCCAAATCATTGGATTCAGGTGTTCCAATCATCTCCATGGCCATAGGAGGTTGCCTACATTAGGTGGTAAGGCAGTCGACTGGCCCAGACTGGGGAAGGGGTTAACTGTCTGTTCTCCATTCCCAGACTTTTCTTGGACCCAGCTTACCTGCCCTATGACATATACACTATATTACCAAAAGTATTGGGATAGCCCTCCAAATCATTGGATTCAGGTGTTCCAATCACGTCCATGGCCATAAGAGGTTGCCTACATTAGGCGGTAAGGCAGTCGGCTGGCCCAGACTGGGGAAGGGGTTAACTGTCTGTTCCCCATTCCCGGGCTTAGTTTGGACCCAGCCTACCTGCCCTATGATATATACATTACATTGCCATAGAATTGGGCCAGCCCTCCAAATCATTGGATTCAGGTGTTCCAATCCCCTCCATGGACACAGGTGTATAAAATCAAGCCCCTAGGCATGCAGACTCTTCTACAAACATTTGTGAAAGAATGGGTCACTCTCAGGAGCTCAATCCTTTTGGCAATATAGTGTATATATGGGGAGAAGGCTGGTCATGCGGGCCCATGCTTTACCAGAATGCCATGATTCCATGGAGCTATGCAGGGGCAATGTTGCGCCCTGCAGTCCACCCGAAGATACCGGAGAACACCACATTATGGACAATGCCAGAGATGGATTAACACCTTGTTGAGGTAGCCCTGGGCCAACTGGTTAGTGAGTTAGGGAATGATACCTGTTACTGTTCATGTTGGACTATGCTGCAAATCGTTAACTAAACGTTGTACCAACTGCTATAATCCGGGTCTGAAGGTACTTTAAAGGGGTGCATGATGGTTGCTGGAATATGAAAGTGGGCCAGTAAAGCACAACTGGGGCATGAAGCAAGTCTGTTACAAAGGGCTAACTCAGAGTCAGGAGTGGAAGAAGTAACCAAGGACTGGTGCAAGGTGAAGAGCAGCCTGTCCTGGTACCTGGGTAAGGTGTCCACCAGTAGCAAGGGGGTCGGTGCTCTGACTCCCTCACCATTGGTCGTTTTCCCATAGCAACCATAACCAAACCCGCAATACAGAGACACCAGCCACACCGCATGATACGGGAGGAAAGGAGGAGTTACTACATGAGGTCTGCACAAATGCACAGCAGAACCCCATTTTTAGGTGGCAGAAGTATGCTGGACGGGTCAAGAAGGCATAGGTCCCTCGTAAATGCAACAACCAGGGGCGGACTGACCATTCAAGCACTCAGGCACTGTTCGAGGGCCCGAGGTCAGTAGGGGGCCCCATGAGATGCCCCTGGTACATTTCATTGGCTTTTTCATAGACTTTTTTGGGTATGGGCAAGGACACAGGGGCCCCATGATCCCCTATTGCACAGGGGCCCCATGAGTTGTCAGTCCGCCCCTGGCAACAACTCACAGTTAAGGTGTGTAGTAACATGGGACAACATGTTCTACGAGAACCCAGAAAACCATCGCACACAGTGCACTGCTCATCCCTAAGTTGGAGCTCCACCATTGGGTGGATTTCATCTGAACGCGGCTTTGCCTGGTCATGGGCATTGGTGTGCATGCGCATAGACTAAAAGTACCCCATGTGGAGTGTGAGCGGCCCCGCCCACAACCTGGCATCGTCTGTCCTCTTGCAACATGGCATAGTTGGTGCAGCTCATCCAGATCCTCAACCCTCCCTACAATTGGCCCCCATTTAGGGCAGCACAGTGGCTTAATGGTTAGCACTTCCACCTGGCAGCACTAGGGCCGCCGGTTTCAAATCCCAACCACAGCACCAGCTGCCTGGAGTTTGCATGTTCTCCCTTTTGATTCGATTTAGATTTTTCTTCCGTTCACTCACTCTGCATTTTGTGAATTGCTAAAAATAAACAACTAAAATATATATTTATGAAAGCATTCTTACTTTACAGCGTTTCTTCCAGGGGCGGACTGACCATTTGGAAACTCGGGCACAGTAGGGGGCCCCATGAGCTGCCCCTGGTACCTTTTTCATAGGCTTCTTTGAGTTTGGGCAAAGACACAGGGGCCCCATGATCCCCTATTGCCTGGGGGCCCCATGAGTTGTCAGTCCACCCCTGGTTTCTTCTCATCTGCCTATAACTTTTGGGCCCTTTGGGGATGTTAGGGGGTCACAGCTGAGGGCCCCTAAACCTTGTAGCTTGACAACCACTGGTCTATGACATCGACACCCTGAGCACTGATCATCTTCCCCTGGAAATTCCTTTATCGCCATATTAGATTTATTTCTTATATTATGTATAATTATGTATTAAGTGTGCATTTAGGGTCCAGTACACGGTGATTTTCTTGTTATTTATTATTATTTATTCATTTTTCTGTTGGTTGAACCAGGGGCGGACTGACAACTCATGGGGCCCCCGGGCAATAGGGGATCATGGGGCCCCTGTGTCCTTGCCCAAACTCAAAAAAGCCTATGAAAAAGGTACCGGGGGCATCTCATGGGGCCCCCTACTGACCCCGGGCCCTCGGGCAGTGCCCGAGTTTCCAAATGGTCAGTCCACCCCTGGGTTGAACTCAATGGACTCTTGTCTCTCTTTACCCTTAGTATGTACAGTAGCTATGTAGTAAATGTTTTATGTTTTAAAGGTGACACTTGTCAAATTATAGATTGTTAGGTAAACAGGCTTCACTCAACAATATTATATGTGGTCATCTTTCCACTGGACAGTTCATTTCTTTTTTTTTTTTTTTAATAATATTTTAAATTCACAAAAGTTTTTATAGCACGAGTGTTTTTTTTTTTATGTTTTCATATTTCTTATGTGTTACAGTTTTATTTAAGTATATATTGTTAGTAGTATATTGGTAGTAGTATTATATTATTATACAGGAATTCTATAGCGCCAATAGTTTTCTCAGCACTTTACAATATAAAGGGAGACAATACAGTTCAATACAAGAGGGATAGGAGGGCCCTGATCCTTGGAGCTTACAATCTAGGAGGGAGGGGCTAGTGGTATAAAAGGTAGTAACTGTGGGGGATGGACTGGTAGGAGGAGTAGAAGATTCCATTATTAGCTGAGGGCAGGATAGGCTTCCCTGAAGAAATAGGTTTTCAGAGGACGCCTAAAAGTGAGCAGAGTAGGCGATAGTCTGGTAAATTGGGGTAGAGAGTTCCAGAGGATGGGGGAAGCTCTGGTATATTATCATTAGTACCCAGTGTATTATTTATTTAGCACCATCAGGCACGTTAAAGAATAAAGGGAGACAGTAACCATTACAATGCAATTCAACACAAGAGGGTTAGGAGGACCCTGCTCTTGGTAGCCTACAATCTACATCAGGGGCAGTGGTGGACTGACCATTTGGGCACTCAGGCACTGCCCAAGGGCCTGGGGTCAGTAGGGGGCCCCATGAGATGCCCCTGGTACCTTTCATAGGCTTTTGTGGGTGTGGTTTGAGTGTGGGTGAGGACACAGGGGCTCCATGATTTCCTATTGCCCGGGGCCCCATGAGTTGTCAGTCTGCCCCGATCAGGGGTCTCCAGATTTTCAAAATAAAGGGCCAGTTTACTACCCATCAAACTTTAGGAGGGCTGAGCTGTGGCCAGTGGTAGTAGAAAATTCCCTGGCATCAGTGGGAGTAAACAATGCCATAGGCTTCATGGTCAGTGGGACTAAAGAAAATTACATCATTGGTGTCAGTTGGAGAAATGGTGCCCCATCATTTGTGGCAGTGGGAAAATTAGTTCCTAATCTCTGGTGTCAGTGGAAGGAATAGTACCTCATTTTTGGTGTCAGTGAGAGGAATAGTGCCCAGTCTTTGGTGTCAGTGAGAGGAATAGTGCCCCATCATTGGTGTCAGTGGGAGGAATAGTGCCCCATCATTGGTGTCAGTGGAAGGAATAGTGTCTTATCATTGGTATCAGTGGGAGGAATAGTGCCCCATCATTGGTATCAGTGGGAGGAATAGTGTCCCATCATTGGTGTCAGTGGGAGGAATAGTGCCCCATCAATGGTATCAGTGGAAGGAATAGTGTCCCATCATTGGTGTCAGTGGGAGGAATAGTGCCCCATCATTGGTATCAGTGGGAGGAATAGTGTCCCATCATTGGTGTCAGTGGGAGGAATAGTGCCCCATCATTGGTATCAGTGGGAGGAATAGTGCCCCATCATTGGTGTCAGTGGGAGGAATAGTGCCCCATCATTGGTGTCAGTGGGAGGAATAGTGCCCCATCATTGGTATCAGTGGGAAGAATAGTACCCCATCATTGGTATCAGTGGGAGGAATAGTGCCCAATCATTGGTGTCAGTGGGAGGAATAGTGCCTCATCATTGGTATCAGTGGGAGGAATAGTGCCTCATCATTGGTATCAATGGGAGGAATAGTGCCCCATCATTGGTATCAGTGGGGGGAATAGTGCCCCATCATTGGTGTCAGTGGGAGGAATAGTGCCCCATCATTGGTGTCAGTGAGAGGAATAGTGCCACATCATTGGTGTCAGTGAGAGGAATAGTGCCCAGTCTTTGGTGTCAGTGAGAGGAATAGTGCCCAGTCTTTGGTGTCAGTGAGAGGAATAGTGTCCAGTCTTTGGTGTCAGTGGAACGAATAATGCCTCCTATCAGTGGAAGAAATAAAGCCCAGTCTTAGGTGTCAGTGGAACAAATAGTGCCTCCTATCAGTGGAAGGAATAATGCCCAAAAGGGCCAGATAAGGGCAAGCAAAGGGCCACAGTTTGGAGATCCCTGATCTAGAGGAATGTAAAATTCAGCCCTCAAAAGTTATAATTGCTGCCTATAATATCACTATCTCCTGTCTGGTAATAATTGTTAGGTGTCTGTGAGGTGTCTATAGAGTGCATTCAAGTTGGTGAAAAAACAATATATTAGGAAAACAGATACAAGAAATAAAAGCTTTCAATAGTCACATGTAGCCAAATAACTATTACTTGCTACAAAATAGTGGTTGTACACCTGGGTGACATGCAAGACTTTGATGAGAAAGTTACCTTCAGAGAAAACAAGGGAAATCGTTAAAATAACTCCTACAGTTTAGTAAATTGATTCCAATGCATGTGGAAAGCACAGAACCTCGGGAGGACCCCAATATTATTAGGGTTGGATGGAAAAAACGCAACATGCAGTTTAAATGGACCTCAGTCCTACAGCTAGTAGTAGTCGTCACATTCAACTCGGCTTGTTCCGTAATGTTGAAGATGTTTTGTAGTTCATCCAAACTGCTTATTTGGAAGTCTTAGAAGAAGTGGTTTGGATGAGCTATGAAATGTAGCAGAAGACATCTTGTTGAATGTGACTGACTACTACTACATAAACCATAGATGAGAACCTTCATAGACACCTCAATAGGACAGCTAGTAGTAGTTAGTCCTCATTCAACTGGACATGTTCTGTAATGCTGAAGGTGTTTTGTAGCTTCTCCAAGATACAGTTCCAATGAGTAAAGAACTAAACAAGTGGCTTGGATGAGCTACAAAATGTAGCAGAAAAAGTCCAGTTGAAGTGACTCACTAGAAGATATACCATGACCTGGATAAATGAGAACCTTCATAGACACCTCAATAGGACTGCTAGTAGTAATTAGTTCTCCTTCAACTGGACGTTATTTGTAATGTTGAAGGTGTTTTGTAGTTTCTCCAAGACACTTCTACAGTTCCAATGAGTGAAGAACTGAATAAATGCCTTGTATGAGTTACGAAACATAGCAGAAGAAGTCCAGTTGAATGCGACTCACTAGAAGATATACCCTTACCTGGATAAACGAGAACATTAATAGACACCTCAATAGGACAGCTATTAGTAGTTAGTCCTCATTCAACTGGACATGTTCTGTAATGCTGAAGATGTTTTATAGGTTCTCCAAGACACAGATCCAATGAGTAAAGAACTAAACAAGTGGCTTGGATGAGCTACAAAATGTAGCAGAAAAAGTCCAGTTGAATGTGACTCACTAGAAGATATACCATGACCTGGAAAAATGAGAACCTTCATAGACAGCTCAATAGGACTGCTAGTAGTAGTTAGTCCTCATTCAACTGGATGTTTTCTGTAATGTTGAAGGTGTTTTGTAGCTTCTCCAAGACACTTCTACATTTCCAATGAGTGAAGAACTGAATAAATGCCTTGTATGAGTTACGAAACATAGCAGAAGAAGTCCAATTGAATGCGACTCACTAGGAGATATACCATGACCTGGATAAATGAGAACCTTCATAGACACCTCAATAGGACAGCTAGTAGTAGTTAGTCCTCATTCAACTGGACATTTTCTGTAATGTTGAAGGTCTTTTGTAGCTTCTCCAAGACACTTCTACAGTTCCAATGAGTGAAGAACTGAATAAATGGCTTGGATGAGTTACGAAACATAGCAGAAGTCCAGTTGGATGTCACTAACTACTATGAGATATACTACATCCTGGATAAATGAGAACCTTCAAAGACATCTCAATGGAACATTCTGCGTCCAAAAAAATGCAGTGCAAGGCCAAGCAGGTCCAACGCAGTCTTTGAACTACCATGTGCACTACTTCATTAAAGTCAATGGCCAATTGCCCAGCTAAGTCTGACATATCAGACGCAGGAAAACAACATCCTTGTGCATCAATCCTTACTGTGTCTGCAGTTGTGGACCTATTTTCTAGGGACAATCCAGGTTTTGAAAATCTGTCCATGAAATTGTTATCCATGGAAATGTCCCCAGCTTTCCAGTACTGACCCCCTGCCACACAAAGTCTTTGAAAGCAGCTTTCAAAATGTCCCAAAAATGTCTTTCAATAAACAAGTCCTGGTTTGTACTATCCTGTGGTGATGTAAGTCTAGGGCTCGGTTCTACTAATCGCTGGTGATAAATTGTGAGGAGTAGCCATGACCCCCATTACAAATCAAGTACCCCCAGTGTCTCCCCATGTACATTAAGTGCTCCCTCGCTCGGTGTCTCCCCATAATGTGTAATCTCCCCCCTCCAGAGTTTTTCCTACAATCCAACCACCCCCTAGTGTCTTCCCCTAAACTTTAAACATTCCCTAGTGTCTCCCCATAAACTTTAGGCACCATTCAAGTGTTTCCCCATAATCTTTAAGCACCACCCCAGTGTCTCCCCATAAACTTTAGACACCACCCCAGTGTCTCCCCATAAACTTTAAGCACCTCCCCCCCTCAGTGTCATCATTTCTAAGCAACCCTCCCACCCATGTCTCCTTATACACTTTAACCAACCCCCAGAATCTCCCCAAAATCTTTCAGTGTTTCCAAGATGTCTCCCAATAAACTTTAAGCACCCCCTAGTGTCTCCCTATACATTTTAAGCATTCCCCCAGTGCTTACTCCCTCCCATAAACGTTAGGTGCCCCCCAGTGCATCCCCATAATCTTTAGGTGCCCATCAAATGTCTCCCAATAAACTTCAGGCATCCCCCCCCCCACACTGTCTCCCTATAATCTTTAGGAGCCCTCCACGTGTGTCCCCATAACCTTTAAGGGCCTGCTAAGTGTCTCCCCATAATATTTAGGCTCCCCAAATGTCACCCCAGAAACTTTATGCACCCACTCTGTATCTCCCCATACATTGTAACCCCCCTGTGCCCCCCCATAAACTATAACTTCCCACCCAGCATCTCTTCATAATCTTTAAGTGCCCATCAAATGTCTCCCAACAAACTTCAGTGCCCGAGTGCTTGAATGGTCAGTCCGCCCCGGTGTATGGCCAGCCCTAAGGCTCTGTTCACACCAGCAGGGGCGGACTGACCATTTGGAAACTCGGGCACTGCCCGAGGGCCCAGGGTCAGTAGGGGGACCCATGAGATGCCCCTGGTACCTTTTTCATAGGCTTTTTTGAGTTTGGGCAAGGACACAGGGGCCCCATGATCCCCTATTGCCCGGGGGCCCCATGAGTTGTCATGCACACCAGTGCGTTTTTTAGCGCTTTCTGCAGAAACCCACTCCAGTCCATTTCACATGCTTTCCTATGGAGCATGTTCACCTCTAGGCTTTTTTGAGCCGCTGCGTTTTTTGGAAAGGGTCGGGGACTCTTTTAATAGCAAAAACGCAGCGTTTTTGCTACAATAAAGTTCAGTGGAGAAGCTGCTGAAGTGCATGGTAGTGCGTTTTTTGCCATGTTTTTTGAGTTTTTATTCTACCCAGCAAAAATAAATCAACTTAACAAAAAAAAACAGAGCTGAATAAAACGCCAAACACGGATCAACTCGGTAAAAACGCGTGTAGAAAAACACAAAATGAACTGCGAAAAGCACTGCATAGGTGTGAACGGAGCCTAAAAGAGGCAAGCATGCTGCTCCAGGGAGCACAGACAGTTCTGAGTGCAGACGCGGGTAGTGCTGAGCGTGGCCCCCACCCGTCCCTCCTCCTTACCTGTGCAGAGGGCAGACAGCAGGAAGAGAGCAGCTGGCTCCACATGCATCTTGGCTGGCCCGCCGTGGCCGCTCTCCCCCCTATATATGAGTGCGTGTCACACGTCACCTGCTGAATGTGCTGACTGTCTTCCCGCAGCAGAGAAGTGACACTCTCCTCCGCCGGAGCACAGCGACTGGAAAATCTACATCTGCTGCTCACACAGTCACTGCTGCGCAGCTCCTCTCGCTGTCTCTGCCATGGAAAATCTGAGAAAGCTGTTTACTAGATAGAGAGACGTCACCTTCCAGGGGACCGGGACCCCAGCCAGCCCCCCCCCGGGGACTACAACCCCCCCCCATCAGTGTCACCCAGCGCAAGAACAAGGCGATTTGTCTCATGTCCCACGGCTTAAGGGACCGTTCACATCTTTTGCGCTAAAACGCACCTGCTCAGCGAATCAAAAAGCGGCTTTCACACGAATCCGTTTTTTTTCTCCGATTTTGCATTAAAAAAAAAAGCAGAAGAAAAACACGTGATCGTATGTTCCTATGGAATGTTGCAGGTCGGCTGCGGTTTTTTAAAAATTGTGGTTGCTGCATTTTTGGTGCAGGTTTGATGCGGTAATAAAAAAAATGCACCAAAAACGCACATCGACGTTCAAATCAATGAAAACGCACCTGCATTGCGTTTTTGGTGCGGCTTTTGAGTCAAATGGCCTGAGAAAAATGCAAACACTAAAAATATATGCGTTTTAGCCATGCTTTTGCTACAGATTAGGAGAGATCTAGCCTGTCTGATGTGGGGGTGCAGCAAAAAATGTCAGGGGGGCAGAGGATGGGAGGTCAGCAGGGCAGATGACAGGGGTCACTGCTGAAGAGGCAGAGGACAGGGGTCAGTGCTGCTAGGGCAGAGGACAGGGGTCATTGCTGGCAAGACAGAGGACAGGGGTCATTGCTGGCAAGGCAGAGGACAGGGGTCAATGCTGGCTGGGCAGAGGACAGGGGTCATTGCTGGCAAGGCAGAGGACAGGGGTCATTGCTGGCAAGGCAGAGGACAGGGGTCAATGCTGGCTGGGCAGAGGACAGGGGTCACTGCTGGCAGGGAAGAGGACAGGGGTCACTGCTGGCAGGGAAGAGGACAGGGGTCACTGCTGAAGAGGCAGAGGACAGGGGTCACTGCTGAAGAGGCAGAGGATGGGGTTACTGCTGGCAGGGCAGAGGAAAGGGGTTAGTGCTGGTAGAGCAGAGGACAGGGGTCACTGCTGGCAGGGCTGAGGACAGGGGTCACTGCTGGCAGGGAAGAGGACAGGAGTCACTGCTGGCAGGGAAGAGGACAGGAGTCACTGCTGTAGAGGCAGAGGACAGGGTGCGCTGCTGGCAAGGCAGAGGGCAGGGGTCACTGCTGGCAAGGCAGAGGACAGGGGTCAGTGCTGCTAGGGCAGAGGACAGGGGTTACTGCTGGCAGGGCAAAGGACAGGGTTCACTGCTGACAGGGCAGAGGACAGGGGTCAATGCTGGCAAGGCAGAGGACAGGGGTCACTGCTGGGGTATAGTGGCAGGTTGGGTCGGTATAGTGACAGGTTAGGGTAGTATAGTGGCAGGTTGGGGTGGTATAGTGACAGGTTAGGGTAGTATAGTGGCAGGTTAGGGTAGTATAGTGGCAGGTTATGGTAGTATAGTGGCAGGTTAGGGTAGTATAGTGGCAGGTTAGGGTAGTATAGTGACAGGTTAGGGTAGTATAGTGGCAGGTTAGGGCGGTATAGTGGCAGGTTAGGGTAGTATAGTGGCAGGTTATGGTAGTATAGTGGCAGGTTGGGGTGGTATAGTGACAGGTTAGGGTTAGTATAGTGCAGGTTAGGGTAGTATAGTGGCAGGTTGGGGTGGTATAGTGACAGGTTAGGGTAGTATAGTGGCAGGTTAGGGAGGTATAGTGGCAGGTTATGGTAGTATAGTGGCAGGTTGGGGTGGTATAGTGGCAGGTTAGGATGGTATAGTGGCAGGTTAGGGTGGTATAGTGGCAGGTTGGGTAGTATAGTGGCAGGTTGGGTAGTATAGTGACAGGTTGGGGTGGTATAGTGACAGGTTGGGGTGGTATAGTGACAGGTTAGGGTAGTATAGTGGCAGGTTAGGGAGGTATAGTGGCAGGTTAGGGTAGTATAGTGGCAGGTTAGGATGGTATAGTGGCAGGTTGGGTAGTATAGTGGCAGGTTAGGGTGGTATAGTGGCAGGTTGGGTAGTATAGTGGCAGGTTGGGGTGGTATAGTGGCAGGTTAGGATGGTATAGTGGCAGGTTAGGGTGGTATAGTGGCAGGTTGGGTAGTATAGTGACAGGTTGGGGTGGTATAGTGACAGGTTAGGGGAGTATAGTGGCAGGTTGGGGCGGGAAAAAGTGGCAAGTTAGGGTTGGCTTTGGGGAGGGGGGACAACTAAAATCTGGGGGGGCACAGCCCACCCCAGAACCCCCCCAGATCTGACCATACTACAGATCAATGTGGAAGCAGCCTAAAATAACCCCCCCCCCCCCCTTATGCTGCACTTTAAGGTATGCATTTTTTAAAAACGGCCATTGTTTTTTTTAGTGCGTTTTGAATATGTTGAGTTAAAGATGAAGGCTGAATTCACGATGAAATGCAGAGAAAACGTTTGTACATTTCCATCCGTGGTATGTGTGTTTTAAAGCGCATTGACCTGCGTTGGTCTTTAGTTTTGTGCACTTGTAAAGTGCAGGTCAACGCACAGAAATATAAAGAACGACAATGGCAATTTGGCAATCCCCTCTGAAGACGTGCGTGCGCACGAAACGCGTAAGTGTGAGCCAATTACGCCGTGACGTCACGCCGCAGGAGCATCGTGGAGCTCCGGCGGCCATCTTTAGGTATGGACGGTTAGTCCAGGCACTGCTTGTTTTTACAACTATTTGATGCATCTTTACTCAAGAACCCCCCCCCCAATAAATTGTGTTTATACTCTACTACACCATGGGCATTTCTCTGTTTTAAACTCCCTTGAGGAGTATTGATTTTCAGATGCCCAGAGTAACCCAGCATCCAGTATCCAGAGAGGGAGCCTCCTATTCACCCTGTGAGCTGCACCCATCCATCCCTTAAGGGGAGCTCTGGTTGTCCTTGGATCACCATTTAAAGTCCCAGGATCCATCCACCCTTATGCAGGCCATAGACGGGGAGAAAACTGGCCAGTTTTTCGGCCGAAAGAAAAATCGGCTGATTTTCAGATCGTTAGTGGGTTAATCTGTCAGCCGTTTTCTGTGATTTTGACACTTTTTTAAAATCGGTTATGTTGGAAAAAAACCTGGCAATTTTGCCGATCGGTTGATTTTCATGGCAATGATGGGCAAATCGGCCGATCTTTTTACCGATAAAAAAAATGCACATGAGCTGAGACCTGCAAGAAGAAGAAAAAGAAGAAGATGAAGACAGAAAAAGAAGAAGAAAAAGAAGAAGATGAAGAGAAAGAAAAAGAACAAGAAAAAAAGAAGCTGAAGATGAAGACAAAGAAAAAGAAGATGAAGACAAAGAAAAAGAAGATGAAGAAAAAGAAAGAGAAGAAGAAGACAAAGAAGATGAAGACAAAGAAAAAGAAGAATTAGAAGAAGATGAAGACAAAGAAAAAGAAGATGAAGACAAGGAAGAAGAAAAAGAAGAAGATGAAGACAAAGAAAAAGAAGAAGAAGATGAAGACAAAGAAAAAGAAGCAGAAAAAGAAGCAGATGAAGACAAAGAAAAAGAAGAAGAAAGAAGAAGATGAAGACAAAGAAAAAGAAGCAGAAGATGAAGACAAAGAAAAAGAAGAAGAAAAGAAGAAGATGAAGACAAAGAAAAACAAGCAGAAGAAGATGAAGACAAAGAAAAAGAAGAAGAAAAAGAAGATGAAGACAAAGAAAAAGAAGAAGAAAAAGAAGAAGATGAAGACAAAGAAAAAGAAGAAGAAAAGAAGAAGATGAAGACAAAGAAAAAGAAGAAGAAAAAGAAGAAGATGAAGACAAAGAAAAAGAAGAAGAAAAGAAGAAGATGAAGACAAAGAAAAAGAAGAAGAAAAAGAAGAAGATGAAGACAAAGAAAAAGACTTTTAAATGTCAAATATAATAGCGGAGTGTCCCTGCAGAGAGCTCCGCTATTATATTTGACATTTAAAGTATAGCGGTTGCAACATTGTATCTATTTGTATCCGAATAGAAACATCTGTATCCTAAATAGATACAAATAGATACAATGTTGCAACCGCTATACTTTAAAATGTCAAATATAATAGCGGAGCTTTCTGCAGGGACACTCCGCTATTATATTTGCCAACCGTAGACGGGACGAAAATCAGCCGATTTTTTTACCAATGGTGGTAACGTCGGCCAATTGAATGACCGATTTTTCGTTTTTTTTTTTTTTAAACCTGGCCGGTTTTCTCCCCGTCTATGGCCTACATTAGAGGGAAGTTACTCCAACACCTGGCCTGTTTTGATGATTCCTCGATGACATCTGGATGTTTATCTATATGCGCATTTATACTGCGCGTCTGGTGAGTGCGCAATTCTTCCACAATTAATGCACAAGCTCCGACTTACCAAGGAAACTGGCACTTTAGGAGCACTGAAAGTCACCTTTGAACCGTTAATCATTTATGCCTTTTATTTAATTTTTATTAATTATATGGACTTTATACTGTCATAATAGAATTTTATTGTTTTAGTGTTCTTAGCGCTGCACACTCCTTTTATACTGTTTGATTGAGGTTTTTATTTGGTTACCTTTTGTGCACAGCTGCTGTTGTTTTTTCCCCAATTTTAGTGCGCTCACATACCCTTACCATATAAAGAGCGACTGTTTTTATGTGTCCTGTTCACACTACAACCTGCGTTGCGTCGTGTTGGGTTGCAGTGCATACATGCTGCCTTTTAACACAATGCAGCATTGTAGTGTGACCAGGACACATAAAAACAGGGGCGGACTGACAACTCATGGGGCCCCCGGGCAATAGGGGATCATGGGGCCCCTGTGTCCTTACCCAAACTCATAAAAGCCTATGAAAAAGGTACCAGGGGCATCTCATGGGGCCCCCTACTGACCCCGGGTCCTCGGGCAGTGCCAAGTTTCCAAATGGTCAGTCCGCCCCTGCATAAAAACAATTTTTTTATGTGTCTGCGCGTTCCCCTGCGTTTTACAAGTGTGCTAAAACGCAGATCAACGCACGTTGATGCACATTAAAATGCACATATAATGAATGTGCATCCATCTTCCCTGCATTTTGGTACAAGTCGGTGTGAATTCAGCCTCAGGGTTGCCATGCGTTGGGGTTGCATTTGTGAGCACATTCCGAACGCATGGCAACCAGAAAATAATGGTTCCCTATGAACGCAGTGCACTGAAAAAAAATTGACTTTTTCCAACACACAGCAACACATTCAAATGCACGCCAACACGCATACTGTAAATGCAATGCAAATCAAAGCAACAAAAAAAAAACACAACACATGTAGTGCGCGCCTCGCCGGGTGACACCGACCGCACGGGGTGACACCGGACCCGCTTCATGAAAAGGTAAGTTGGAACAGGGGTGGACTGACAACTGATGGGGCCCCGGGCAATAGGGGATCATGGGGCCCCTGTGTCCTTGCCCAAACTCAAAAAAAGCCTATGAAAAAGGTACTAGGGGCATCTCATGGTCTGACTCTCATTCCCGGGGATGTCCGGAGCAGGGGCGGACTGACAACTCATGGGGCCCCCGGACAATAAGAGATCATGGGGCCCCTGTGTCCTTGCTCACACTCAAACCACACCCAAAAAAGCCTATGAAAGGTACCAGGGGCATCTCATGGGGCCCCCTACTGACCCCGGGCCCTCGGGCAGTGCTCGAGTTTCCAAATGGTCAGTCCGCCCCTGAGTTGGAAAGAAAGCCGATGATCCCCGCAGGATGGATCGGATCTGTGGATTGAGCATAATGGTTCAATCCACAGATCCGATCCATTCTGCGGGGATCGTTGCAGGGGGTGTCACCAAGTGTTATCGCACCGGGTGACACCAACCCTAGGGACGCCCCTGATGTGGTGTGAATCAGCCCTAATGTAGTGCATAATGCATTTTATGTGCATTTTGTACTGCCAGGAGGAAGTGCTAACCATATAGCCACTGTGCTGCCCCAAGCACACCATAAATCACTTATTAATCACTGATTTATGGTGTACTGAGGTTACACCTTAGATATATTTTGGGGGTTTTCACTGTCATATATGGTTTTGTATTTGTGCATTCTATTCTATATATCTTGATATTCATTAATCACCTATTTATGGTGCATTTAGGTCAGGAGTGTATTTACCACAAGGCTAACCAGGCATTTGCCTAGGGCAGCATTTTTCAGGGGGGGCAGCACTGCCCCTTGGAAAAAGGGACAGAAAAAAGGACACACGCAGACCATGGTGGGTTCCGAGAGATGCTGTTGGTTTCATGATGGTGTATGCACAGCCCGACTCTCATTCCTGGAGATGTCCGGAGCTGTGAAGGTGAGTGTCTTTCTCTCTCTCGCCAAGGGGGATGGTGGCTGGTGAATGGGGGGGGCAGTGGTGTTCTTGGTCAATGTCAGGCTCTTTCTGTGAGGGGGGCACCAATTTGTGTGTTGCCTAGGGCAGCACAAAACCTGAATACACCACTGATTTAGGTTACATCCTAGATTTAGTATTGTGGGGGTTCCACAGTTATATATGATTTTTATGTGCATTCTATTCTATATTTATTTTGAGATTTATATGCTCTTTCTGTGAAGTTTTCTGTTTATTTTGATCCAAATGATTTATTATTAGCGCAGCAACAACTTACTATATTTCAATATTGTCCATTGTGGTATGTGGGAGGGTGTGAGTGGCTGTATTTAGAGATTGACATTTTGAGCGCGGGAGGACTATGTAGATAGATATGTTTATGAGTCACATCTCAATTTTTCCTATGTGACCAGGAATGAAAACGATCGAAAATGCATGAAAAACGCATTATGTGTCGTGTTCATTTCTTCAATGAACCTGGGTCCTCCTGGGTCTTCAATGGGTCCTCCTGGGTCTCCTACCATATTTCTGTGTCAGCAGTGGGGTCCTCTTGGGTCTCCTACCATATTTCTGTGTCAGCAGTGGGTCCTCCTGGGTCTCCTACCATATTTCCGTGTCAGCAGTGGGGTCCTCCTGGGTCTCCTACCATATTTCCGTGCCAGCAGTGGGGCCTCTTGGGTCTCCCACCACATTTCCGTGTCAGCAGTGGGATCCTCCTGGGTCTGCTACCATATTTCTGTGTCAGCAGTGGGATCCTCCTGGGTCTCCTACCATATTTCTGTGTCAGCAGTGGGGTCCTCCTGGGTCTGCTACCATATTTCTGTGTCAGCAGTGGGGTCCTCCTGGGTCTCCTACCATATTTCTGTGTCAGCAGTGGGATCCTCCTGGGTCTCCTCCCATATTTCTGTGTCAGCAGTGGGGTCCTCCTGGGTCTCCTACCATATTTCTGTGTCATCAGTGGGGTCCTCCTGGGTCTCCTACCATATTTCTGTGTCAGCAGTGGGGTCCTCCTGGGTCTCCTACCATATTTCTGTGTCAGCAGTGGGGTCCTCCTGGGTCTCTTACCATATTTCTGTGTCAGCAGTGGGGTCCTCCTGGGTCTCCTACCATAGCGTCCCTTTTCATTCAGATGGCGACGTATAGTGTGAGTGGACACAGTTGTACTCTGTGCCTGAAGGTCGGCTTGAATTTGTCTGAAAGTTGATGGAGGTTTTTTAGCCACCATGCCAACAATCCTTCGTTGCAATCTTTGATCAATTTTTCTCTTTCATCCACGTCCAGGGAGATTAGCTACAGTGCCATGGGCTGTAAACGTCTTGACAATGTTGCGTACAGTGGACACAGGAACATTAAGATCTCTGGAGATGGAATTGTAACCCTGAGATTGTCCTTGCTTTTCCACCATTTTTGTTCTCCAATCCTCAGACAATTCTTTGCTGCTCTTTCTCTTCTTTGTTCTCCATGTGGCACACAACAGAAAGGTGGAGGCCATTTGTCACCATTTTAGCTGGTTGCCGGTGTGATTTCTATATGATCAGCACCTGGTCATGGATACGGGGGAGTTAAATGACAAATGACAGGAGCGTCACAAACTGGGAATGCAATTATTTCTTACAATTTTGAGAAGGTGCCAATAATTCTGTCCAGTCCATTTTGTGGGGTTTTCCGTGGAATGTGTCAGATTTGGCTTTTTCGTTTCTCCACCTTTTTTTTATACCAATGCAAACACAAGAAATAAACACGAGCAAGCCGAAACATTTGTAATTGTAACAATTTTCTGGGTGAAGCGGTGCGTTATCGGGGGGGGGACAATATTTTTTGCCATGACTTTATATTGTCTAATGCAGGCCATAGATGGGTCGAAAATCGGCTGATTTTTGCACCATTAATGGGTTAATTGGTCGTCCGTTTTTCTGGATTTTGGCACTTTTTTTCATCGGTAAAGTTGGAAAAAAATCGTCCGATTTTGCCGATTTTCGCGGCAATGATGGGCAAATTGGCCGATCTTTTTACCGATAAAAAAATCTGCGCATGAGCCGTGACCTGCAAGAAAAAGAAGAAGAAGAGGAAAAAGAAGAGGAAGAAAAAGAAGAAGAAGAAAAAGAAGAAGAAAAAGAAGAAGAAAAAAAGGAGAAGAAAAAGAAGAAGAAAAAGAAGAAGAAAAAGAAAAGAAGAAGAAAAAGAAGAAAAAGAAGAGGAAGAAAAATAAGAAGAAGAAGAAGAAAAAGAAAAGAAGAAGAAAAGAAGAGGAAGAGAGAGAAGAAGAAGAAGAAGAAGAGGAAGAAGAAAAAGAAGAATTCCAGTCCGCTATTATATTTGACATGAAAAAGTATTGCAGTTGCAACAATGTATCTATTTGTATCCGAAGAGAAACATCTGTATCCGAAATGGATACAAACAGATACAATGTTGCAACCACAATACTTTTTAATGTCAAATATAATAGCGGAGGTCTCTGCAGGGACAGAAGTAATTAAATGCTGGCTGTAGACGGGACAAAAATCGGCCGATTTTTTTTACCGTTGGTGGTAACGTCGTCCTATTAAACGACCGATTTTTCTTTTTATTTAAAAACGGACGGTTTTTGACCCGTCTATGGCCTGCATAACGCTAGGTTCTGACTTGACGGTTAGAGTGACATCAGAACCCAAATGTGTGTATTTGTTCCAAATCAGTGATTCAGAAAGGACTGCAATTAATATGTATGAGAACTAGCACCCGGCCTCCGTGTTCACACTGCATGAATCAATGGCATAGAACAGTGTGGGAATGTGAGGAATTTCCCAGAATCCCTCAGTCCACCTACCACCACCATATTATAACCATTAATTGAGGAGTTGGAGTATTTGGATTACAGACACTGGAGAACTTTACTCTCCTGAAACCAAACTATAAGGCTTTCAGGTCCATTTATAACACATTTGTTGGACGAACGTCGCACACACCCATGCATGCTCAACTAATCTTGTCTGTCTGGCACCAACAACCATGCCATGTTCAAAGTCACTTAAATCCCCTTTCTTCCCCATTCTGATGCTCGATTTGAACTTCAGTAAGTCGTCTTCACCATGTCTAGATGCCTAAATGCATTGAGTTGCTGCCATGTGATTAGCAATTTGTGTTACCAAGCAATTGAACAGATGGACCTAATAAAGACCAGTGAGTATACATCTCTTCTTATCTTTTTTAAAACTTTACATATTAACTAAATTATACTCCAAACTTTTTTTTTCCATTTTTATCCGATTAATTGAAACAATAATCGGCCAGCTAATCGATTATGAAAATAAGTTTATTGCCAGAAGGACTCAAGAGCATGGAGGAGATTCCAGGAGACAAGAGCATGGAGGAGATTCCAGGAGACAAGAGCATGGAGGAGATTCCAGGAGATGGGCAGTCACTCTAGGAGAGCTGGACAGGGCCGTAGAAGGTCCTTAACCCATCAGCAGGACCGGTATCTGCTTCTTTGTGCAAGGAGGAACAGGATGGGCCCTGCCAGAGCCCTACAAAATGACCTCCAGCAGGCCACTGGTGTGAATGTCTCTGACCAAACAATCAGAAACAAGCTTCATGAAGGTGGCCTGAGGGCCCGACGTCCTCTAGTGGGCCCTGTGCTCACTGTCCGGCACCATAGAGCTCGAATGGCATTTGCCATTGAACACCAGAATTGGCAGGTCCACCACTGGCGCCCTGTGCTTTTCACAGATGAGAGCAGGTTCCCCCTGAGCACATGTGACAGACGTGAAAGGATCTGGAGAAGAAGTGGAGAACGTTCTGCTGCCTGTAACATGGTTCAGCATGACTGTTTTGGTGGTGGGTCAGTGATGGTCTGGGGAGGCATATCCATGGAGGGACGCAGAGACCTCTACAGGCTAGACAATGGCAACCTGACTGCCATTAGGTATGGGAATGAAATCCTTGGACCCATTGTCAGACCCTACGCTGGTGCAGTGGGTCCTGGGTTCCTCCTGGTGCAGTGGGTCCTGGGTTCCTCCTGGTGCAGTGGGTCCTAAGTTCCTCCTGGTGCAGTGGGTCCTGGGTTCCTCCTGGTGCAGTGGGTCCTAAGTTCCTCCAAGTGCACGACAATGCCCAGCCTCGTGGGGAGAGTATGCAGGCAGTTCCTGGAGGATGAAGGAATTGATACCATTGAATGGCCCCCACGCTCACCTGACCTAAATCCAATAGAACACCTCTGGGATGTCATGTTTCGGTCCATCTGACGCCTCCAGGTTGCACCTCAGACTGTCCAGGAGCTCAGTGATGCCCTGGTCCAGATCTGGGAGGAAATCCCCCAGGACACCATCCGTGGTCTCATTAGGAGCCTCCCCCGACGTTGTCAGGCATGAATACAAGTACGTGGGGGCCACACAGACTACTGAGGACCATTCTGAGTTGCTGCAATGACATTTCAGCAAAATTGACTCGCCTGCTGCATCATATTTTCACTTTGATTTTCGGGGTGTCTTTGAATTCAGTCCTCTGTAGGTCGATCATTTTCATTTCCATCAAACGATGGGGCATCCTTACGTTCCTAACACATTACCCCGTCCATGTCAGTATAGAGATCCAGCAGGAGATTTCTCCCCATTGAGATCTGATGGGTTTTCAAAGTCTTCCTTTCATTTTTTTTAGCAGTATATATAGGGTATTCCCTTTGTATCCCGAACAATTCTTCTGGAAGTTGTGGCTGAAATCTTTCTGGGACTACCTGTACTTGGCTTGGTATCAAGAGGTCCCGGAATTTTCTACTTCTTAGTGGAAGTGATGATTGGCATATTCAAGGCTTTGGACATCTTTTTATGTCCTTTTCCATCGTTATAAAGTTCCATTACCTTGTTACGCAGGACTTTTGACAGTTCTTTTTTGATCCCTATGACTCAGTATCTAGCCTAGTCAGTGCTTCCATGTATGAGCTAACAAACGCATTGACTATTTATACACTGACACTAATTGCAATTTAAAAAGCCACAGATGTGGGACATTAACCTCTAATTGGCATTTTAACCCGTGTGTGTCACCTTGTGTGTCTGTACCAAGGCCGAACATTCCAGGGGATGGAAACTTTTGATCCGGGGGAGTGGAGACTTCTGATCTGGTGGCGGAGACTTCTGATCTGGGGGCGGAGACTTCTGATTCGGGCCATTTGGGTGATTTCTGTTATCATTATTATTTAAAAAGGAGCCAAACAACTATTTGATAATAAATGGCTTCATATGATCATCATCCTTCAATAAAAGAGAATTTTTGGCATGATCCAGGGGCGGACTGACAACTCATGGGGCCCCCGGGCAATAGGGGATCATGGGGTCCCTGTGTCCTTGCCCAAACTCAAAAAAGCCTACGGAAAAGGTACCAGAGGCATCTCATGGGGCCCCCTACTGACCCCGGGCCCTCGGGCAATGCCCGAGTTTCCAAATGGTCAGTCCGCCCCTGGCATGATCAGTCATATTTTCAATATCAATGCCAACATTTCACAATTTCTGCCAGGGGTATGTAAACTTTTGAGCACAACTGTATACTGCCATTTGTAAACACTATAACTTTCACGTAAAACAATTAATTTACACGTATTGGGATTTTTTTTTTTTGCAAAGACATGAAGCAGAATACATTTTGAACTAAATTTATGCTGAAATTTGATTTTTAAATTGTTTTTACTGAATATGTTTAATAGAAAAAAGTCAAAAACACACTTTTTTTTTAAATTGTTGGTCTTTTTTTGTTTACAGCTCAAAAAAATAAAAACACACAGGTGATCAAATACCTCCAAAAGAAAGCTTTATTAGTGGGGAAAAAAAGGACATACATTTAATTTGGGTGCAGCGTTGCATGACCGCACAATTGTCAGTTAAATTAACGCAGTTCAGTCTTGCAAAAAATGGCCGAGTCAGGAAAGGGGGGGAAATCCTCAGGAGAGCAAGTGATTAAGGGGTGTGGTGGGGGGGGGGTCTTATGCCTACATACATTTGTTGAAGTGTTACTAAATCCAGGACCCTGCATTCACTTTATTCGCTCTCCCCGAACCTTGCATTCACTAAATCCGCTCTCCCTGGACCCTGCATTCACTATATCCGCTCTCCCCGGACCCTGCATTCACTATATCCGCTCCCCCCGAATTCTGCATTCACTATATCCGCTCTCCCCGGACCGCACATTCACTATATCCGCTCTCCCCGGACCCCGCATTCACTATATCCGGTCTCCCCGGACCCTGCATTCACTTTATCCGCTCTCCCTGGACCCTGCATTCACTATATCCGCTCTCCCCGGACCCTGCATTCACTATACTTGCTCTCCCCGGACCCCGCGTTCCCTATATCCGCTCTCCCCGGACCCTGCATTCACTATATCCGTTCTCCCCGAACCCCGCATTCACTATATCCACTCTCCCCGGACTCTGCATTCACTATTTCCACTCTCCCCGGACCCTGCATTCACTATATCCGCTCTCCCCGGACCCTGCATTCACTATATCCACTCTCCCCGGACTCTGCATTCACTATTTCCACTCTCCCCGGACCCTGCATTCACTATATCCGGTCTCCCCGGACACTGCATTCATTATATGCGCTCTCCACGGACCCTGCATTCACTATATCCACTCTCCCCGGACCCTGCATTCACTATATCTGGTCTCCCCGGACCCTGCATTCACTAAATCCGCTCTCCCTGGACCCTGCATTCACTATGTCCACTCTCCCCGGATCCCGCATTCACTATATCCGCTCCCCCCGAATTCTGCATTCACTATATCCGCTCTCCCCGGACCGCACATTCACTATATCCGCTCTCCCCGGACCCCGCATTCACTATATCCGGTCTCCCCGGACCCTGCATTCACTTTATCCGCTCTCCCTGGACCCTGCATTCACTATATCCGCTCTCCCCGGACCCTGCATTCACTATACTTGCTCTCCCCGGACCCCGCGTTCCCTATATCCGCTCTCCCCGGACCCCGCGTTCCCTATATCCACTCTCCCCGGACTCTGCATTCACTATTTCCACTCTCCCCGGACCCTGCATTCACTATATCCGCTCTCCCCGGACCCTGCATTCACTATATCCACTCTCCCCGGACCCTGCATTCACTATATCCACTCTCCCCGGACTCTGCATTCACTATTTCCACTCTCCCCGGACCCTGCATTCACTATATCCGGTCTCCCCAGACCCTGCATTCCCTATATCCGCTCTCCTCGGACCCTGCATTCACTATATCCGGTCTCCCCGGACACTGCATTCATTATATGCGCTCTCCACGGACCCTGCATTCACTATATCCACTCTCCCCGGACCCTGCATTCACTATATCCACTCTCCCCGGACCCTGCATTCACTATATCTGGTCTCCCCGGACCCTGCATTCACTATATCCGCTCTCCCTGGACCCTGCATTCACTGTATCTGGTCTCCCCGGACCCTGCATTCACTATATCCACTCTCCCCGGACCCTGCATTCACTATATCTGGTGTCCCTGGACCCTGCATTCACTATATCCGCTCTCCCCGGACCCTGCACCCACTATATGCGCTCTCCCCCGGACCCCGCATTCACTATATCCGCTCTCCCCGGACTCTGCATTCACTATATCCGCACTCCCCGGACCCTGCATTCACTATATCTGGTGTCCCCGGACCCTGCATTCACTATATCTGGTCTCCCCGGACCCTGCACCCACTATATGCGCTCTCCCCGGACCCTGCATTCACTATATGCGCTCTCCCCCGGACCCTGCATTCACTATATCTGCTCTCCCCGGACCCTGCACCCACTATATGCGCTCTCCCCCGGACCCCGCATTCACTATATCTGGTCTCCCCGGACCCCGCATTCACTATATCTGCTCTCCCCGGACCCTGCATTCACTATATCTGGTCTCCCCGGACCCTGCACCCACTATATGCGCTCTCCCCGGACCCTGCATTCACTATATCTGGTCTCCCCGGACCCCGCATTCACTATATCTGCTCTCCCCGGACCCCGCGTTCACTATATCCGCTCTCCCCGGACCCCGCATTCACTATATCTGGTCTCCCCGGACCCCGCGTTCACTATATCTGGTCAGGAAGGGGGGGTAAATCCTCTGGAGGGCAAGGGGTTAAAAAGGTGACAAAATCAACAGAATATGAAAAAAACGAAACAAAAAAATGACAAAGCGACTCTTGGAGCAAACTAAACCGCTGCACAAGCTTTTCTGAACCAGTCAAATGGAAAAGAGTCAAACCTGAAGAACAAAACAACTAAAATGACCCAATGTGAACGAAATAATAATCAAGAAAAAAGCAAAGGGGCAGAGAGAACACTTCGGAGGAACATATTCATCACCGTCGTACAATGGCCGGTGTGGTGGTTGTGGCTTTGTGTGTTGCGCACCGAAAACTGACAGCAATGCGTTTTGTATTTTTTTTCTTCTCGTCTCTCTGGAGTGACTGCATCTTAAAGAGGTCACCTCGTCCCCACATCAAACCGCACTTCTGTCTGCAGAGCAAAGATTTGCCTAGATTACTGTAAGCGGCAGAGAGGGAACTACACAGCCGTCAGTCTAATTATAACTTCCAGGGACAGTTTACAGCACTGCAGGTGTGCGAAGATGCAGAGGAACTGTCTGTGGTCCAACCCGACCAATGACATCCTTCCCTTTATTTGTCCTCTGCTGACACAACAGTCAAAATTAGAACAGGGAATGCTTAGAAAAGGAGAAACACTTCATTGTTTAAATGTTTCGTCTCTAAACTGTGACCCGAGACCCAGATGCAGGTTTTTTTGCTAGTCTTTACCCTTCGGACACTATTCATCCCACTGACACCAATGATGGGTCACTATTCCTCCCACTGACACCAATGATGGGGCACTATTCCTCCCATTGACACCAATGATGGGGCACTATTCCTCCCACTGACACCAATGATGGGGCACTATTCCTCCCACTGACACCAATGATGGGGCACTATTCCTCCCACTAATACCAATGATGGGGCACTATTCCTCCAACTGACACCAATGATGGGAACTATTCCTCCCACTGACACCAACGATGGGGCACGATTCCTTCCACTGATACCAATGATGGGGCACTATTCCCCCCACTGATACCAATGATGGGGCACTATTCCTCCAACTGACACCAATGATGGGGCACTATTCCCCCCACTGATACCAATGATGGGGCACTATTCCTCCAACTGACACCAATGATGGGGCACTATTCCTCCCACTGACACCAATGATGGGGCACTATTCCTCCAACTAACACCAATGATGGGGCACGATTCCTTCCACTGACACCAATGATGGGGCACTATTCCTCCAACTGACACCAATGATGGGGCACGATTCCTTCCACTGACACCAATGATGAGGCACTATTCCTCCCACTGATACCAATGATGGGGTGCTATTCCTCCCACTGACACCAATGATGGGGCACTATTCCTCCTTCTACTGACCACAGGAGCTATGTAATTTTTTTAATCCCACTGACCACCAAGACTTAGGTAAAGTGTACTCTCAGTGATTCTGGGCCCAGGACATTTTCTACTGCCATTGGCCACAATCTGACCCCCTAAAGTCTAAAGGACAGTAAACTGGCCTTTTGCTTAGAAAATCTAGAGACCCCTGTTTAAAACTTTATTAAATCTCCTAGAGGACCATGGGCATATAGTTCTTGGCCCAGCTCCGTTCCATGCTACGGTTGCTGAGCAGCATGGTCACGCCGATCTCCTTCCCTCTCCCCTCATTGCTGTCCAGTGAGGACATTTCTGTGCTCCCCTTACTGCCACCATGAGTTCATGGCTTGTGAGCGCTCCATGGGCCTTATTCATCCATAGTATATTGCTTCAATGGCTAATTAAAAGGTCAGTCAACCCAAAAGTGATATTTTGGTTACTGATGGGGCACCGGTTTCTTATATATCTCGGATACTCCGACAGTGAGAGATCCCTGCTGTCAGTTTTGGTTCTGCTTCTGCTGTTTTCAGTGTTCCCACCCACCTTTGGTTGTTTCAGCTACTCCTGTTGTAGCACCCCATTGTATAGGATTGTTAAATCAGTTTCCAAGCCAATGTCTACAGATGAACGTTCGGAGATGGTGGGCCTGAGAACCTAATGACCATCTCCCCAGTTCACAGGTTTTTCAGACTCTGACTAATTTCGGTCCTCGGGTCACGTTGGGAATAATTAGTTTATACACGAGAGACCTCTCCATTCCCAGCAGTTCCAGGCTCATTCCACAGCAGATCTCGCCAAACAATCAAGGCCCATGAGACATGGGTGCCCTGGTTGTTGATGCATGTGCACCCAGGGGAAACTTTCCTGCCGATCGGGTGGAACTATCTCCACTTGGCCACCACCTCTCAAAATGGAAAGCAAGCATACCCTCTACATCTGTCTCTTTCTGAGGTCCATCTCTGTCTCCCTCTTACTGCCTCTTCCCTAAAAATTCCTTCGGGTCAAAACAGTTGAGTGGCAGGGGCCATCAATCCCAAAGGTTGAGAATCCTAGCTACAGGGAACTCCATCCTGCTACATGGTTACATTCTCCATATTATAAAATGAACATGATGAGGGCAGGGCTTGTGGGGTGCTATGGTGCTGAGCGATCAGGCAGCAAGAGAATTGCTGGTCCAGTTGGCAATGGAAATGTTCATCATGGTTTCAAAGTCAAGGCACCTCATGGCACAGGCACAAAATATCGGCAGCAATAAATAATACAACAATTGTGCCGTGCTTACATGGACTCCATCCCGGAGGCCTGTGTCCTTAAGTGGGATTCCTCATGGTCATGCAACAGGACTCAGGTGAGGGAAGTTGTCAGGGATCGCCGCGGCGCTGGTCCCGGTGCAGGCGCAGTATACCGACTCGCACTGGTGTGCGGGTGCTAGGTCCTGGCCGACGGAGCTCGCCCATGCGCACTGGGGTGTGCGCCTGGCACCATTGACAGCGCCGGGCGCGGTATTTAAATCCCCCCTGTGCTGTCACTGGTTGCCGTATGGTCTTATCTGAATCCTGTTCCTGAACCTGTGTATTCGTGTTGCTGACCCGGATTGCTCTGACCTTGCTGATTTCTCCTGTCCCGACCCTTGGCTTGCCTGACCTCGCTCCTGGATGCCCCCTTGTGGATCTGATCTCTTGTTGTTGACCTGGCGTGTGACCCGACCATTTTCTGCCCGCTGCTTTGTACCGCACCGGCCCCACGGCTACCGACTCAGCTTGTCTGACCTCGCACCTGCTCCTCCATCCATCCATCTGTCCATCCCGTCGGGTTATCCCTGCCTCCTCACATCAGGCTCTCACCCAGCAGGAACCTCTGGCGAGCTCCTCTACCACTGGTGGGTATACCCAGGGGCCACGACCTGGTCTCGGTTCACTCCAAGTCCATCCCCACCATCAGGGGCCCTGGTGAACAAGTGAACTGGGACTTAGACTCCGCGCTCTGGGGAAGCCTGACCAGTGGGCTGCTAGAGGTACCACCAGGCGGTTCCTTACAGAAGTATCTTAGCTTCTATGTTACTTCACCAGCATGATAGATATCCCACAATGGGATCTGAGTAGCAGAGCTGGGGTGCTGTTTGCCAAGTCCAGGGACAGTACAGCGGGATCCAAATGCCTCCAAACTATCGCTATACAGCAGGAGCCTTTCTCTGCACGAAACCTTAACCAAGTTACATCAAAGTAGTATCCAAGTCGTCAGGCAGTCGCACGACTTTCAGGACGCAGTATTGTGAACCAAGACTTAAGGTGAGGGGTGTCCCTAGGGTTGGTGTCACTCGGTGCGATAACACTTGGTGACACCCCTCTCCGACGATCCCCGCAGAATGGATCAGATCTGCGGATTGGGGAGCATAATGGATCGGACTCCGCAGATCCGAACCATCCTGTGGGGATCGTTGGCATGTTTCAGATCTGCTGACTGAGCATAATGGATCGGAGTCTGATCCATTATGCTCCCCAATCCGCATTATGCTCCCCATCCTGCGGGGATCGTCGGCATGCAACCTATACGGGGTGACACCGGACCTGTTCCACAAAAAGGTAAGTTGTAAAGAAAGCCGACGATCCCGTCGGCTTGCTTTACAACTTACCTTTTTGTGGAGCGGGTCTGGTGTCACCCCGTGCGGTCGGTGTCACCCGGTGCGGGCCGAACCCCCCTTCACTTGCCTCGGGACGCCCCTGCCTCCACCTCACACTGAATGCAGGCATTTTGGTGCGCTTTCAGAAAGTGCACCACACCGGCAAGTTATAATAGAAGTCTATGGCAAAGAGTAGCTAACCTGCAAGGAAGCCGCACTGTACCTAGACTCCAGTCAGTAAGTTTTGACGTTGATAGTAAGATGTTGTGTACACTGGCTGCCTGTAATAAAAGTACAAAAAAAAAACACCACATGCAGAAAAATAGAGAGGAATTAATGATCTCCAATCATTGAGGATGCCAGTTTTGGAGAAATGCGTCGGGCGGTGTCTTCTGTGACGTCACCACGTTGCGACCGGTGGTGTGACACCACTGGAAGTTTGAATTTGTACACTGCCTTTATGCACCTTATCTATGTAAGTGCAATATTTTACTGAATAAATGTTTGAGTTTTATCGGGTTGCACTATGAAGTCTCTTCTGTTTTAATCCTTCTCTGTACAGAGAGCGGTTCGATGTGAGGAATTAGTTGTGGTGAACCCACAGCCGTCCATCCATCTCCCTTGATATTGCTAGCATGGGTGTCAGTGTGGAATCTGAACACCGTCTGCTTGTTTGATCTCTTGATTGGAGACCAATGTGTCTGGTAAGAGGCTGATCTGTCCGTTGTGGCGAGCACTTGTGGACACCATAGCACTTTGTTGGAGGATTTTATTCAGCACACAGCACTTTCACATTGGATTTGGGACTTTTTGCTCATTTCTATTATGTACATGGGTTTTTAGCACTTTAGATGCATTTTGTGCACATTTTGTATATGCACATATTTATTTATGCTAGTCTCCAGGACTTCTCCAGAGCTTCCCCCATCCTCTGGAACTCTCTACCAAATTTTCTTAGACTATCAATCCCAATCCCTCCACTGGCCTCCACTCAGTGTCCTCCATCCCTCCATCCCTATCTGCCAATCCCTCCACTGGCCCCCATTCAGTGTCCTCCATCCCTCTCTGCCAATCCCTCCACTGGCCCCCATTCAGTGTCCTCCATCCTTCTCTGCCAATCTCTCCACTGGCCTCCACTCAGTGTCCTCCATCCCTCTCTGCCAATCCCTCCACTGGCCTCCACTCTGTGTCCTCCATCCCTCTCTGCCAATCCCTCCACTGGCCTCCACTCAGTGTCCTCCACCCCTCACTGCCAATCCCTTCACTGGCCTCCACTCAGTGTCCTCCACCCCTCTCTGCCAATCCCTCCACTGGCCTCCACTCAGTGTCCTCCACCCCTCTCTGCCAATCCCTCCACTGGCCTCCACTCAGTGTCCTCCACCCCTCACTGCCAATCCCTCCACTGGCCTCCACTCAGTGTCCTCCACCCCTCACTGCCAATCCCTCCACTGGCCTCCACTCAGTGTCCTCCACCCCTCTCTGCCAATCCCTCCACTGGCCTCCACTCAGTGTCCTCCACCCCTCTCTGCCAATCCCTCCACTGGCCTCCACTCAGTGTCCTCCACCCCTCTCTGCCAATCCCTCCACTTTCCTCCACTCAGTGTCCTCCATCCCTCTCTGCCAATCCCTCCACTGGCTTCCCATTGCCCAATGGATAAAATTCAAAACATTAATAATAACATATAAAGCCATTTATAACTCCGCCCCAAATTACATCACCGATCGTGTCTCCAAATATCACCCAAACCGTACTCTCCGCTCCTCGCACGACCTCCTGCTCTCTTGTCTCCTCCTCCTTTGCTAGTCTCCAGGACTTCTCCAGAGCTTCCACCATCCTCTGGAACTCACTACCCCAATCTATCAGACTATCGCCTACTCTGCTCACTTTTAGGCGATCTCTGAAAACCGATCTCTTCAGGGAAGCCTATCCTACCCTCAGCTAATAATGGAATCTTCTACTCCTCCTACCAGTCCATCCCCCACAGTTATTACCTTTTGTACCACTAGCCCCTCCCTCCTAGATTGTAAGCTCCAAGGATCAGGGCCCTCCTATCCCTCTTGTATTGAACTGTATTGTTGCTGTATTGTCTCCCGTTATATTGTAAAGTGCTGAGCAAACTGTTGGCGCCATAAATCCTGTATAATAATAATAATTTATGGTCTATCATTGGTATATTGTGTTTAGTTGTTGTGGCAGATTGGTTTAGTGTACAGCGCACTCATTTATTTATTTTTTTAATTTTTTCCGGTATTAAGGACAAGAGTAGCAGCAGCTCACTTTATTTATTCATTCATTTATTCACTGCAATTTATATTATATTTTGACACTTTTATTATTTGTTGGTTGTAGTTCAGGTTTTCTCTTTTCACATTCAGGGTGTTGTCAGGAAAGACGACCCAGAAACATGTATTCTTCACCCGGACTCTTGCAACTGTCGTCCAAGTTTTTGAAATGACGTCCCGGTAACGTCCGGGGGGATTTCAGCGCCCCCATCTGACTGTATTATGGACGTTTGCAAGGAGGGTTACAGTTTTCACAGCTTTTCATATCATAACGTATATCATCAAGTAAAAACAGAACCATAAAACAATATATTTAAAAGCACCAGCTCAGCGCTCTACCTACATCTTTAACAACACCACAATTCGAGTGGAAAACGACAGTCAGTAAGTTTTGACGTTGATGGCAAGATGTTGTGTACACTGACTGCCTGTAATAAACGTACAAAAAAACACCACATGCAGAAAAATAGAGAGGAATTATTATACTTTGCATCATGATTACCATAAATTACTAATTGTTTATACAACGAAACTGGAAGAAAAACATGAAGAGCTAAAAGAAAAAAAAAGTAAAAACTTGCTTATAGAAAAACTAATATACATATATATATATATACACACATATACATATATACAGTTGCAAGAAAAAGTATGTGAACCGCTTGGGATTACGTGGAGTTTTGCATGAATTGGGCATAAAATGTGCTCTGAACGTCATCTAAGTCACAACAATAGAAGAACACAGTCTGCTGAACATAATACTACACAAACATTAGATGTTGCCATGGTTTAATTGCACATAACATGTAAACATTCACAGTGCAGGGAGGAAAAAGTATGTGAACCTTTGGACTTAATAACTGGTTGACCCTCCTTTGGCACCAATAACCTCAACCAAACGTTTCCTGTAGTTGCAGATCAGACCTGCACAACGATCTGGAGTCATTTTGGACCACTCCTCTTCACAAAACTGTTTCAGTGTAGCAATATTCTTGGGATGTCTGGTGTGAATTGCTCTCTTAAGGTCATGCCACAGCATTTCAATCGGGTTGAGGTCAGGACCCTGACTGGGCCACTCCAGAAGGTGTATTCTGTGCTGTTGCAGCCATTGTTTTGTTGAATTACTTGTATGCTTTGGGTCATTGTCCTGTTGCATCACCCATCCTCTGCGGAGCTTCAGTTGGCGGACAGATGGTCGTACGTTTTCCTGCAAAATGTCTTGATAAACTCTGGAATTCATTTTCCCATCAATGACAACAATCCGTCCAGGCCCTGAGGCAGCAAAGCAGCCCCAAACCATGATGCTCCCTCCGCCATGTTTCACAGTGGGGATGAGGTTTTGATGTTAGTGTGCTGTGCCTTTTTTCTCCACACATAGTGTTGTGCGTTCTTCCCAAACAACTCAATCTTGGTTTCATCTGTCCACAGTATATTTTGCCAGTAGTGCTGTGGAACATCCAGGTGCTCTTTTGCAAACTTCAAACGTGCTGCAATATTCTTTTTGGACAGCAATGGCTTCCTCCGTGGTGTCCTCCCATGTACTCCATTCTTGTTTCATGTTTTCCTTATTGTAGGTCTTTAGCTGACACTCTGGGATTCTTCTTTACCTCATGCAGCATTCTGCGCTGTGCTCTTGCAGTCATTTTTACAGGACGAAGGGTAGGAAAAAAAGCCCAGAGAATAGCAAATGATGCCCATAGGTGAGCACAGACAAAGCACACATGTGAAAGGAATCAGGTACAGCACTGCAGCAAGGAGGTAAGAACACAAACAAGAAACTGCAGGCTAACTTGTGACAGACGTTTCCAGAGCAGGGGCGGACTGACCATTTGGAAACTCGGGCACTGCCCAAGGGCCCAGGGTCAGTAGGGGCCCCATGAGATGCCTCTGGTACCTTTTTCATAGGCTTTTTTGAGTTTGGGCAAGGACACAGGGGCCCCATGATCCCCTATTGCCCGGGGGCCCCATGAGTTGACAGTCCGCCCCTGTTCCAGAGCATAGGGAGAGAGATTCAAATGACCAGTTTGAACCTATATCATGCCCTAGCCAATCCCCGGAGAGGAGTGTCCAAAAGCTGACTGGGGAGCCTTAAGTGGCATTTTTCAGGGGGGTGGTGCCGCCCCCAGCAGTGGCACAAAAGACCCGTTATGTTTGCAGGCTTGCGCACGGCTAGAGGACAGTGGCCACCGGTATTGCAGGGCACACACAGGCTAGAGCCGGTAGAGAAGAGGAGCTGAGCAGCTGGACAAAGAAGGAGCCTCCGTTGATCAGTGAGTGCTGACCATTGTGTTGGGATCTGGGGAGAGCGCAGCGGAGGGTTCTGGCTGTGGATGGGGGAGGGAACCCAGCCCGGGGGAAGGGGAGATACTGGCTGGGGATGGGGGGGGGCACAATTTTTGTGTTGCCTGGGGTAGCACAAATCCTAAATATACCACTGCTCCAGTGGTTACAGCAGAAAAAGGTGAAGGTTCTAGAGTGGCCATCACAGTCTCCTGACCTTCATATCATCGAGCCGCTCTGGGGAGATCTCAAATGAGCGATTCTTGCAAGATGACCAAAGACTTTGCATGACCTGGAGGCATTTTACCAAGATGAATGGGCAGCTCTACCACCTGCAAGAATCTGAGGCCTCATAGACAACTATTACAGAAGACTGCATGCCCTCATTGATGCTAAAGGGGGCAACACACAGTATTAAGAACTATGGGGATGCAGACTTGTGAACAGGGAGCATTTCATTTGCCATGTTTTGTTTTATGATTGTGCCGTTCCGACTGACAATTAAATATGAATCTCATAAGAAATAAAAGAAATGTGACGGAAACCACATGACCTGGGCCCTTGGAGGAGCCTGGGGGCCAGCCTCCTTCCCATTGACTGTGGACACAGGACTATGAAGACCCCCCTCAGACCTTTTGGGGTTACAAAGATCATTTCTGCTGCTTTCCCCTGGTATTATGTTTAAGTCGCCCTGTGCCCACAACAGGTACAGGGTGTGAATCAAGCATGAAGGAGTTAATTTGGGAGCCCATTCCTGTTTTGTGAATAATTGGATTAACCTGGCTGACTCTAGGTGACCATCTCTAACTTCACTTAACCCCTCGCACTCCGAAGGATTTACCCCTCTTCCTGACCAGGCCATTTTTTGCATTACGGCGCCGCGTTACTATAACTGACAATTGCACGGTCATGCAACGCTGCACCCATATGAAGTTTACGTCCTTTTTTGCCCATGAATTGAGCTTTTTTTCGGTGTTATTTGATCGCCTGTGCGGTTTTTATTTTTTGCACTATAAGCAAAAAAAGACCGCCAATTTTGAGAAGAAAAACAATATTTTGGACTTTTTGCTATTAAACATGTCCAGTAAAAAAAATTAAAATTTCGTCATAAATTTAGGCCAAAGTGTATTCTGCTCCATGTCTTTGCTAAACAAAATCCCAATATGTGTAAATTAATTGGTTTACTTGAAAGTTATAGCGTTTACAAATGGCGGTATAGATACTGGGATTTTTTTTTTTTTCTACTAGTAATGGCGGAGATCAGCAACTTTTAGCGGGACTCTGGCCACAAGCTGCCTGCATTTCTCCTGAGGTTACCTGTGGGTTTTTCTTTGTATTCAAACAATTCTTTTGGCAGTTGTGGATGCAATCTTTCTTGGTCTACCCAACCTCAGCTTGGTATCAAGCGATCCTCAAATCTTCCACTTCTTAATAAGTGATTGAACTGTACTGACTGTCATATTCAAGGCTTTGGATATCTTTTTATGTCCTTTTCCATCTTTTATTATCTTTTTCATTACCTTGTTACTCAGGTCTTTTGACAGTTCTTTTCTGCTCCCCATGGCTCAGTATCTATCCTGCTCAGTGCATCCACGGGAGAGCTAACAAACACATTGACTATTTACAGTGGGGATCGAAAGTTTGGGCACCCCAGCTAAAAATTTGTATTAATGTGCATAAAGAAGCCAAGGAAAGATGGAAAAATCTCCAAAAGGCATCAAATTACAGATTAGACATTCTTATAATATGTCAACAAAAGTTAGATTTTATTTCCATCAATTGTCTGGGTTTGGGCACCCTGCAGAATTTATAGCATTCACTGCCCCCTTTGCAAAGCTGAGACCTGCCAGTGTCATGGATTGTTCTCAATCATCGTCTGGGAAGACCAGGTGATGTCAATCTCAAAGGTTTTAAATGCCCAGACTCATCTGACCTTGCCCCAACAGTCAACACCATGGGTTCTTCTAAGCAGTTGTCTAGAAAACTGAAACTGAAAATAGTTGACGCTCACAAAGCTGGAGAAGGCTATAAGAAGATAGCAAAGCGTTTTCAGATGTCAATATCCTCTGTTTGGAATGTAATTAATAAATGGCAGTCATCAGGAACAGTGGAAGTTAAAGCAAGATCTGGAAGACCAAGAAAAATATCAGACAGAACAGCTCGCAGGATTGTGAGAAAAACAATTCAAAACCCACGTTTGACTGCACGATCCCTCCAGAAAGATCTGGAAGACCAAGAAAATATTGTATTTGGAAAGATGACAAGGAGGTAGATTTTCCAAGATGATTTTCTATTCTACTGCATCAAAAACCTAGGAAATTATATATTTACATACAAATATGCTACTGAAGGAAATATATATATATATATATATATATATATATATATATACAGCTGCAAGAAAAACTATGTGAACCCCTTGGGATTACGTGGAGTTTTGCATGAAGTGGGCATTAAATGTGCTCTGAACATCATCTAAGTCACAACAATAGAAGAACACAGTCTGCTGAACATAATACTACACAAACATTAGATGTTGCCATGGTTTAATTGCACATAACATGTAAACATTCACAGTGCAGGGAGGAAAAAGTATGTGAGGCCCTAGCTTAATGACTTCTCCCAGAGCTAATTGGAGCCAGGAGTGAGCCAACCTTGACTCCAATCAGTGTGATGATATTGGATGTGTTGCTGACAGCTGTCCTGCCCTTAAAAAACACACACCTGTTTTGGGTTTACTGGTTTCAAGAAGCACTGTCTGATGTGAACCATGCCTCGCAGAAAAGAGCTCTCAGAAGACCTACGATCAAGAATTGTTGACTTGCATGAAGCTGGAAAGGGTTACAAAAGTATCTCCAAAAGCCTTGATGTTCATGTTTCCACGGTAAGACAGACTGTCTACAAATGGAGAAAGTTTAGCACTGTTGCTACTCTCCCTAGGCGTGGTCGTCCTGTAAAAATGACTGCAAGAGCACAGCGCAGAATGCTGCATGAGGTAAAGAAGAATCCCAGAGTGTCAGCTAAAGACCTACAGAAATCTCTGGCACATGCTAACATTTTTGTTGACACATCAACAATAAGGAAAACATTAAACAAGAATGGAGTACATGGGAGGACACCACGGAGGAAGCCATTGCTGTCCAAAAAGAATATTGCAGCACGTTTGAAGTTTGCAAAAGAGCACCTGGATGTTCCACAGCACTACTGGCAAAATATACTGTGGACAGATGAAACCAAGATTGAGTTGTTTGGGAAGAACACACAACACTATGTGTGGAGAAAAAAAGGCACAGCACACCAACATCAAAACCTCATCCCCACTGTAAAACATGGCGGAGGGAGCATCATGGTTTGGGGCTGCTTTGCTGCCTCAGGGCCTGGACGGATTGTTGTCATTGATGGGAAAATGAATTCCAGAGTTTATCAAGACCATCTGTCCGCCAACTGAAGCTCCGCAGAGGATGGGTGATGCAACAGGACAATGACCCAAAGCATACAAGTAATTCAACAAAACAATGGCTGCAACAGCACTGAATACGCCTTCTGGAGTGGCCCAGTCAGAGTACTGACCTCAACCCGATTGAAATGCTGTGGCATGACTTTAAGAGAGCGATTCACACCAGACATCCCAAGAATATTGCTACACTGACACAGTTTTGTGAAGAGGAGTGGTCCAAAATTACTCCAGATTGTTGTGCAGGTCTGATCTGCAACTACAGGAAACGTTTGGTTGAGGTTATTGCTGCCAAAGGAGGGTCAACCAGTTATTAAGTCCAAAGGTTCACATACTTTTTCCTCCCTGCACTGTGAATGTTTACATGTTATGTGCAATTAAACCATGGCAACATCTAATGTTTGTGTAGTATTATGTTCAGCAGGCTGTGTTCTTCTATTGTTGTGACTTAGATGACGTTCAGAGCACATTTTATGCCCAATTCATGCAAAACTCCACGTAATCCCAAGGGGTTCACATACTTTTTCTTGCAACTGTATATATAATATATACATATTACTAAAAGAGGCAGTACTAAGACATCTAAAAAGTAAAAAAAAAAATCTTTGGGACCGAAGTGGTTAACTAGGTATGTCATAAAGAATATATATATAGTCCTCAGTGGTCTAGCGGGACCATTCTGTAATAACTTGCTTCTATTTCTAAGCTCTTCAAAAAGCATCCATAGAAATCTTCCATTTGCAGCTATTTGCTGGAACTTTCATCGTATTGGACAAAAGATCTGCTCAAAAGGAGGCCAGCTGAGCAAAGTGCAGCCAGCAAACTGTTCCTTCCGTGACTAGATACCGAATCTTTCTGTTATAAAAAGAAATTCTACAGAACTTAAATGAGTTATTAAACTGCGGGTTATTATTTCCGAAAGGACTCGGCAGAAATAATGATGCCATCGTGTTTCATTACTCATACACTGGCAGATTAACCATCAAGGTTCTCTGTGTGATCATTTCAGAACTGCAAAAGCCTTCCTTCTTATGAAGAATCAAGATGTTACCATAGATAAGGCCAGTGGGCATGAATCAGTGTGTGACCCACTATGTACATTGCATGGAAGGTTTGCAGTTGTCATGTACCAGAGAAAGAGAGCCATGTTATTATGGATGTGCCAATATCCTATCACTGGGTAATGTGCAGTCTTTGCATCACCACTGGTAGACGTAGGAGTCTGAGACGTGCCTTATTTATAGTTGGCACGTCCAAGAGAAACAGACCAATGTTACCAGAGGCGTGCCAAGATCCTATTATTGGGTAATGTGCAGTCTTTGCATCTCCACTGATAGATGTTGGAGTCTAAGATGTGCCTGGTTTATAGTTCGCACATACCAAAGAAAGAGAGCCATGTTACCAAAGATGTGCCAAGATCCTATCATGGGGCAAAGTGCAGTCCATGCATTACCATTGCTATACGTGGGAGCCTAAGATGTGCCTGGTTTATGGTAGATACGTCTCAGAGAAACAGGCACATGTTACCAGAGAAGTGCCAAGATCTTATCATGGGATAAAGTGCAGCCCATGCATCACCAGCGGTAGATGTGGAAGTCTAAGATGTGCTTGGGTTATGGTTGGCATGTCCTACAGAAGCAGAGCCATGTTACCAACCAATCACGGGGTATAGTGCATCACCAGTGGTAGATGTGGGAGTCTAAGATGTGCCTGGGTTATGGTTGGCATGTCCTACAGAAACAGAGCCATGTTACCAAGCAATCACGGGGTATAATGCATCACAAGCGGTAGATGTGGAAGTCTAAGATGTGCTTGGGTTATGGTTGGCATGTCCTACAGAAGCAGGGCCATGTTACCAACCAATCACGGGGTATAGTGCATCACCAGTAGTACATGTGGGAGTCTAAGGTGTGCTTGGGTTATGGTTGGCATGTCCTACAGAAGCAGAGCCATGTTACCAACCAATCACGGGATATAGTGCATCACCGGTGGTAGATGTGGGAGTCCAAGATGTGCTTGGGTTATGGTTGGCATGTTCTACAGAAACAGAGCCATGTTACCAACCAATCACGGGGTATAGTGCATCACCGCTGATAGATGTTGGAGTCTAAGATGTGCCTGGTTTGCAGTTAGCACATACCAAAGAAAGAGAGCCATGTCACAAAAGATGTGCCAAGATCCTATCATGGGGCAAAGTGCAGTCCATGCATTACCATTGCTATATGTGGGAGTCTAAGATGTGCCTGGTTTATGGTAGACACGTCTCAGAGAAACAGGCACATGTTACCAGAGAAGTGCCAAGATCTTATCATGGGGTAAAATACAATCTTTGCATCACCAGTGGTAGATGTGGGAGTCTATGATGTGCCTGGTTTACCTCAGAAACAGAGCCATGTTACCAAAGATGTGTCAAAATCCTATAATGGGGTAAAGTGCAGTTCATGCATCAACATTGGTAGATGTGGGAGTGTGAAATGTCCCTAGTTTATGGTTTGCCCATCCCAGAGAATCCCAAAGAGAGTCATGTTACCAAAGCTTCCAAGATCTTATCACTGGGTAATGTGCACTCTTTGCATTACCACTGGTAGATGTAGGAGTCCAAGATGTTCCTTATTTATGGTTGGTACGTCCCAGAGAAACAGACCAATGTTACCAGAGGCGTGCCAAGATCCTATTATTGGGTAATGTGCAGTCTTTGCATCACCGCTGATAGATGTTGGAGTCTAAGATGTGCCTGGTTTGCAGTTCGCACATACCAAAGATGTGCCAAGATCCTATCATGGAGCAAAGTGCAATCCATGCATTACCATTGCTATACGTGGGAGTCTAAGATGTGCCTGGTTTATGGTAGATACGTCTCAGAGAAACAGGCACATGTTACCAGAGAAGTACCAAGGTCTTATCATGGGGCAAAGTGCAGTCCATGCATTACCATTGCTATACGTGGAAGTCTAAGATGTACCTGGTTTATGGTAGGCATGTCTCAGGTTGGCGTGTCTTACAGAAACAGAGCCATGTTACAAACCAATCACAGGGTATAGTGCATCACCAGTGGTAGATGTGGGAGTCTACGATGTCCTAGGTTTATGATTGACTCTTCCCAGAGAAACAGGGCCATGTTAACCAGAGACGTGGCAAGATTCCATCATGGGGTAAAGTGCAGTTCATGCACCACCATTGGTAGATGTGGGAGTTTAAGATGTGCCTGGTTTACAGTTGACACATCCCAAAGAAACAGAGCCATGTTACCAAAGCTGCCAAGATCTTATGGTGAGAAGTATAATCTTTGCATCACAAGCGGTAGATGTGGAAGTCTAAGATGTGCTTGGGTTATGGTTGGCATGTCCTACAGAAGCAAAGCCATGTTACCAACCAATCACGGGATATAGTGCATCACCAGTGGTAGATGTGGGAGTCTAAGATGTGCTTGGGTTATGCTTGGCATGTCCTACAGAAGCAGAGCCATGTTACCAACCAATCACAGAGTATAGTGCATCACCAGTGGTAGGTGTGGGAGTCTAAGATGTCCTAGGTTTACGACTGGCTCAGAGCCATGTTAACCAGAGATGTGGCAAGATTCAATCATGGGGTAAAGTGCAGTTCATGCACCACCATTGGTAGATGTGGGAGTCTAAGATGTGCCTGGGTTTACAGTTGACACATCCCAAAGAAACAGAGCCGTGTTACCAAAGCTGCCAAGATCTTATGGGGTAAAGTACAATCTTTGCATCACCAGTGGTAGATGTTGGAGTCTAAGATGTCCTGAGTTTACATTTGGCACATCCCAAAGAAACAGAGCCGTGTTAACCAGAGATGTGTCAAGATCTTATCACGGGGTAAACTGCATTTTATGCATTGCCAATGGTAGATTTGGGGGTATAAGGTTTGCCTGCTCTTCGTAAGGGTCCCATACAAGAATATTTAGCACCTGTTTCAATGTGCAGTCTTTGCATCACCAGTGGTAGACATGGGAGTCAAAAATGTGTCTGGTTTACGGTTGCCAAATCCCAGAGACACAGAGCCAAGTTACCAAAGATGTGCCAAGATCTTATCACGGGGTAAGGCACAGTTTTGCATCAACAGTGGTAGATGTGGGAGTCTAAGATATGCCTGGTTTATAGCTTGCACCTTCCAAAGAAGCAGCACCATGTTACTAGAGATGTTCCAAAATCCTGTCATGTGATAAATCAGTCCATGCTTCACCAGTGGTAGATGTGGGCAAGGCCGTAGATAAGAGGGTACCACCGGTCCTACTGTACGAGACCCTGGCCAGCAGGGAGCCCCAGACAGCTGGGTGAAGCAGATGTGAGCAGGGAGAGTGATCAGCATGGCAGGGGGGCAATTACTGGAACTGATCCCTTGTATGCAGGACTGCTGTTAGAAACCACGGGGCCCCATACAGCCAGCCTGGCAGGGACCCTTCAAATATCTCCTCTCCCTCCCACCAGCTTTCAGCTGCTGCAGAGAGAGCCATGCAGGGGATCAAATTTGCACCCATCACTCTCCCTGTGCACCATACGTTTCCCCCTGCTGCCCAGGCCCCCCTGTGAGCCCCCACACCCATAGTGCTGCCAGCTTCCCTCCTTTCCTTTCCACTGGCAGCAGCAAGCACACAGTATGATCCTTCAGGATGGAGAGTAGGGGAGGAGTCCAGTAAATATGTGACATTTGCCAGCCCCTTTCTTTCCTGAATGAACACGAGTGATCGATACCGATCACGCACTGTGTACATTCATAACTGTTTTGTTGTTGTTGTTTTTTTAGGGGGGCCCTGTAGGGTTGGCTGTATGGGGCCCCCTGTGGTTTATAACAGTAGCCGGTGCATGGACACAGGAGAACACTATTTAGCTTCTAGGAGCAGAAATAAAATGCTAATAGCAGCTTCTAGGAGCTTAAAAAAAACCAGTGTGCATGGAGGCCTTTTTCCCTCTGTTTTCACCTGGTGATCTGGTCAGTAACACACCTCCTCTATTAGAGCGCCCCCGCTCTGGATGAAGAAGCAACAGAGACACCTTTGGACAGCATTGTCAGCATGCGGGGGATGGGAGTGTTAGATGTACTACCAGATTTAAATACACTCACAAATTGAAGCCACTTCATAAGCAGTTACAGCAAACCAATAAATAAGATGAATATAGTGAGCACTCTATAGCAGCAGCTGAGACACCAGAAGGTAACCACGGTAAACCTTCAAATAAACACAGATATATAAGGTGCAGCGCTAAATATATGTAAATAAAAAGTGTATTAATATGTAAATCCAATATATAGTAAAAAAAATGTAAATAAAAAAGTTCAAGTAGTATATCAAACGGATGATCAATTCAGCAGCAGATTTCAAACAGGCTTGTGACAGGAACTGATAGTAAAAGTGCGCACTCACCAGAAGCGCATAGGTAATGTGCATATAATTTATAACCACCAGGATCTTTTTAAATAGACGGGAAACATAGGTGATCTTCCATCTATGGAATGGTCATCAAGTCTAGGGATAGTGTGGAAATCTGCTGGGTCCAGAGGTCCCCTTAAGGATGAATGGGTGCTCAGCCTGGGTACAGGGCTCCCTTCCTCTGGATGTTGAAATTCAATTGGGGGTAACCTGCAGGTTTAATAGCTCCAAGTGGGAACCGAGAAACAGGTGCCCATAGTGTAGTATTTTAAAAGACTACTATTCCAGTAAATGTAAAAAGTGGCAGGGTAGTATTGCACAGTAACTTCAAGATAAATGCAGAGTTAAGCAGCACTGAACCTATTAAAGATGGCCGGCGGGCTTCCTCGTGGCTCCGGAGGCAGTGAGCTGACAGAGCGTGATGTCACTGCCGCCGAAGTTACTGTGCAATACTACCCTGTCACTTTTTACATTTACTGGAATAAAAGTCTTTTAAAATACTACACTATGAGCACCTATTTCTTGGCTCCCAGACAGAGGGTCAGGGGTCATGCAGCCTCATAGGACAGTCAGAGGAGAATGAAAACTCCTCATACAAGATTAACCATTGCTCTGCTGGACACTGATAGAAGTCAAAAGAGTGCTATATACTGCTGATGAGAAAAGATATTTAGCAGTTTATATTTACTAAAATAATTGCATTTCCATGTTGTGCGTACTGTGGGAGACTGGATATAGTGAATGCGGGGTCCGGGGAGAGTGGATATAGTGAATGCAGGGTCCAGGGAGACCAGATATAGTGAATGCAGGGTCCGGGGAGACCAGATATAGTGAATGCAGGGTCCAGGGAGAGAGGATATAGTGAATGCAGGGTCCGGGGAGAGTGGATATAGTGAATGCGGGGTCCAGGGAGACCAGATATAGTGAATGCGGGGTCCGGGGAGACCAGATATAGTGAATGCGGGGTCCGGGGAGACCAGATATAGTGAATGCGGGGTCCGGGGAGACCAGATATAGTGAATGCAGGGTCCGGGGAGACCGGATATAGTGAATGCAGGGTCCAGGGAGAGTGGATATAGTGAATGCGGGGTCCAGGGAGACCAGATATAGTGAATGCGGGGTCCGGGGAGACCAGATATAGTGAATGCGGGGTCCGGGGAAAGCAGATATAGTGAATGCGGGGTCCAGGGAGACCAGATATAGTGAATGCGGGGTCCGGGGAGACCAGATATAGTGAATGCAGGGTCCGGGGAGAGCGGATATAGTGAATGCGGGGTCCGGGGAGAGCGGATATAGTGAATGCAGGGTCCGGGGAGAGTGGATATAGTGAATGCAGGGTCCGGGGAGAGCGGATATAGTGAATGCAGGGTCCAGGGAGACCAGATATATTGAATTCAGGGTCCACAGTCCCCAATCCATCTGCTGATAGAACAGAGCCTTGGGGGCAAACTGCACATGCTCGGTTTGCTGTGTATTGCTAGAGAGTTTTGTTTCTCTTGGTAGAGTGCTTGTGATCAGCACAGGGCCAATCAGAGAAAAGGTATTTAGCAGTTAATATTTACTAAAATATTTGCATTTCCATGTTCTGTGTACTGTGGGAGACCAGATATAGTGAATGCAGGGTCCGGGGAGACCAGATATAATGAATGCAGGGTCTGGGGAGAGCGGATATAGTGAATGCAGGGTCCAGGGAGAGCGGATATAGTGAATGCAGGGACCGGGGAGACCAGATATAGTGAATGCAGGGCCCGGGGAGACCAGATATAGTGAATGCAGGGCCCGGGGAGACCAGATATAGTGAATGCAGGGTCCGGGGAGATCAGATATAGTGAATGCAGGGTCCGGGGAGAGCGGATATAGTGAATGCAGGGTCCGGGGAGAGCGGATATAGGGAATGCAGGGTCCTGGGAGACCAGATATAGTGAATGCAGGATCCAGGGTTTAATAACATTTTAAGTCCTGCAAGCCATACTGTAGAGAAAGTGGGAGCAGAACAAGCCCCATCTTTAGTGTCAGCAGATGCAATAAAAACTTCCAGCATTGGTGTTCATATTTTGCAGTAATAACCCCCACCAATGGTGTCAGTGGATGCAATAATAATCCCAGTTTTGGTGTCAGTAGACACAATAATAACCCCCAGCATGTGCCAGTAGACACAATAATAATTCCCAGCATGTGTCATTGGGTGCAATAATAACACCCAGCATTTGCAAGTAGGCACAATAATAATCCCCAGCATGTGTCATTGGGTGCAATAATAATCCCCAGCATGTGTCATTGGGTGCAATAATAACCGCCAGCATGTGTCATTGGGTGCAATAATAACCCTAGCATTTGCCAGTAGGCACAATAATAACCCCCAGCATGTGCCAGTAGGCACAATAATAACCCCCAGCATGTGTCATTGGGTGCAATAATAACCCCCAGCATGTGTCATTGGGTGCAATAATAGCCCCCAGCATGTGTCATTGGGTGCAATAATAACACCCAGCATGTGCCAGTAGGCACAATAATAACCCCCAGCATGTGTCATTGGGTGCAATAATACCCCCAGCATGTGCCAGTAGACACAATAATAACCGCCAGCATGTGTCATTGGGTGCAATAATAACCCCCAGCATGTGCCAGTAGGCACAATAATAACCCTCAGAATGTGCCAGTAGGCACAATAATAACCCCCAGCATGTGTCATTGGGTGCAATAATAACCCCCAGCATGTGCCAGTAGGCACAATAATAACCCCCAGCATGTGCCAGTAGGCACAATAATAACCCCCAGCATGTGTCATTGGGTGCAATAATAACCCCCAGCATTAGTATCAGCAAATGCAGAAATAACTCCCAATATTGGTGTGATTGGACGCAATAATAACCCCCAACATTGGAGTCAGTGGACGCAATAATAACCCACAACAATAATAGTCCTCAGCATTGTTGTCAGTGGCAGTGCTATTAACCCCTCCCCTGCCCCATTGTCTGCAATGTCTTTGCATGATGTAGTAACAGTACCTTCACTTGAAACACCTGAACACCATCATTTGGAGGGGTGTCACCCTACTTTTGGCCATCGAGTATACATGAAGACATAGGAGGAATAAGTTACCATGCTAGGTCTCATTTAAAGCAGGAGACATCTCAGACTGTATAACAACCAATCAGATTCTTCCCTTTGCTACTTTTAGGGCTGGCACTGCTCCTCATCTTGGTCCTTGGTATTAATTTATTGTTGGGTGTTTTTATTACATTTATTAGCTCGTATTTTGTATATAACTATCACTGAAGCACACGGAAAATGTGTCTACATTCGGCTCATAGCCTCTATATTTGACATCTTAGTCAAAGGGACGTTTTTCCAGCCCGCCCCCGCAATTCATATTTGATTTTCACAGATTATGTTTTTGTTAAACTCTTGTTATGTATCTCTTAATACCTTGTGGTTTTCTTCTGAAAGCTCATCTATATCATGTGGTTTTCTTCTGAAAGCCATTTTGTAGCATGAAAAACTCTTTTAATTTTTTTTTTTTGGACACAAAGCAGGCGTGTGCCGAGTCCAATAGCTTTTAGCCTTCTAAGCAGATGATATTCTGTATGCAGTAGAGGTATAAATAGAAGAAATCGAAATCCTCCATAGCTGTGCCGGGGATAACGTCCTTACAGGATGGCTCCAACTTACAAGCCGACCTCAATGCTCTGTGTAATTGGGCGACTATGGGGCCAATGAGGTTTAATGTTGATAAATGTAAGGTTCTGCACTTGGGGGCTAAGAATATGCATGCATCATACATACTAGGGGGCAGGGGCGGACTGACAACTCATGGGGCCCCCGGGCAATAGGGGATCATGGGGCCCCTGTGTCCTTGCCCAAACTCAAAAAAACCTATGAAAAAGGTACCAGGGGCATCTCATGGGGCCCCCTATGGACCCCGGGCCCTCGGGCAGCGTCCGAGTTTCCAAATGGTCAGTCCGCCCCTGCCAGGGGGAGTACAACTGGGGGAATCAATGGTGGAGAAGGATCTGGGAGTTCTGGTAGATCACAAGCGTAACCTCCCTAGCGGTCTGACTATGTCCATATTTCTGTGCTCCAAGCGGTACATTTTTTTGCATGGAAATATGTATTTTTTTTATTGTAGGCCTGTAATTCTTAGGAATTGAAATCTGTCCGAAGAAGAGTCTAGTAAACATCCCGGGTGTGATAAAATTTGAAACACAAAATCATAAATTATAATTTAATAAATAATCAAAAATAATAATAATATAATAATAAATTTAATTCAATAATATAATCAAACCAAAAACACTGAAATGTGAAATAAAGCGCCAAGTTCGCACATCGCTGAACTCGAGTCTGATGAGGAATTTCCCCCACGAATCATTATCACTCAATTCTGCAAGTGGTTCTGATTTACTATCGCTGTTCTCTAGCCGGTCTAAAACCGCTTTTGACCTAAAGGGACGCTTTTTGGACGCCATGGACGTTTCTCAGTTTCCAGGCAGAAAGAACAGTAAAAATGCAGGCAGGGCGCCGGACAAAGCACTCGGGACAAAATGTATGTGAAATGGTTTGATACAGGAATGTTATACTATGTGATTTTAGTGTATTTAGTGAATGTCACTTTTACAATTTTTACATTTCCCGCCAGTTCCGTCCCCCGTACGCCCCGACGTCGCAGGGAACGGAATCCGGAAGACGGATGCTGGCATCGGCCGGAGGACATTGCCGGGGACACTGCAGGAGGGACATCGCGGGAGCGCAGGACAAGGTAAGTGCTAAAGAGATCCCGGAGCAGCGCTGCAGTGTATTCCCGAGTGTAGCTCGGGGGGGTTACCGCTTGTGGTGCTAAAACTTTACCCCGAGCTACACTCAGGAATACCGCCAGGGGGGTTAATAATTGCATGCATTGCCAAGCTGCGGGTTCTACAGCAAGCACAATCCTTTCTTTTATTAGGAGAGGTATAGACTCAAGAGAGAGATATCACCCCCCCCCCCTCCCCGGGAAACATCATTAGTAAACCTCATCTGGAATATGCAGTTCAGTTTTGGGCTCCAATTCACAAAAAGAACATTGGGGAACTGGAGAAAGTGCAGAGAAGGGCAACCAAACTGATAAGAGGCATGGAGGAGATCAGCTATGAGGAAAGATTAGAGGAACTGAATGTATTCTTGCTTGGGAAGAGGAGATTAAGGGGGGATATGAGCTCCATGTATAATACATAAGGGGGGATATGATCTCCATGTATAATACATAAGGGGGGATATGATCTCCATGTATAATACATAAGGGGGGATATGATCTCCATGTATTATACATAAGGGGGGATATGATCTCCATGTATAATACATAAGGGGGGATATGATCTCCATGTATAATACATAAGGGGGGATATGATCTCCATGTATAATACATAAGGGGGATATGATCTCCATGTATAATACATATGGGGGATCTCATCTCCATGTATAATACATAAGGGGGGATATGATCTCCATGTATAATACATAAGGGGGGATATGATCTCCATGTATAATACATAAGGGGGGATATGATCTCCATGTATTATACATAAGGGGGGATATGATCTCCATGTATAATACATAAGGGGGGATATGATCTCCATGTATAATACATAAGGGGGGGGATATGATCTCCACGTATAATACATAAGGGGGGATCTCATCTCCATGTATAATACATAAGGGGGGATATGATCACCATGTATAATACATAAGGGGGGATATGATCTCCATGTATAATACCTAAGGGGGATATGATCTCCATGTATAATATATAAGGGGGGGGATATGATCTCCATGTATAATACATAAGGGGGGGATATGAACTCCATGTATAATATATAAGGGGGGTATGATCTCCATGTATAATACATAAGGGGGGATATGATCTCCATGTATAATACATAAGGGGGGATATGATCTCCATGTATAATACATAAGGGGGATATGATCTCCATGTATAATACATAAGGGGGGATATGATATCCATGTATAATACATAAGGGGGGAATATGATCACCATGTATAATACATAAGGGGGTGATATGATCTCCATCTATAATATATAAGGGGGATATGATCTCCATGTATAATAAATAAAGGGGGGATATGATCTCCATGTATAATAAATAAAGGGGGGATAGGATCTCCATCTTAATACATAAGGGGGGATATGATCTTCATGTATAATACATAAGGGGGATATGATCTCCATGTATAATAAATAAAGGGGGGATATGATCTCCATGTATAATACATAAGGGGGGATATGAACTCCATGTATAATACATAAGGGGGGGGATATGATCTCCATGTATAATAAATAAAGGGGGGATATGATCTCCATTTATAATAAATAAAGGGGGGATATGATCTCCATGGATAATAAATAAAGGGGGGATATGATCTCCATGTATAATAAATAAAGGGGGGATATGATCTCCATGTATAATACATAAGGGGGGATATGATCTCCATGTATAATACATAAGGGGGATATGATCTCCATGTATAATACATAAGGGGGGGATATGATCTCCATGTATAATACATAAGGGGGGATATGATCACCATGTATAATACATAAGGGGGATATGATCTCCATGTATAATACATAAGGGGGATATGATCACCATGTATAATACATAAGGGGGGATATGATCACCATGTATAATACATAAGGGGGATATGATCTCCATGTATAATACATAAGAGGGGGATATAATCACCATGTATAATACATAAGGGCGGGATATGACCACGATGTATAATACATAAGGGGGGATATGATCTCCATGTATAATACATAAGGGGGGATATGATCTCCATGTATAATACATAAGGGGGATATGATCTCCATGTATAATACATAAGAGGGGGATATAATCACCATGTATAATACATAAGGGCGGGATATGACCACGATGTATAATACATAAGGGGGGATATGATCTCCATGTATAATACATAAGGGGGGTATGATCTCCATGTATAATATATAAGGGGGGATATGATCTCCATGTATAATACATAAGGGGGGATATGATCTCCATGTATAATACATAAGGGGGGTATGATCTCCATGTATAATATATAAGGGGGGATATGATCTCCATGTATAATACATAAGGGGGATATGATCTCCATGTATAATACATAAGGGGGGATATGATCTCCATGTATAATACATAAGGGGGGGATATGATCACCATGTATAATACATAAGGGGGGATATGATCTCCATGTATAATACATAAGGGGGGATATGATCACCATGTATTATACATAAGGGGGATATGATCTCCATGTATAATACATAAGGGGGGATATGATCACCATGTATAATACATAAGGGGGATATGATCTCCATGTATAATACATAAGGGGGGATATGATCTCCATGTATAATACATAAGGGGGATATGATCTCCATGTATAATACATAAGGGGGGATATGATCTCCATGTATAATACATAAGGGGGGATATGATCTCCATGTATAATACATAAGGGGGGATATGATCACCATGTATAATACATAAGGGGGATATGATCTCCGTGTATAATACATAAGGGAGGATATGATCTCCATGTATAATACATAAGGGGGGATATGATCTCCATGTATAATACATAAGGGGGGATATGATCTCCATGTATAATACATAAGGGGAAGGATATGATCTCCATGTTTAATACATAAGGGGGGATATGATCTCCATGCAGGGGCAGACTGACAACTCATGGGGCCCCCGGGCAATAGGGGATCATGGGGCCCCTGTGTCCTTGCCCAAACTCAAAAAAGCCTATGAAAAAGGTACCAGGGGCATCTCATGGGGCCCCCTACTGACCCCGGGCCCACGGACAGTGTCTGAGTTTCCAAATGGTCAGTCTGCCCTGGTATTGTATTATGTATGTGTACACTAATATTCATTTTAGTGTATTTTTTTCCTGAAAATTTGTGTTTCATAAACTGGAGTGCAAATGTCTTGTGACATAAAAAACTGCAGCTGCCACCATTTTATTCTCTAGGGCCTCTCCTTTCAGAAAATATATCACGTTTACAGGTTTTGAGTAATTTTCTAACAAATGCAGATATTACCAAGCACAAAAAAAAAAAAATTCAAAATACCCTGGACAGGAAACCGTTAGGCTAGGTTCACATCTGTGCGGGTGGTGCCGCTACGGATCCACAGGAAAATCTGTGCAGCCTCACCACCTGCACAGAGGAATGTGGACCCGCTGGTAGGTGCCATTAGTTTTAATGGCACGCCGCCCGCACTGGAAATCGCAACCGTACTGGGAACCTCGGCTGCATTTTCAGCAGAAGTGCAGGGACTTCTTCCCTGCATGTCACGGGCACGGGAGTCCATTCAAATGAATGGGCTGTCGTGCCCACGCAAAACGCTGCCCGCACGGCCGCATATATGTTAACCTCCTTAGCGGTATTCCCGAGTGTAGCTCGGGGTAAAATTTTTGTACCAAGAGCGGTAACCCCGAGCTACACTCGGGCTTACCATGGGGCGTTGCTCAGGGGGTCCCTGCAGCACTTACCTTGTCCTTCGCTCCCGCGATGTGTCCCCTGCAGCGTCCCAGCCATCTCCTCCGACCGATGCCGGCATCCGGCTTCCGTGTTCCGGTCCCTGTGACGTCGGGACGTACGGGCGCCGGAACCGGCGGCAAATTTGAAATTTTTAAAAAATTTCATTTTTGCTGTCATTGCTGTTTCAATGCATTTCACATACATTTTGTCCCGAGTGCTTTGTCCGGCGCCCTGCCTGCATTTTGTCTGTTCTTTCTACCTGGAAACTTAGAAACGTCCATGGCAACCAAAAAGCGTCCCTTTAGGTCAGACGCGGTTTTAGACCGGCTAGAGAACAGCGATAGTAAATCAGAACCACTTGCAGAATTGAGTGATAATGATTGGTGGGGGAAATTCCTCATCAGACACTGAAAACGATTTTGCGACTTTGCTCAGCGATGTGCGAATTTGCCTCTGTATTTCAAATTTCAGTGTTTTTGGTTTGATTATATTATTGAATTAAATTTATTATTATTATATTATTATGTTTTATGATTATTTATTAAATTATAATTTATGATTTCGTGTTTCAAGTTTTATCCTACCCGGGATGTTTACTAGACTCTTGTTCGGACAGATTTCAGTGAGTTATTCCTAAAAATTACAGGCCTACAATAAAAAACTACATATTTCCATGCAAAAAAATGTACCGCTTTCAGCACAAAAAATTGGAAAGAATCATACCGCCAGGGAGGTTAAAGAAACTCCAAACCTAGATTATCGGTGTGCAATCTACATCTTGTCGGAATTATATGGAATTATGTTCAAAGTTATGGCTGTGATAAAAAAAAGAAAAAAAATGTATCTTTTTTTTTTGCATTAATACAGCAAAAAACATTTGTTTTCCACTACACTGACAAGCCACATTCCAAACAAGGATTATCTCAACTCATCTCAAAATCTAAACATTTTACATAGCTTTTGGTCAACATTCAGGTTTTACACCCTGGTCACAATGAGCCCGACTTTGAATTCGTGGGACTTACAGTGAAGTCGCACGATTTCAAAGACGGGGGGAGATGCCGATTTTAGGTGCGATTTGCAAGACGTCTGACACAGATGTCTATGCAAATCGCAGCAAAAGTAATGCATGCACTACTTTAGAAATCGGCGCGGCTCCGACCAAGTCAGAACCGCACTGACCGCTGTAATCGCAGACAAGAAAGTGCGACTTGGCATACGATTTGCAAGCCGCATGCCAAGTCGCTCCCGATGTGACCAGGGACTAAATTTACAATCCTGTGATTATAATGATATGTTGTATCTTTTTTGTTTCGCTATAAAGAAACATTGTTGCAGATCAGTCCTATCCAACCTGTCAATAAGAACCAAACCAGAGTTATAGCTCATCCCCAACACAGCAAACTCATTTTTCTGGACTCTGCCACCACCTAGGGATTACTTCATATAATTGCTTGGGGGGGGGGGGAGGGTTCTAACAACTCGCTTGAAATGAAATGGCCTTTTGGCAAACAAGATTTTTGATTCTGTACAAAAATAAAATAGTTTTTTATTCTATTTTTTTGTTACAATTTGACTAACAAATCTTTTTTTTTAACCACTTGAGTACCAGCCTGTATCTACCCCTTCAGTACCGAACTATCTTTCAGTTTTCAGTGCTGTGCAGGGGCGGACTGACCATTTGGGAACTCTGGGTCAATAGGGGGCCCCATGAGATGCCCCTGGTACCTTTCATAGGCTTTTTTGGGTGTGGTTTGAGTGTGGGTGAGGACACAGGGGCCCCATGATCCCCTATTGCCCGGGAGCCCCATGAGTTGTCAGTCCGCCCCTGGTGCTGTGATAGTTTGATTGACAGTTACTTGGATACAGTGGTGTCCCGAGGCAGGTGCAGGGGGGTGCGCGCCGCACCGGGTGACACCTACAGCATGGGGTGACACCGGACCCGCTCCATGAAAAGGAAAGTTGTAAAGCAAGCCGATGATCCCCGCAGGATGGATCGGATCCATTATGCTCAATTCGCAGATCTCATCCATCCTGCAGGGATGCAACTTATACAGGGTGACACCGGACCCGCTCCATGAAAAGGTAAGTTGTAAAGCAAGCCGACGATCCCCGCAGAATGGATCGGATCTGTGGATTGAGCATAATGGATCGGACTCTCATCTATTATGCTCCAAAATCCGGAGATCCGATCCATCCTGTGGGGATTGTTGGCTTTCTTTGCAACTTACCTTTTCGTGGAGCGGGTCCGGTGTCACCCCATATAAGTTGCATGCCAACGATCCTCGCAGGATGGATCGGATCTGCGAATTGGGGAGCATAATGGATCGGAGTCCGATCCATTATGCTCAATCCGCAGATCCAATCCATTCTGCGGGGATCGCCAGAGGGGGTGTCACCAAGTGTTATCGCACCGGGTGACACCAACACTAGGGACGCCCCTGCTTGGATATACAACACTATACAGGGGCGGACTGACAACTCATGGGGCCCCCGGGCAATAGGGGATCATGGGGCCCCTGTGTCGTTGCCCAAACTCAAAAAAGCCTATGAAAAAGGTACCAGGGGCATCTCATGGGGCCCCCTACTGACCCCGGGCCCTCGGGCAGTGCCCGAGTTTCCAAATGGTCAGTCCACCCCTGACACTATACCCAAATTTTTACCAAAGTTTTTACAATCGTGGTACCCATCTGATAATACAATAAATGGTAAACAAGTCCACCGCTCTGGCAGTTCTCCATTCTCGGCTGCAGTAGGGGGCAGTGGTGTATTTAGGATTTGTACTGCCCTAAGCAACACAAAAATCGTCTGCCCCATGGACACCGACCAACACCACCACCCCCCTTCTGCAGAGAGAACCTGACATTTACCCTCAGTGATAGAGAGAAAGACACCCATATTCACAGTTCCAGACATCCCGGGGAATGAGTGTCAGACTCGAAATACACCATCAAGCAGCCTACAGCCTCTCTTGGATCCTACCTGGTTCCCATGGCGCGCATGTCCCTTCTTCTATCCCTTCTTCTGGAGGAAGGTACTGCCCTCCTGAAAAATGCCACCATAGGCAAGTGCCTTGTTTGCCTTGTGGTAAATACGCCGCTGGTAGGGGGCAGTGTGGTGCATGGTTCAGCGCATCACACGGCTCTTTTTTTTGTTGTTTTGTACAAACTTTATATGAAGTGTACAAAATGTACACTTCAGTCATGACAATGTACAGCACTATGATGGGCTGCGCTGCCATACAGAGCCATGGGGTTCGTCATGGTGCGCTGCGATAAAACGCAGCATGTCGGTGGATGCCTGGAGGGAGTTTAGTCCTTGAGGACGTGATTACACTTACTACTCGGCACCCCACAATTGCCAAACACCAATAGAGCATTTTTTCATTACTCAATGTTCCATCCCAGACGTCCTTAATGTTAGGATTTTGTCTACACTCTGTCTGATCACTCGTCGTTACAACTCATCTGTAACTCGCTGACCTCCACCATTCTACATTATTCTTGCCGTCTTAACGACTCATTGTTACCATTTAACAAGACGGTGGGAGCCATTCAGGACTCCATTTCCAGCTACTTTATTGACAATACCGTTTCAGCTTCATCCTCCAAGGTTTTGCGGGAAGCTCATAAAGTCACGCTTCGAGGGAAACTTATACAATTAGCATCCTGCAAGAGGCGGGAGAGGGAGTCCCGGGTGCCAAATTTATCAATCTTATCTCCGGCAGTTGGAATATCAATTTAAGGAGTCTCATTCTATTTTCTTATGAAAACAAATAGACGCCATTAGGGTGGAACTAAATCTTCTCCTTGAGGATAAGGCTAAAAAACAGCTTAGATGGTCCCGACATAAATATTAGGTCTGCGCTAATAAACCGGGTCCAATGTTAGCCAACCTTCTTAAGACCCACTAATTGTATAAGTTTCCCTCGAGATTCCAAACCGACCAGGGTATGCTTACCCAATAAAGTTACTACGGCTAATCCCTCCAATTTACCTCTAACTCTCTGGCCTCCACCATTCTACATTATTCTTGCCATCTTAACGACTCATTGTTATTTAACGAGACGGTGGGAGCCATTCAGGACTCAATCTCCAACTACTTTATTGACAATACCATTTCAGCTTCATCCCCCATGGTTTTGTGGGAAGCTCATAAAATCACGCTTCGAGGGAAACTTATACAATTAGCATCCCGCGAGAGGCGGGAGAGGGAGTCCTGGATGGCAAATTTATCATCTCGTCTCACGCAGTTGGAATCTCTATGTAAGGAGTCTCATTCTATTTCCTTACACAAGCAACTAGACGCCATTAGGGTAGAACTAAATCTTCTTCTTGAGGATAAGGCTGAAAAACAGCTTAGATGGTCCCGACATAAATATTATGTCTGCACTAGTAAACCGGGTCCAATGTTAGCCAACCTTTTTAAGACCCACACCCAAAATTCCAAACCGACCAGGGTATGCTTACCCAATAAAGTTACTACGGCTAATCCCTCCAACTCACCTGTAACTCGCTGGCCTCCACCATTCTACATTATTCTTGCCATCTTAACGACTCATTGTTATCATTTAACAGGACGGTGGGAGCCATTTAGCTCTCCATCTCCAACTGCTTTATTGACAATACCGTTTCAGCTTCATCCCCCACGGTTTTGTGGGAAGCTCATAAAGTCACGCTTTGAGGGAAACTTATACAATTAGCAACCTGCAAGAGGAGGGAGAGGGAATCCCAGGTGGCAAATTTATCATCACATCTCGGGCAGTTGGAATCTCAATTTAAGGAGTCTCATTTTATTTCCTTATGCAAACAACTAGACACCATTAGGGTGGAACTAAATCTTCTCCTTGAGGATAAGGCTAAAAAACAGCTTAGATGGTTCTGACATAAATATTATGTCTGCACTAATAAACCGGGTCCAATGTTAGCCAACCTTCTTAAGACCCACACCCAAGATTCCAAATCAATCAGAGTATGCTTACCCAATAAAGTTACTACGGCTAATCCCTCCAACTCACCTGTAACTCGCTGGCTTCCACCATTCTACATTATTCTTGCCATCTTAACGACTCATTGTTATCATTTAATGAGACGGTGGGAGCCATTTAGCTCTCCATCTCCAACTACTTTATTGACAATATCGTTTCAGCTTCATCCTCCAAGGTTTTGTGGGAAGCTCATAAAGTCACGCTTCGAGGGAAACTTATACAATTAGCATCCCGCGAGAGGCGGGAGAGGGAGTCCTGGATGGCAAATTTATCATCTCGTCTCGCGCAGTTGGAATCTCTATGTAAGGAGTCTCATTCTATTTCCTTACACAAGCAACTAGACGCCATTAGGGTGGAACTAAATCTTCTTCTTGAGGATAAGGCTGAAAAACAGCTTAGATGGTTCTGACATAAATATTATGTCTGCACTAATAAACCGGGTCCAATGTTAGCCAACCTTCTTAAGACCCACACCCGAAATTCCAAACCGATCAGGGTATGCTTACCCAGTAAAGTTACTACGGCTAATCCCTCCAAAATCGTGGACGCCTTTGCTTCCGTCCTGCCCACGTTATACCAATCCCCACAGCCTTTTCGCAAAGAATTAGCAGATAATTTTTTCCATGACATTCATCTCCCTGGACTATCTTATTCCATGTCGGATAAAATGGAGGCTGATATCACCGTCACAGAGGTCCTTGCAGCAATCAAAACACTTAAATTGCAAAAGACACCTGCACCTGACGGTTTCTCGGGGCTATATTACAAAATATTCTCCGACACCCTCACTTGACTAACTTTTTTAACCATTTACGTTCCCACTCGGACCTGCATCTGTCCTCCACAGCTGCCCAAATAGTGATGCTCCCGAAACCCAGGAAAGATTCTCAAGATCCCCATGATTTTAGACCCATCTCCTTGTTGAATGTTGACATTAAAATCCTTGCCAAAATCCTCCCCACCAGGATCAACTCTTTCCTGCACCACCTCATTCATGAAGAACAAGGGGGCTTTGTTACGTTTTGGCAGGCCTTAGACAATACTCGCTAAGTTATCCATCTGATTTATTTGCTTCAACAAACTAAAACCCCCGGTATGCTCATAGGCCTGGACATTCACAAGGCATTTGACTCTCTTTCTTGGGAGTATATGCATTATGTCTTGGAAAAATGGGGATTTCTGATTGTTTTCATATCCTGGCTGAGGGATCTCTACCGAGGACCCTCTGCCATGGTTTACTATCTTTCTCAACAATCCAGCTAGGGATGTCCTATTTCCCCAATACTCTTCATCTTGGCCTTGAAGCCTCTACGACATCTCATCTGATCTAATCCAGATATCAAGGGGGTCTCTGTTGCCCACCAGTCTTTCATAGTCAGTGCATTTGCAGATGACCTGCTCTTGACCTTGACTCAACCGCACACTACACTACCTATTCTTTTCTCCATCCATAAATCATTAGCCCTCAATGTCTCTTCCTAAAGCGGAAGTTGACTAACTGAAACTAAACTACAACTTCACCTGACCACCCACCCATTTAGAATATCTAGGGATTAACCTTACCAAATCTTACCACAACCTCTGTGAAGCCAACTATATCCCAATTTTTTGTTCTCTCAAAACCTTACTCACGTCCTGGTCTCACCAATTACTTTTGTGGATCGGGAGAATCAATGCGGTGAAGATGACTATTCTTGCAAAGCTATTATACCTATTCAGCACCCTTCCCATCCCAGTTCCCTTCTAGGCCCTAATGTAATTTCAAAATTACGCTCTACGTTTCACCTGGGCCCACAAGACACCCCTGGTCACCAAACACACTATGCTCATAATCCGGAAACAAGGGGGCCTGGAAGTCCATAACTTTTCCAAATACTGTGCGGCTATGCCAGGGGTAGGCAACCTGCGGCTCTCCAGCTGTTGCAGGACTACAAGTTCCATCATGCCTCTACAAGTCATAGCTGTAACTGTCAATTTTGCGATGTCTCATGGGAAATGTAGTTCCACAACAGCTAGGGAGCCGCAGGTTGCCTACCCCTGGGCTATGCAAATCACACTTCTGACTTTTTTATACACAGCACAGTAGGCCCCTTTATGGGTCACTTTGGAAGCACTTTCTTGCTACCTGGTTTCTCCTGGATCACTTCTATGGCTCCCTCTGAAATCTAGGCCCACCACCATCAGCCCTTTAATGGCCCACTCGTTACACATATGGGACTCCACCAAATACTTTAGCGGCTTAATCTCCCCTCATTTACCACTTCTCCCTCTCTTAGGCAACCCTATGTTTCCTCCAGGCCTCGAGTCCCCCAGCACCTTCCACTGGTGGGTTTCCCACAAACTTCAGTGTGTTCATTCCTCACTGGTCATTCTGCATACACCTGGGCAGAAATAAGGGATAAATACCAGCACGCTACAGGGCAGCCAAAGGCTGGTGAATGGTTGTTCTCTGTTTGTCCTTGCAGTGTCAGACGTTTTGTAAAATGTCTGTCATTGTAGTATGTGAGAATTAGCCCTCAGGCTGGGTCCACACTGCCGTGACTTGTGATCCCACTTGTGAGACCCCCAAGTCGCATGACATGTGAAATCCCATGTTAGTCAATGAGAGCCGTCTTAATTAGCACTCCTGAAGTTGCTCCGACTTTAGAGAAGGTTCCAGTGCTGCTTCAAAGCGACTTCTATCTAATTTTGTGCCCATAACGGAAGTCACCTCCAAGTCGGATGCTCGGCTATATTGATGTGATTTGGATCCGACATTACAGGAAGACTACCCAGCATTCCCAGCAAGTTGCTTCAAAGTCGCATCCAAGTTGCATCAAAGTAGTACTCGCCAGGCAGTCGCCTGGCAAAGTCGCACTGTAAGTCGTACGACTTTCAGGTCGCAGTAGTGTGAACCAAGACTTAAGGTCAGGGGCATCCCTAGGGTTGGTGTCACCCGGTGCGATAACACTTGGTGACATCCCCTCCGACGATCCCCGCATAATGGATCGGATCTGCGGATTGAGCATAATGGATCGGAGTCTGATCCATTATGCACCCCAATCCGCAGATCCCATCCATCCTGCGGGGATTGTCGGCATGCAACCTAAACGGGGTGACACCGGACCCGCTCCACTAAAAGTTACGTTGTAAAGAAAGCCAACGATCCCCGCAGGATGGATCTGATCTGTGGATTGGGGAGCATAATGGATCAGAGTCCGATCCATTATGCTCAATCCGCAGATCCGAGTTGGGTTTGCATGTTCTCCCTGTGCCTGCGTGGGTTTCCTCCGGGAACTCCTGTTTCCTCCCACCCTCCAAAGACATGCTGGTAGGTTAACTGGATCCTGTCTAAATTGTCCCTAGAATGTGCAAAATATGTATGAATGTGAGTTATGGGTCTTTGTAAGCTCCTTGAGGGCAGGGACTGATGTGAATGTACTATAAATACATATATATACATGTACACTATATTGCCAAAGTATTGGTCGGCCGGCCTTTACACGCACATGAACTTTAATGGCCCCCCAGTCTTAGTCCGTAGGGTTCAATATTGAGTTGGCCCCGCCCTTTGCACCTATAACAGCTTCAGCTCTTCTGGGAAGGCCGCCCACAAGGTTTAGGAGGGTGTCTATGGGAAGGTTGGACCATTCTTCCAGAAGCACATTTGTCAGGTCAGGCACTGATGTCGGGGGAGGAGGCCTGGCTCACAGTCTCCGCTCTAATTCATCTCAAAGGTGTTCTATGGGGTTGAGGTCAGGACTCTGTGCAGGCCAGTCAAGTTCCTCCACCCCAAACTGGCTCCTCCATTTCTTTATGGACCTTGCTTTGTGCACTGGTGTGCAGTCATGTTGGAACAGGAAGGGGCCATCCCCAAACTCTTCCCACAAAGTTGGGAGCATGAAATTGTCCAAAATGTCTTGATATGCTGACAGCTTAAGAGTTCTCTTCACTGGAACTAGGGGGCCAAGCCCAACCCCTGAAAAAACAACCCCACACCATAATCCCCCCTCCACCAAACTTTACACTTGGCACAATGCAGTCAGGCAATTACCGTCCTCCTGGCAACCGCCAAACCCAGACACATCCATCGGATTGCCAGACAGATAAGCGTGATTGGTCACTCCAGAGAACACGTCTCCACTGCTCTAGAGTCCAGTAGCGGCGTGCTTTACACCACGGCATCCGCCGCTTTGCATTGCACTTGGTGATGTAAGGCTTTGATGCAGCTGCTCGGCCATGGAAACCCATTCCATGAAGCTCTCTACGCACTGTTGTTGGGCTCATCTGAAGGCCACACTAAGTTTGGAGGTCTTTAGCTATTGACTCTGCAGACAGTTGGCGACTTCTGCGCACTGTGTGCTTCAGCATGCGCTGACCCCGCCCTGTCATGTGACGTGGCCTACCACTTGGTGGCTGAGTGGCTGTTGTTCCCAGTTGCTTCCACTTTGTTATAATCCCACTAACAGATGAGCGTGGAATATTTAGTAACCAGGAAATGTCACGGATGGACTTATTGCCCAGGTGGCCACCTATCCCGGGACCACGCTTGGAGTCACTGAGCTCCTGAGAGCGACCCATTCTTTCACCAATGTTTGTAGAAGCCGTCTGCATGCCTAGGGGCTTGATTGTATACACCTGTGTCCATGGGGGGGATTGGATCACCTGAATCCAATGATTGGGAGGGCGGGGCCAATACTTTTGGCAATATAGCGTATGTAGAGCGCTGCATACATTGGTGGTGTATATTAGTACCTGTAATAAATAATAAAGCATTTTCCCAATTCACACATTTGATCTGCTGAGACTAGAACCTGAGAACATTTGATTTGCACAGAACAAACATACATGCAGTTTCAATGGATGAACGGCTATGAAACCTTTTTATGAATACACCTCATTGTGTTTTGTATTTATATTTATTCTTTTTTAGTCTTTTTTTAGTTAGTTTGTGTTTAAAAATGTCCTCAGCAATGTATTACTGAATAGAGAACTGGATTCATTTGTGTCTTCTGTCTGTACCTTGTTGTCAGCATTAAAAAGGTATAAACCTAAAAAGAGACAAAATTGGCCCAAAACCATTAAAGACTAAAATAGATATTTGTCAGTAATGTGAGCAGATGGCGAGCTCTTTGTAGATACCACAGAAATATGTCGGCGCTCTATAAATTGCGTTGATGGCGTGTTTTGTTTTGGAAGGGTTTTAGACATGTTTTATAAATGTGATTCTGATGTGTTTAGAAAAGTTTTGTAATAAATAATGCAGAACCCATTTAGGCCGAGTGATTCTGCGCTCACAGAGCTTTAATGGCTTGTCCTAGCTCATCAGAGGAAAATCTTTTTCTGCTTCATTTCAATGGGTTGCTGACAACTGAAGAACATTTACATGTACCGTCTACATCGATTTCTATATTTCTTTGTTCTAGATTTATTTTTTCTCACTGCCAGCCAGCCGAGGTATTTTCATGGACAGCTGAAAATACCACCTGCCCACGGCCCTAGATCAATGGTCCCCAAAGTGTGGCCCTTTGCTTGCCTGTATCTGGCCCTTTTGGCACTATTCTTCCAATGGACACAAATGATGGGGCACTATTCCTTCCACTGACACTAGTGATGGGACAATATTCATTCCATTGACACCAATGATGGGGCACTATTCCTTCCACTGACACCAATGATGGGGCACTATTCCTCCCACTGATACCAATGATGGGACACTATTCCTTCCACTGACACCAATGATGGGGCACTATTCCTCCCACTGATACCAATGATGGGGCACTATTCCTCCCACTGATACCAATGATGGGGCACTATTCCTCCCACTGACACCCATGATGGGACACTATTCCTCCCACTGACACCCATGATGGGGCACTATTCCTCCCACTGACACCAATGATGGGGCACTATTCCTCCCACTGATACCAATGATGGAGCACTATTCCTCCCACTGACACCAATGATGGGGCACTATTCCTCCCACTGACACCCATGATGGGGCACTATTCCTTCCACTGACACCAATGATGGGGCACTATTCCTCCCACTGACAACAATAATGGGGCACTATTCCTCCCACTGACACCAATGATGGGGCACTATTCCTTCCACTGACACTAGTGATGGGACAATATTCCTCCCATTGACACCATTGATGGGGAACTATTACCCTCTGCAGACACCATTGCTGGGGTGCTATTCCCTCTACAGACACCAATGATGGGGCACTATTCCTCCCACTGACACCAATGATGGGGCATTATTCCTCCCACTGATACCAATGATGGGGCATTATTCATTCCACTGACACCAGTGATGGGGCACTATTCCTCCCACTGATACCAATGATGGGGCACTATTCCTCCCGCTGAGACCAATGATGGGGCACTATTCCTCCTACTGACCCCAATGATGGGGCACTATTCCTTCCACCAATACCAATGATGGGGCACTATTCCTCCCACTGATACCAATGATGGGGCACTATTCCTCCCACTGATACCAATGATAGGGCGCTATTCCTTCCACTGACACCAATGATGGGGCACTATTTCTCCCACTGACACCAATGATGGGGCACTATTCCTCCCACTGATACTAATGATGGGGCACTATTCCTTCCACTGACACCAATGATGGGGCCCTATTCCTCCCACTGATACCAATGATGGGGCACTATTCCTCCCACTGACATCAATGATGGGGCACTATTCCTCCCACTGATACCAATGATGGGGCACTATTCCTCCCACTGATACTAATGATGGGGCACTATTCCTCCCACTGATACCAATGATGGGGCACTATTCCTCCCACTGATACCAATGATGGGGCACTATTCCTCCCACTGACACCAATGATGGGGCACTATTCCTCCCACTGATACCAATGATGGGGCACTATTCCTCCCACTGATACTAATGATGGGGCACTATTCCTCCCACTGATACCATTGATGGGGCACTATTCCTCCCACTGACACCAATGATGGGGCACTATTCCTTCCACCAATACCAATGATGGCACACTATTCCTCCCACTGATACCAATGATGGGGCACTATTCCTTCCACCAATACCAATGATGGCACACTATTCCTCCCACTGATACCAATGATGGGGTACTATTCCTCCCACTGATACCAATGATGGGGCACTATTCCTCCCACTGACACCAATGATGGGGCGCTATTCCTTCCACTGACACCAATGATGGGGCACTATTCCTCCCACTGACACCAATGATGGGGCACTATTCCTCCCACTGACACCAATGATGGGGCGCTATTCCTTCCACTGACACCAATGATGGGGCACTATTCCTCCCACTGACACCAATGATGGGGCACTATTCCTCCCACTGACACCAATGATGGGGCACTATTCCTCCCACTGATACTAATGATGGGGCACTATTCCTCCCACTGATACCAATGATGGTGCATTATTCCTCCCACTGACACCAATGATGGGGCACTATTCCTCCCACTAATACCAATGATGGGGCACTTTTCCTCCCACTGACACCAATGATGGGGCATTATTCCTTCCACTTATACTAATGATGGGACACTATTCCTCCCACTGACACCAATGATGGCGCACTATTCCTCCCACTGACACCAATGATGGGGCATTATTTCTTCCACTAATACCAATGATGGTGGAATTGAGCGTGGAATATTCACTGACCTCCTGAGAGCGACCCATTCTTTCACCAATGTTTGTAGAAGCCGTGTACATGCCTAGGGGCTTGATTTTATACACCTGTGGCCATGGAGGGGATTGAAACACCTGAATCACATGATTTGGAAGGTTGGCCCAATACTTTTGGCTATATAGTGTAAATAACTGGGCGTTTTAACTAATCCCTAGGCCTAAAATGTGTATTTTAACATGTATGTACAAAGAAAAATGCGAACGACTCTGACAGTAAAAGGGTTCAAGCAAACACAGAAGGAAATGAAGGAATGGTCCCAGGGGCGGACTGACCATTCAAGCTCTCGGGCACTGCCCGAGGGCCCGTGGTAAGTAGGGGGCCCCATGAGATGCCCCTGATACCTTTCATAGGCTTTTTTGGATGTGGTTTGAGTGTTGGCGAGGACACAGGGGCCCCATGATTTCCAATTGCCCGGGGGCCCCATGAGTTGTCAGTCCGCCCCTGAATGGCCCAAAGCATAAGAGCTGATGCACACATGCAGTGCGGATTGAAGCTCAGGTTTCACAGCTAATTGACACAGTAGTTGTTGAACAGTTCAGATCAGTTTTACATCAGGTTCAGGTCAGGATTTGATCCTGCTCATACATATGAGGTTTAGAAAGGTTCCCATAGTCCAGTGTTTCTCAACTCCAGTCCTCATGGACCCCCAACAGGTCATGTTTTCAGTATTTCCATTATTTTGCACAGGTGATTTGATCAGTTTCACTGCCTTCACTGTAATTACCACAGCTGTTTCATCTGAGGGAAATCCTGAAAACATGACCTGTTGGGGGTCCATGAGGACTGGAATTGAGAAACACTGCCATAGTCTATAGTCAATAGCCTATGATCCGCACCTGAACCGGACGGCACTGCTCAGAAATCGTACAGGACTCTTTTTCAATCTGCACTGCCAGTGCGCCGGACATATGTGTAAAAGCACCATAGGAAGCAATGTTTTTTCACATCATGAGGATTGGATGCAGTTCAAAATCGGTACTTATGCCGGGCACACACGGGTCGAATTCCGAAAAAATATTCTTTGGAAAATCTTTTCTAAGAATTTTTGGTTGAATTTCGCACCATTAGTGGGCCACAGCAAAGGCCGATTTTCAAGCGACCATCAAATTTGAGTGATCACGCATGCTGGAATTTTTTTCAAAAACGAACAAATTTCTAATCAATGATGGAATAATCGTGTGAGAAATGTAACAGAAAAAAAAACTTCGAAAGAGGAAAAAAAATAATTTGCCACATAAATTCTTTACTGTAGCAATATGTGAAATGGAAGGCTTGGTTGGTCGAATTTTGAAATCAATGGTGGCACCATCGGATTACAAAACGATTTCTAAAGAAAATTCATTTGGAATTCGACCCATGTATGGCCTGCATTAGACTCCAGGATAGGAAGATAAATGGATTGTCCCTTTAATGGGAATAACATTCACTGGATATAAGTTGGGAACCTTTTATGTGTCAGTGAGAACAATTCAGGGAAGAGCTGATTAGCAGTGAGAACAATTCAGGGAAGAGCTGATAAATCAAGTGCAGGATACAAATACTCAACATATTGTCACCAATGTATTGTATGTTGCAGGGGCGGACTGACAACTCATGGGGCCCCCGGGCAATAGGGGATCATGGGGCCCCTGTGTCCTTGCCCAAACTCAAAAAAGCCTATGAAAAAGGTACCAGGGGTATCTCATGGGGCCCCCTACTGACCCCATCATCCTTCACTGATGTGCGTTGATGAGGTTGCACTGATAGGCAGCACTGATGGGCACTGATGAGGTGGCACGGATAGGCAGCACTGATGGGCACTGACAAGAGGCACTGATAGGTGGCATTGATAGGTGGCACTGATGAGCTGGCACTGATGATGCTGCACTGATAGGCGGCACTGATGGGCACTGAGGTGGCACGGATAGGCAACACTGATGGGCAATGATAAGTGACACTGATAGGCGACACTGAGGATAATGCAGTGGTAGATGGCACTGATGGGCACAGGTGAGTGGCACTGATGGGTGAAGGTGGGTGGCACCAGGGGCAGACTGACAACTCATGGGGCACCCGGGCAATAGGGGATCATGGGGCCCCTGTGTCCTTGCCCAAACTCAAAAAAGCCTATGAAAAAGGTACCGGGGGCATCTCATGGGGCCCCCTACTGACCCCGGGCCCTCAGGCTGTGCCCGAGTTTCCAAATGGTCAGTCCGCCCCTGATATGTTGTTACAGAAGCGAATGCATCCTAACAAGCAGTGAGATATCACACATCAACCTAAGTCAGCGTTCGGCGTATCAGACCGACATAATATATATGAACAGCCCACACGATGGCACCACAGATCACAATATTAACAAACACCATTCACTCATTGAGAAGAAAAAAAGAATCTCCCGCTAACAGTGTATTATTATATGTCACTGAAGTGCAGTGTTCAGGAGTCAAAGTAGATCCAAACCCAGCCACTGAATCTCATCGTATTGAAGGCCTACAGAGAAATATATTGTATTGTGGTACCTGTATGGGGTTTATACAATGTGATGATAGTATATAGTATAAGGACTGTGTAGGGTTATGTGATATAAATCCTGTATAATATTAATATATACACGGCTCAAACAAATGACAGGAAGACTTTGAAAACCCATCAGATCTCAATGGGGAGAAATCTGCTGGATCTCTATACTGACATGGACGGGGTGATGGGTGAGGAACGTAAGGATCCCCCATCGTTTGATGGAAATGATCGACCTACAGGGGACTGAATTCAAAGACACCCCAAAAATCAAAGTGAAAAAATGATGCAGCAGGCGAGTCCATTGTGCTGAAATGTCATTGCAGCAACTCAGAATGGTCCTCAGTAGTCTGTGTGGCCCCCACGTGCTTGTATGCATGCCTGACAACGTCGGGGGAGGCTCCTAATGAGACCACGGATGGTGTCCTGGGGGTTTCCTCCCAGATCTGGACCAGGACATCACTGAGCTCCTGGACAGTCTGAGGTGCAACCTGGTGGTGTCGGATGGACCGAAACATGACATCCCAGAGGTGTTCTATTGGGTTTAGGTCAGGGGAGTGTGGGGGCCATTCATTGGTATCAATTCCTTCATCCTCCAGGAATTGCCTACATACTCTCCCCACATGAGGCTGGGCATTGTCATGCACCAGGAGGAACTCAGGACCCACTGCACCAGGAGGAACCCAGGACCCCCTGCACCAGGAGGAACACAGGACCTACTGCACCAGGAGGAACCCAGGACCCACTGCACCAGGAGGAACCCAGGACCCCCTGCACCAGCGTAGGGTCTGACAATGGGTCCAAGGATTTCTCTTCTGATACCTAATGGCAGTCAGGGTGCCATTGTCTAGCCTGTAGAGGTCTGTGTGTCCCTCCATGGATATGCCTCCCCAGACCATCACTGACCCACCACCAATACAGTCATCCTGAACCATGTTAGAGGCAGCAGAACGTTCTCCACGGCTTCTTCAGACCCTTTCATGTCTGTCACATGTGCTCAGGGTGAACCTGCCATCATCTGTGAAAAGCACAGGGCGCCAGTGGTGGACCTGCCAATTCTGGTGTTCAATGGCAAATGCCAATCCAGCTCTATGGTGCATGACTGCGCAACTGTCATTCAAAGTGCAACACCACTGAAAGCTGAAAATTGGCATGAACTGGAAGGGGTTGAAAGTGTCCGGACTGGAAGGGGTTGAAAGTGTCCGGACTGGAAGGGGGTGAAAGTGTCCGGACTGGAAGGGGGTGAAAGTGTCCGGACTGGAAGGGGGGGAAAGTGTCCGGACTGGAAGGAGGTGAAAGTGTCTGGACTGGAAGGGGGTGAAAGTGTCCGGACTGGAAGGGGGGGAAAGTGTCCGGACTGGAAGGGGGTGAAAGTGTCCGGACTGGAAGGGGGTGAAAGTGTCCGGACTGGAAGGGGGTGAAAGTGTCCGGACTGGAAGGGGGTGAAAGTGTCCGGACTGGAAGGGGGTGAAAGTGTCCGGACAGGAAGGGGGGGAAAGTGTCCGGACTGGAAGGGGGGGAAAGTGTCCGGACTGGAAGGGGGTGAAAGTGTCCGGACTGAAAGGGAGTGAAAGTGTCCGGACTGGAAGGGAGTGAAAGTGTCCGGACTGGAAGGGGGTGAAAGTGTCCGGACTGGAAGGGGGGAGAAGTGTCCGGACTGGAAGGGGGTGAAAGTGTCTGGACTGGAAGGGGGAGAAAGTGTCCGGACTGGAAGGGGGTGAAAGTGTCCGGACTGGAAGGGGGGAGAAGTGTCCGGACTGGAAGGGAGGAGAAGTGTCCGGACTGGAAGGGGGTGAAAGTGTCTGGACTGGAAGGGGGAGAAAGTGTCCGGACGGGAAGGGGGTGAAAGTGTCCGGACTGGAAGGGGGTGAAAGTGTCCGGACTGGAAGGGGGGAGAAGTGTCCGGACTGGAAGGGAGGAGAAGTGTCCGGACTGGAAGTGGTTTAGAGTATAAATGTCTTCAGTGGCTATTTAAATAAACAATATAGTTTGTGCAATATTTGTTTGGGGGGTTCAGTCCACCCCCTCCCCCCTTCTCATTCATGACCCCCTTCCATGCTCTGCTTGGAAAATCTTTTTGACCTTTTTTTTTATATACAATATTATTTTTTATTATTTATTGGAATTTTTTTTTTAGGAGCCCCGTTGGGGGGCTTTGGTGAGATAACGGGTTGAAACAGACCTTTGATGTTCCATCTTTGACATAGGGAAAGGATATTGATGACACAGCCCTCAGCCCCCATCTCAGCAGCACAGAATGAATGGATAGGAATGTTTCTGTACAGAGTTTCCCGTTCGTTCATAAACTGAAGCATAGGAAACGGTTTACTACACTTCAATCATGAATCGGTAATGACCGCTGACTGTGACGTCTCAGACAAGGAAGGGGCTGACACATTTAGTGACCCCTTCCCCACCCTCTATCCTGACAAATCCCCTCCAGCAGCCGACAGGAGAGAGGAGGGGGAACCTGGCAGTGCTGTGGGGGGAGGAGGGGGGGCCAGGAGACAGTACAGGGGGGACTGGAGAAGAGCAAGGGGGACTGGAGAAGAGAATGGGGGACTGGAGAGGAGCACAGAGGGACTGGAGAAGAGCATGAGGGACCGGAGAAGAGCATGAGGGACCGGAGAAGAGCATGAGGGACCGGAGAAGAGCAGAGGACTGGAGAAGAGCATGGGGGACTGGAGAGGAGCATGAGGGACTGGAGAAGAGAATGAGAACAGCAGAGGACTGGAGAACAGCAGGAGACTGGAAAAGAGCATGAGGGACCAGAGAAGAGCAGCGGACCGGAGAAAAGCAGGGGACTGGAAAAGAGCATGAGGGACCGGAGAAGAGCATGAGGGACCAGAGAACAGCAGGGGACTGCAGAAGAGCACGGGGGACTGGAGAAGAGCATGAGGGACTGGAGAAGAGCATGAGGGACCGGAGAAGAGCATGAGGGACCGGAGAACAGCAGGGGACTGGAGAAGAGCACGGGGGACTGGAGAGGAGCATGAGGGACTGGAGAAGAGCATCAGGGACCGGAGAAGTGCATCAGGGACCGGAGAAGAGCAGAGGACTGGAGAAGAGCATGGGGGACTGGAGAGGAGCATTAGGGACTGGAGAAGAGCATGAGGGACTGGAGAAGAGAATGAGAACAGCAGAGGACTGGAGAACAGCAGGAGACTGGAAAAGAGCATGAGGGACCAGAGAAGAGCAGCGGACCGGAGAAAAGCAGGGGACTGGAAAAGAGCATGAGGGACCGGAGAAGAGCATGAGGGACCAGAGAGCAGCAGGGGACCGGAGAAGAGCATGTGGGACTGGAAAAGAGCATGAGGGACCTGAGAACAGCAGGGGACCGGAGAACAGCAGGGGACTGTAGAAGAGCAGGGGACTGTAGAATTGCATGAGGGACTGGAGAAGAGTAGGGGACTGGAGAAGAGCAGGGGACCAGAAAAGAGCAGGGGACTGGAGAAGAGTAGGGGACCGGAGAAGAGCAGGGGACCGGAGAAGAGCAGGGGACCGGAGAAGAGCAGGGGACAAGAGAAGAGCAGGTGACCGGAGAAGAGCATGAGGGACCGGAAAAGAGCATGAGGGACCGGAGAACAGCAGGGGACTGTAGAAGAGCATGAGGGACCGGAGAAGAGCAGGGGACCGGAGAAGTGTATGAGGGACCGGAGAAGATCAGGGGACCAGAGAAGAGTAGGGGACCAAAGAAGAGCAGGGGACCGGAGAAGAGCAGGGGACCGGAGAAGAGCAGGGGACTGGAGAAGAGCAGGGGACCAGAGAAGAGCAGGGGACCGGAGAAGAGCATGAGGAACTGGAGAACAGCAGAAGAGCAGAGAAAAGCATGGAGGGGGGGACGGGAAAATGGCAGGGAACCAGAGAAGAATGGGGGGGGGGGAGAGCACAGAAGTTGCTGGGGAAGATCACAGGGAGGCCAGGAGAGAGCAGAGGGGCCCGCTGGAAGCAGAAGAAAGATGGACAGGAGGAGCGGCATATATAGGAACCAATCTCTCCATGTTCCTCCCGCATGCCTCCCGGGAGGGAGAGAGGAGAAGCATACGTTCAGAGGCTGCAGGAGGAACATGGAGGGCATTGGTTCCTCTATATGCCGCCTCTCCTGTCCAGGTGTAGAGGGGAGCCACATGGGCCCCCTGGAGAATGGGACCGGGTCACAATGGTGACCTCTGTAGTTACGCCCCTGATTAGGTCTCCTTCCTTAACAGATGGGGCTGTGTGGCAGAGCTGTGTAAATCTCGGGAGTGGATGGACAGCTCTCATGTATGTGTTTCAGCTGTTTGCCCGAAGTTGAGCTTTACAAGATGGAAGTTATGAGAGCGACGACAGGCTGACTCAGAGAGTAAGCTTCAAGCTATGACTCTCCGGATTCCGGGCGGTAAAATCTAGGTCAGTATAACTGCTCACAGAGAGGCTGTCATGTCACATCCTCGTCTCCGAGACACAGGCAGATGTTCCACCATCAGATGGACGTCCCAGAAGGGTTCATCTCAGTGCGCAGAACTGCACCGCCAGCAGAAGGAGAACACAATCAAGATGACTTCTCCATGTTAGTGAAGTCAGAGCGGAGAAAATGTGTCCCCACCATGCAGAACTAGGACACCCCGCCACCAGAGGCTTCCTGCCTACAGACACTTACTGTGTGTCCTGAGCAATAGGGGGACATCCAATCTTCTGCATAGATGCCCACAAAGCTTCGGCTCCATAAAGTCATACTCTACCTATGGGACCGTAGTCACCTTCCCCAACCCCTTGTCGCTTAAAGCGCAACTTCACTCCCAGGGAGCGCGCAAAGGCAATGGATGCGGGGCGACGCTTAGAAACGTCCTCCCGCATCAGCAGCGCTCACGTCCAGCCATTTATCGTTTATCGACATGGGCCGGACGGGAAGAGGTTAATCACTTGCCCTCCAGAGAATCCCCCCCCCCCCTTCCTGACTGGGCCATTTTTTGCAAAACAACACTACGCTACTTTAACTGACAATTGCGCGGTCATGCAACACTGCACCCACATTAAATTAATTGTTTTCCCACAAATTGAGCTTGCTTTCGGTGGTATTTGATCGCCTGTGCGGTTTTAATTTTTTTGTGCCATAAATAAAAAAAAGCCGACAATTTTGAGAAAAAAACAATATTTTTGACTTTTTGCTATTAACCACTTCAAGTCCGGACACTTTCACCCCCTTCCAGTCCGAAAACTTTCACCCCCTTCCAGTCCGGACACTTTCACCCCCTTCCAGTCCGAAAACTTTCACCCCCTTCCACTCCAGACACTTTCACCCCCTTCCAGTCCGGACACTTTCACCCCCTTCCAGTCCAGACACTTTCCTCCTCTTCCAGTCCGGACACTTTCACCCCCTTCCAGTCCGAAAACTTTCACCCCCTTCCAGTCCGGACACTTTCACCCCCTTCCAGTCTGAAAACTTTCACCCCCTTCCACTCCAGACACTTTCACCCCCTTCCAGTCCGGACACTTTCACCCCCTTCCAGTCCGGACACTTTCCTCCTCTTCCAGTCCGGACACTTTCCTCCTCTTTCAGTCCAAACACTTTCACCCCCTTCCAGTCCGGACACTTTCCCCCCCTTCCAGTCCGGACACTTTCACCCCCTTCCTGTCCGGACACTTTCACCCCCTTCCAGTCCGGACACTTTCACCCCCTTCCTGTCCGGACACTTTCACCCCCTTCCTGTCCGGACACTTTCACCCCCTTCCAGTCTGGACACTTTCACCCCCTTCCTGTCCAGACACTTTCACCCCCTTCCAGTCCGGACACTTTCACCCCCTTTCAGTCCGGACACTTTCCCCCCTTCCAGTCCGGACACTTTCACCCCCTTCCAGTCCGGACACTTTCACCCCCTTCCAGTCCGGACACTTTCCCCCCCTTCCAGTCCGGACACTTTCACCCCCTTCCTGTCCGGACACTTTCACCCCCTTCCAGTCCGGACACTTTCACCCCCTTCCTGTCCGGACACTTTCACCCCCTTCCTGTCCGGACACTTTCACCCCCTTCCAGTCTGGACACTTTCACCCCCTTCCAGTCCGGACACTTTCACCCCCTTCCAGTCCGGACACTTTCACCCCCTTTCAGTCCGGACACTTTCCCCCCTTCCAGTCCGGACACTTTCACCCCCTTCCAGTCCGGACACTTTCACCCCCTTCCAGTCCGGACACTTCCCCCCCCCCCTTCCAGTCCGGACACTTCCCCCCCCCCCTTCCAGTCCGGACACTTCCCCCCCCCCCTTCCAGTCCGGACACTTTCACCCCCTTCCAGTCCGGACACTTTCACCCCCTTCCAGTCCGGACACTTTCACCCCCTTTCAGTCCGGACACTTTCACCCCCTTCCAGTCCGGACACTTTCACCCCCTTCCAGTCCGGAACACTTTCACCCCCTTCCAGTCCGGACACTTTCACCCCCTTCCAGTCAGGAACACTTTCACCCCCTTCCAGTCAGGAACACTTTCACCCCCTTCCAGTCCGGACACTTTCACCCCCTTCCGGTCCAGACACTTTCACCCCCTTCCGGTCCGGACACTTTCACCGCCTTCCGGTCCAGACACTTTCACCCCCTTCCAGTCCGGACACTTTCACCCCCTTCCATTCCGGACACTTTCCCCCCCTTCCCGCCCCCAGGCCAATTTTCAGCTTTCAGCGCTATCACACTTTGAATGACAATTGCGCAGTCATGCAACACTGTACCCATATGAAATTTTTAGCATTTTTTTAAGACACATAAAGCTTTATTTTGGTGGTATTTATTCACCACTGGGATTTTTATTTTTTTTGCTATATAAATGAAAATCCAAACATTTTGAAAAAAAAGTGTTTTTCTTATAAAATTTTGCAAATATACAATCTTTCTTCATAATTCTTGGCCAAAAGATATTCAACTATCTTTTTAGTAAAAAAAAAAATAATAACCCAAATTAGTTTATAACCAAAAATTATAATTTTTCAAAAAAATTGTTTGCATTTTTATTTTTTTTAACATGTGTCACTACTTTTTTTACACTAATTTCTTTTACACCCATAAAGGCTGTAAAAGCAATCATTTCTCCTTCTCTCTGGCTGCATTCTTGCAGCCATTGAGAAATGCTTTGAGGGCTGTGTTTGGTCACAGCTTTTCACATGGTACACGGATGTTGTAAACGGCCCTGTACCATGTGATCTCTGTGATCATTCACAGATTTCACTAGTAGTAAGCAATGATGTCAGAAGTGACATCTTCCTTACTACTATTCATGTGATCATTGATTGGCCAATCAGTGATCACATGATCGGGACCTCACACAGAGGTGCCATACAGCGATCGCGGTGCCACACGCTCCCAGGCAGTGCGCACAGTCAGTGGGAGGAATAGTGTCCCATCATTGGTATCAGTGGGAGGAATAGTGTCCCATCATTGGTATCAGTGGGAGGAATAGTGTCCCATCATTGGTATCAGTGGGAGGAATAGTGCCCCATCATTGGTGTCAGTGGGAGGAATAGTGCCCCATCATTGGTGTCAGTGGGAGGAATAGTGCCCCATCATTGGTATCAGTGGGAGGAATAGTGCCCCATCATTGGTGTCAGTGGGAGGAATAGTGCCCCATCATTGGTATCAGTGGGAGGAATAGTGCCCCATCATTGGTGTCAGTGGGAGGAATAGTGCCCCATCATTGGTGTCAGTGGGAGGAATAGTGCTCCATCATTGTTGTCAGTGGAAGGAATAGTGCCCCATCATTGGTTCTAGTGGGAGGAATAGTGCCCCATCATTGGTGTCAGTGGAAGGAATAGTGCCCCATCATTGGTTCTAGTGGGAGGAATAGTGCCCCATCATTGGTATCAGTGGGAGGAATAGTGCCCCATCATTGGTATCAGTGGGAGGAATAGTGCCCCATCATTGGTATCAGTGGGAGGAAAAGTGCCCCATCATTGGTGTCAGTGTGAGGAATAGTGTCCCATCATTGGTATCAGTGGGAGGAATAGTGCCCCATCATTGGTATCAGTGGGAGGAATAGTGCCCCATCATTGGTATCAGTGGGAAGAATAGTGCCCCATCATTGGTATCAGTGGGAGGAATAGTGCCCCATCATTGGTGTCTGTGGGAGTAATAGTGCCCCATCATTGGTGTTAGTGGGAGAAATAGTGCCCCATCATGGATATCAGTGGGAGGAATAGCGCCCCATCATTGGTATTAGCGGGAGGAATAGTGCCCCATTATTGGTGTCAGTGGGAGGAATAGCGCCCCATCATTGGTATTAGCGGGAGGAATAGTGCCCCATCATTGGTGTCAGTGGGAGGAATAGTGCCCCATCAAGGGGTCAGTGGGAGGAATAGTGCCCCATCATTGGTGTCAGTGGGAGGAATAGTGCCCCATCATTGGTTCTAGTGGGAGGAATAGTGCCCCATCTTTGGTTTCAATGGAAGACGTACTGCAGCATTGTTGGTCTCAGTGGGAAGAATAGTGCCCCAAGGGCCAGATAATGGGTAGCAAAGGGCCACATCTGGCCATCAGGCTGCAGTTTGCAGACCCCTGGTGTCACGGAGCTGGTCCTTCCTCCCCAATCCTCTAGGTTTGCTGCCTGCCACCCCCCACTCCTCTTCAGCCCCTCACTTTTCTGTCCCGTCCATGCTGGGACTTCTAGTCCTCCGTGTCCCTGACACAGGCAGCCCTTCACCCCCCTGTCCCTGGCAGTCTGGCCCCCTGCTGAGGGAATCCACAAACAGGCCCCCCTCCTCCCTTCCCCCTCATGCACATCTTCCCAGGCTCCATACCGGAGGCCGTGTTCCCTGGGCGGGTCTGGAGACCTGGGAGACAGGACCCATTGCCATGGTAACCCGACAGGAAGTATCGGGTTACCACTGCAGCAGCAAGGCGCCCCGCTCCCTACTTAAGAGAGAGCAAGGAAAACCCCCCTTCTGTTCTCCTGGCTGCGTGTGTGAGGGAAGACTGTGCTGAGTGCCAGCTTCTCTCATACGACCATCCCCCGTCCCCCTCCTCATCTTCCTGACTGATCTGACTGTCCGTCTGCTGCTGGATCCTCTCCAGTGTGGGGTGAACTCTCTGCTGCCTGGAACCTCTTCCCTGGCTGGACTTACCTCTTGTTCCCTGTGAGCCTGCGGGCTGGACATTTTCTCTGGCTGCACTTACCTCTTGTTCCCTGTGAGCCTGCGGGATGGACATTTTCCCTGCCTGGATTGAACTCTTTGTTGCCCGTGAGCTGAATGGACTTAACCCTTCCCTGCCTGAAGCTGCCTGTGTGGATTAACCCTGTGTTGCCAGTGTGGACTGTAGCCCTCTGTGTCCGGCTCCCTGCATGCAGTAGGTGGACTAGTACCGTGCTGCCCAAGGGACTGGGCCCAATTCTCCCCAGGAACCTGAAGTCCCGCAGAGCCACCCCGCCCTTGCCTTACTGAGCCCTGTGGATTACCATACCCCTGTTGTTCCATATTACCTTCCAGAGAACTTTGCTGTGTCTGGTGTGGATCTGTGGACTAGCGGAGCTGTTGTCTGTGCCCCAAAAACCTCCCCAATAAAAGCCCACACGTTGGGTTCCATGCAGTCTGTCTCTGTGTGCTGTCTGGTTCTCTTGACACCTGGCTTAAGCAATCACAGGGGAAGTGGGAGCAGGTACCTGTTACTCGTCCCCCCACTTCCCAAAGGTGCCAATCCTTAACGGGCGCAGGAGACCAATCCACCAATCCTTAAAGCAGAACTTCCCCGTTTGGGTAGAGCTCCGCTTTAACACCTTTTCTTTGAAAAAAAGTAATGGCCTTAGATGTCTGTATATGCTGGCTCTCCTGCATCAGCAGAGGCAGAAAATTGTTTTGTCTCCGTCATTTCATCTCCTGCTGTTAGGGACCGACCGACAGTAGCCTCTAGCACTCCACAGACCAGGATTCCCCAGGGCGCGGAGTCTAAGCTCTGACCTGCTTGTTCACCAGAGCCCCTGATGGTGGGGATGGACTTGGAGCAGGCCGAAACCAGGTCGCAGCCCCTGGTTGCAACCAGCTGTGGTAGAGGCACTTGCCGGTCGTACGTAGCAGGTGAGAGCCTGATGTGAAGAGGTGGAGTGAGCGAAGTCAGACAGGCCAGGTCGGTAACAGTGGAGGCGGAACGGTACAAGCGGCAGGCAGAAGGATAAATGGGTCACAGGACAGGTTCAGCAACAGGAGGTCAAACGTATGGGATAAGACAGGAGAATGGTCAGACAAGCCAGGGATCAGAGCAGGAGACAGTCAATGGATCAGGGTCAGGCAGGGTTGGCAACAAGGCAATCTCTCAGGAACACAGGATAACAGGAAAAGACCATACAGCAACGTGAGCCCTACAGGAGCTGGATTAAATAGCGTGCCCCGCGCCATCATTGGTGCAAGGCGCGCGCCCGTGTGCGCGAGTGCACATGCGCAACCGCAATTGCCGCCGACCCCAGTCCTAAAGCCTGCATGTTCGTGTGCCAGCGTACTCTGCGCATGCGCACACCCGCGGGCCGCGGCGTATTCCGCGATTCCTGACACCTGCTCAGAGGAAGCCCACCAAGAATACTCCATTCCCTATCTTTCCCTAGATCAGTGGATGTCAGCTTATGAGATATAAAGGGAGCCTCAACCGTGGCCCCTGACCTCACCAAAAGGCCACGCTCAGGGCTTTCTTTCAGTGGGAGTGCACATTCCTCAAGGGGTAAATAGTGGCAAGGGGTGGTGGGGTGTGCTGGAGGGTCCATTGATGTTGGCTGCTGGGGGAGCTATTTTCACTTGGGGGGGGGGATCTATCATTGAGGGAGGGGTCCATTGTTGCTTGGGGGGTATCATGTTGCTGGGGGGGTCAATTATTACTGGGAGGGATCTATTGTTGAGGGAGGGGTCTTTTTTTGCTTGCAGTTGGAGGTTTGTTTTTTTACTATACTGTCACCAGTGCAGTACGTCATCATATGACTGGTGTGGTGGTGATCAAGGATACTGACTGGTGACAGTCAGGGGTGTATTTACCACAAGGCAAACAAGGCATTTGCCTAGGACGGCATTTTTCAGGGGGGCAGCAGCATTTTTCAGGGGGGCAGCGCCACCCCCCAAAGGAAGGGATGGAAGAAGGGAAACGCGCAGCATGGGGCACAGGTGGGATCTGAGAGAGGCTGCTTGATGGTGTATGCAGAGCCTGACTCTCGTTTCCGGGGATGTCCGGAGCTGTGAAGGTGAGTGTCTTCTCTCTTTTGCCGGGGGTTGCCAGTGTATGGGGGGCAGTGGTAGGGGAAGGCTCTCTTGGGTGAGGGCAGGGCTGGGGTGTTGTTGGTCAATGTCAGGTTCTCTTCATGCGGGAGGGGGGTTTTGGTCGGTGTCAGGGTCTTTCCGTGGTGGTGTTGGGGGGAGCAGATTTTTGTATTGCCTAGGGCAGCACGAAACCTAAATACACCACTGGTGACAGTATGTAAAAAAACCTTTTAACCTTTTATTTCTTTTTTACATTTTTTTTTTGTCTGTTTTACATATTGTCATCAGAGTAGTTCAGTGTCACCATAGTGACACTGTACTACTCTGGATGGGTGATCAAGGATTTTTGTGATGATCACTGTAACAACAATCGTCTGAACTGTCATGAATGACTTTCATTCATAACAGCTGTGCTTACTGTAGTGATGCTGTGATTGGCCCACAGCTATAACATGGTAAAGGGGGCTGTGATAGTCATGGGCCAATCACATCATCACTAGAGTAAGCACAGGTGATATAAATGAAAGTCTTTTATATCAGTTTTGTGTACATTGTGATCATGTGTGTGCCAGTAACAGAAATCCGCCGGTCACAGAAGTGCCGGTCACAGAAGTGGCGCGGTGGGCACCCCAGTGCACGTGTCAGGCAACGCATATTTACAGTGCTGAGCCTAGTGTGCTGCTTTCCCACAGTAAAAGTACTGCAGACAGACAGCAAGTGGTTAAAGCTTGCCATATGCTATGCAAATTTCAGCTGGATCCCGAGGAACCAGAGGAAATTCGCCATGTCGTTGTCTCCCTCCCATCAGTCCCGGACTGGGACAAAAAAATTGGCCCAGGCAGTTTAGACTGAGCAGTCTGTTTTTTTCTTTTTAAACCAAATTACAAATAATGACAACTACCGGTTTCTCGATATCTTTTAATTATATTTATCCTGCTTCAGTCACTGTAATTTATCAATCATTTGGAATTATGTAAATATATTACATTTTTGGCATTTTTTTTTATATTCAAAATCACAGGACATCACAGCAGATCATTGCCACTCACTGGCTGGTTGCTAGAGGACACTGTACATCATTACCGCTCACTGATTGGTTACTAGAGGTCACTGCACATCATTACCGCTCACTGATTGGTTGCTAGAGGTTACTGCACATCATTACCTCTTGCTGATTGGGTGCTAGAGGTTACTGCACATCATTACCGCTCGCTGATTGGTTTCTAGAGGTTACTGCACATCACTGCTACTCACTGCCTGGCTGCTAGAGGTTATTGCAAATACTGAGCGGAGGATACCAGAAGGTAAAGTGAAGGCAGCATATTAGCACACTGTCAGGGTCTGCCCTGGCATCCGATCCGGCGCATGCGCGGTTTGCCGGCTCGCGCCGGGCTACGGGCGCTAGGTCCTGGCCGGCCGCAGCAGAGGGGTACTCGCGCATGCACACTGGGTGCCGCGGGTGCGCGCTGGGCACCAATGACAGCGCAGGGCGCAGTATTTAAAGATTCCCTGCGCTGACACTGGTTGCCATTAGGTCTATCCTGTGTTCCCCTGCTTCTGTTCCTGTGTAGATTGACTGTTGCTGACCCGGATTGCCTCTGACTTGCTGTATTCTCCTGCCCTGACCTCTGGCTTGCCTGACCTCTCTTTGGATTGCCCCTATTGGATCTGAAACTCTGGTATTGACCCTGCGTGTGACCCGACTCTCCTCTGCCTGCCGCCTTGTACCTCGCTGCTCCCACGGTAACGACCCAGCCTGTCTGACCACGAAATTATCATTCATCCGTCCATCCATCCTGCTCGGGCCCGTTTGGCCTCTTCACATCAGGCTCTCCTCTTGTAGATATCCCCTGCGGACCCCTCTGCCACGGGTGGGAGTACTCAGAGGTCGTGACCTGGTCCTGGTCTGCTCCAAGTCCATCCCCACCATCAGGGGCCCTGGTGAACAAGTAGACCGGGACTTAGACTCCGCGCTCTGAGGAATCCTGTCCGGTGGACTGCCAGAGGTACCGCCAGGTGGATCATTACACACACCAAACAGTTAAATTCAAAAATTGTTTTTTTTTTCTTTTCTAATTGCAGTTTGACACCTATGCCTGACGTCAGGCCGTGGGATCTCCACCAGCTCCTCCCCCTTCACGGTCAGCTGACCTATCATTTCCGTTCCTAGACCCTGTTGTTTCCACCCCCGACAGCTGAACAGCCAGCCATGTAGAGGCCAGGTGAGCGGTGTGGGCTCAAGGAGCAGCCCAGCTGCTGCAGCTGTTTCAAAAGCCCCGAGGATATGCGGCCCGGTGGTGGACCCAGCCCAACAGGCAAATGCCCAGTGTGCCCTATGGCCAGTCCAGGCCTGCCTCGCACCCAGCATTCTTCGATTGAAAAATTGAACAAGCTAGGCAGAAAACTGTTGGCCGAACATCGCCTGCATCTGATTGGCACTACCTGTCAGAATACAATAGCCCGCCATGGGGGATTGGTCTATCCGTGCTGTTAGCATACATTAATCTGTTAAATATTGAACAGTGTATGGCCAGCTTTAGAGTAGACACATTTCTTAAAACTCATCCTTTTATTACAAACAGTAAAATAAAAAAGCTTGTCTGATCTCATATACAAACAGTATCCAAACAGTTGTTTTGGCCACGCCTAATGTTTTTGCTATCTCTCTGATGGGTTTGTTTTGTTTTTTCAGCCTAATGATGGCTTTCTTCACTGATAGTGACAGCTCTTTGGATCTCATCTTGAGAGTTGACAGCAACAGATTCCAAATGCAAATAGCACACTTGAAATGAACTCTGGACCTTTTATCTGCTCATTGTAATTGGGATAATGAGGGAATAACACACACCTGGCCATGGAACAGCTGAGAAGCTAATTGTCCCATTACTTTTGGTCCCTTAACAAGTGGGAGGCACATATGCAAACTGTTGTAATTCCTACACCGTTCACCTGATTTGGATGTAAATACCCTCAAATTAAAGCTGACAGTCTGCAGTTAAAGCACATCTTGTTTGTTTCATTTCAAATCCATAGTGGTGGTGTATAGAGCCAAAAATGTTAGAATAGTGTTGATGTCCCAATATTTATGGACCTGACTGTAACTTCTATGCCGTGGTACAACAAGCTATCTCCAGAGAACACGCCTTGGTCCACTTATCAGTTCCACGTTATTCTGCAGTACAGTCAAGTATTGGTACCAAACAGTCATATAGGCCACCTTCAAGCCATCCAAGCCAGTGAAAACCGTCCATCTGTCCTCTTCTGACAACCTTTGCCGCCTCTTGGACACGTCTATCAATCCTCCTCTGGACACTCCATCTCTCCCTTCCTGGACACGTCTCTCTGTCCTCTCCTGAAAATGTCCCTCTGTTCCCACCTGGACATGTCCAGGTGTCCTTTATAGGACATGTCCCTTTGTCCTCTTTTTAACACCTCCATCTTTCCTGTCCTGGACATGTCCCTTTGTCTTCTTCTGCACACTTCCTTTTTCCTCTTCTGGACACTTCCCTCTGTCTCCTCTTGGACAAGTCCTTCTGTTCTTTGCTGGACACGTTCATCTTTTGTCTCCTGGGCAAATCCATGTGTTCTCTCCTTCACACATCCCTCTATTCTCTCCTGGACCCGTCTCTCTCTGTCCCCTCTTGGACACATCTCCCCTGTCCTCTTCTGGATGTTTCCTGCTATCCTTATCTGGACACATTCATCTGTCATCTACTGCACACGTCCTACTGTCCTCTCCTTGACATATCCCTCTGCCTACTACTGGACACATCTGTCCTCTCCTGGAAATGTACATCTGTCCCTTTCTGGACAAATGCTTCTGTTCTATCCTGGACACATCTATCTGTCCTTTCCTGAACACATCTCTCTATACCCTCTTGAATATGTCCATCTGTCCTTTTCTGGACACATCTCTGTCTTCTCCTGGACACATCCTGCTGTCCTTTCCTGGACACATCTCTCTGTCCTCGCCTGAATACATCCAGCTGTCCTCTCCTGGACACATCCGGCTGTCCTCTCCTGGACACATCCCTCTGTCCTCTCCTGGGCATGTCCGGCTGTCTGCTCATGGACACATCCCTCTGTCCTCTCCTGGGCATGTCCGAATGTCCTCTCCTGGACATGTCCATCTATCCTCTCCTAGAAATGTCAATCTGTCCTTTGGACAAATGCTTCTGTTCTATCCTGTACGCATCTATCTGTCCTCTCCTGGACACGTCCATCTGTCCTCTCCTTGACACGTCCCTCTGCCCACTTCTGGACACATCTCTATGTCCTCTCGTGGACACATCCCATTGTCCTTTTTTGGATACATCTATCAATCCTCTGCTAGAAATGTCCATCTGTCCTTATCTGGACAAATGCTTCTGTTCTATCCTGGACACATGCATCTGTCCTCTCTTGGACAAGTCAGTCTGTCCTCTGCTAGGCACATCTGGACACTCCCTTCTGTCCTCTACTTGACACATCCATCTCTTCTCTCCTGGACACAACCCTCTGCCCTCTCCTAAGCACATCTGACTGTCCTCTACAGAACATGTTCTTCTATTTTCTCCAGGGCATGTCCCTCTTTCCTCTCCTGGACACGTCCCTCTGTACTTTCCTGCATATGTCTATCTGTCCCACCTGGATATGTCCCTCTGACCTCTCCTAGATAAGTTCCTCTCTCCTCTCTTGGACAAATATGTCTGTCCTCTCCTGGCCAAGATCCTCTGCCCTCTCCTGGGCATATCTGACTGTCCTCTACTGGACACATTCCTCTGTCCTATCATGGACATGTCCATCTGTTCTCTCCTGGACAAGAAGCTCTACCTTCTCCTAGGCATGTCTGATTGTCCTCTCCTGAACAAATCCCTCTATCTCCTCCTTTGCATGTCCATCTGTCCTCTACTGGATGTGCCCATCTGTCCTTTCCCAGTCAAGTCCCTCTGTCCTCTCCTGGACATGTCCCTCTGTACTTTCCTGGATATGTCTGTCTGTCCCCCCTGGACACGTCCGTCTGTCCTCTCCTAGAAATGTCCCTCTCTCCTCTCCTGGACACATCTGTCTGTCCTCTCCTGGACAAGACCATTTGCCCTCTCCTGGGCATATCTGACTGTCCTCTCCTGAACATGTCCCTTTAACTCCTCCTGGGCAAGTCCATCAGTCTTCTACTGGACACATTCCTCTGTCCTATCTTGGACATGTCCATCTGTGTTTTCCTGAACAAGAAGCTCTGCCCTCTCCTGGGCATGTCTGATTGTCCTCTCCTGAACAAATCCTTCTATCTCCTCCTGGGAATGTCCATCTGTCCTCTACTGGATTTGTCTGTCTATCCTTTCCCAGACAAGTCCCTCTGTCCTCTCCTGGACATGTCCATTTGTACTTTCCTGGATATGTCTGTCTTTCCCCCCTGGACATGTCCCTCTGTCCTCTCCTGGACACGTCTGACTGTCCTCTCCTGAACATGTCCCTCTATCTCCTCCTGGGCAAGTCCATCTATCCTCTACTGGACACATTCCTCTGTCCTATCGTGGACATGTCCATCTGTCCTCTCCTGGACAAGAAGCTCTGCCCTCTCTTGGGCACGTCTGACTGTCCACTCCTGAACAAATCCTTCTATCTCCTCCTGGGAATGTCCATCTGTCCTCTACTGGATGTGTCTGTCTGTCCTTTCCCAGACAAGTCCCTCTGTCCTCTCCTGGACATGTCCATTTGTACTTTCCTGGATATGTCTGTCTGTCCCCCCTGGACATGTCCCTCTGTCCTCTCCTGGACACGTCTGACTGTCCTCTCCTAGACAAGACCCTTTTCCCTCTCCTGGGCATATCTGACTGTCCTCTCCTGAACATGTCCCTCTATCTCCTCCTGGGCAAGTCCATCTGTCCTCTACTGGACACATTCCTCTGTCCTATCGTGGACACGTCCATCTGTCCTCTCCTGGACAAGAAGCTCTGCCCTCTCTTGGGCACGTCTGACTGTCCTCTCCTGCACAAATCCCTCTATCTCATCTTGGGCATGTCCATCTGTCCTCTACTGGATAAGTCTGTCTGTCCTTTTTTCTATTCCCGGACATGGTTTGGAAGTGATGGGAACATTTACAGACCCTTGACGAACCAAGCAAAATGTTTGGACATCTAAACTGCAGGGTCCAACCAAGTTGGGTAATGGTCAAGGCTGTAATTACTTGGTCCCTCTTTAATTGGAGGGTTTTCTTGGCACATGGAGGTAAGTTAGATTAGTAACATATGTCCACGTTCCTCTGTTTTACTTTTAATTTTACCAGAAGGTGCTGAACTAAAACTAGTATGATATCTATTTAAAATGTATATATTAAAAGTGGTATTAAACTCAAAACCAACAAATGTACATATTGCAGCTTACCAATCATTAGATGTGGTGGTTGCATTTTTTTTCTTTTTTAGTTTTTTTTTTTTCTGTTTTCACCTGGTGATCTGGCCAGTAATACATCTCCTGTATTAGAGCGCCCCCACTCTGGAGGAAGGAGCACAGGAGGCACAGCAGACAGCAGCACTGTCAGTCTGGGGGGAGGGGAGTGTTAGATGGACTAGCAGATTTAAATGCACTAACAAATTGAAGCCAAACTCCAGCTAATATTTGTTATCAGTTACAGCAAACAGTTGTGTTCCTTTTGGGATAAAGATTTTATATAAATGAATAAAAAACGATCACTGTAAGCAATCCTGTCAGAAGTAAATGGTTTGTCACAGTCCTCTAAATGCTACATCTGCAGGACAGCTTGTTCTTTTGAAAAACAACAGACTTATTGGCTGAATCTGCAGATGAAAATAAAGAAAGAGCCTAAAAAAAGAAAACTAATGCAGCCACCACAAATAAGAACTGGCAAGCTGCAATACAGTAAGTGTTTGCTGTTGGGTTTACTACCACCCCAAAGAGAGGGATGAAAAAATGAAAAGGAAGCAGTAGAATAATGAAGGTCTTCAGAAAGATGGCGCCTTTGAGGGACACTTACTTCGCCATAATTGAGGGGCTTATCTCTACTCTAGTGCCGGTTATGAGGGTCACGTGACGAGGAAGGCTCCCTGTAGTCACTTGCGGAACTGCGGCGTTTTCCTCTCTACCTATCAGCGTTACTGGGCAGCCGCGCCCCTCGCATGGCTCCGCCCCTCCTGTCGCGCTGCATTTCGGGCGAGAGGAAGCCGCAGAGCGCTCCGGTAGAGAGAGTGCGGTGACGTCACATCCGCCGTGTGTGGTGTTATTATTGTTCCTCTGTGCGGTGAGAGCCGGAGGAGAGGAGGACCGGGTGAGTGAGGGGGAGGGGAGGGAGGATGGGGGGACTGAGGAGCGGATGGTGGGGGAGGGGAGAATGGAGGACAGACAGACGGACAGGGATAGAGGTGTATATACATGGAGGAGGGGACAGACACACATGTACAGGGATGGATCACAGACAGATGGACATGGATAGAGGAGAGGACAGACAGGTGTGGGCAAGGACAGAGGAGAGGACAGACAGACAGATGTGGACAAGGACAGACAGATGTGAGCAGAGACAGAGGGGCGGACAGACGGACGTGGACAGGCGGACGGACAGACAGACGGACGTGGACAGGCGGACAGACGGAGGTGGACAGAGGGGCGGACAGACAGACGGAGGTGGACAGAGGGGCGGACAGACAGACGGAGGTGGACAGAGGGGCGGACAGACAGACGGAGGTGGACAGAGGGGCGGACAGACAGACGGAGGTGGACAGAGGGGCGGACAGACAGACGGACGTGGACAGGCGGACGGACGGACAGACGGACGTGGACAGGCGGACGGACAGACAGACGGACGTGGACAGGCGGACAGACAGACGGACGTGGACAGGCGGACGGACGGACAGACGGACGTGGACAGGCGGACGGACGGACAGACGGACGTGGACAGGCGGACGGACAGACAGACGGACGTGGACAGGCAGACAGACAGACGGACGTGGACAGGCGGACGGACAGACAGACGGACGTGGACAGGGGGCGGGCGGACAGACAGACGGAGGTGGACAGAGGGGCGGACAGACAGACGGAGGTGGACAGGGGGGCGGGCGGACAGACAGACGGAGGTGGACAGAGGGGTGGACAGAGGGGCGGACAGAGGGGCGGACGGAGGTGGACAGAGGGGCGGACAGGCGGACGGACGTGGACAGAGGGGCGGACAGGCGGACAGACGTAGACAGAGGGGCGGACAGGCGGACGGATGTGGACAGAGGGGCGGACAGGCGGACGGACGTGGACAGAGGGGCAGACGGACGTGGACAGAGGGGCGGACAGAAAGACGGACGGACGTGGACAGAGGGGCGGACAGAAGGACGGACGGATGTGGGCAGAGGGGCGGGCGGGCGGCCGGACGTGGACAGAGGGGCGGGCGGGCAGACGGCCGGACGTGGACAGAGGGGCGGGCGGGCGGGCAGACGGCCGGACGTGGACAGAGGGGCGGGCGGGCAAACGGCCGAACGTAGACAGAGGGGCGGGCGGGCAGACGGCCGGACGTGGACAGAGGGGCGGACAGAAAGACGGACGGACGGATGTGGGCAGAGGGGCGGGCGGACGGCCGGACGTGGGCAGAGGGGCGGGCGGCCGGACGCGGACAGAGGGGCGGGCGGGCAGATGGCCGGACGTGGACAGAGGGGCGGGCGGGCGGGCAGACGGCCGGACGTGGACAGAGGGCGGATGGGCAGACGGCCGGACGTGGACAGAGGGGCGGACGGGCAGACGGCCGGACGTGGACAGAGGGGCGGACGGCGGGACGTGGACAGAGGGACGGACTGACAGACAGATAGATGTGGACAGAGGGGCAGACAGGAGGAGAGGAAGGACAAGCATGAACAGAGGATGGATGGACATGGACAGGGAAAGAAAAGAGGGCAGATGGACACAGAAAGGGATAGAGGAGAAGCCACACATGTATGGTAGTAGACAAGATGACAAACAGACGTGGGCAGAGGAGAGGACAAGGTATGCAGGAGAGAAAGGACAAATAGATGACAGATGGACAGGGACAGGTTACCCCCTCTTCGATTTGTGGATGGTGAAGAGATGCACCCTGATGATGGGTGGTGGCCGGTGGAGAGTTGCCCGCTCTTAGATTTGTGATCATTAAACAGACGCTGTGCTCAGGTTTTGTGTTGAGGAGCCCTTGTTTGATTGGTGGCTGGTTCAGAGCAGCCTTTTCTGTGATTGGTGGTCAGTGGAGAAGTACATTACCTAAGATCCGTAGAGAGGGGACCCCATTTTGGTAACCAGTACAGAAGTGCTCTCTTAGATCGACCAGTGGAGAGAGGCCCCCTATAGATTGGTGACAAGTAGGGAGTGCCCCCCCCCCCCATAGATTGGTGACTAGTTACATACATAGTCTCACTGAAGAAAGACAAAGGTCCATCCAGTTCAATCATTTAAAAAAAAAAAAAGTTATAATCCTACACCCACAGTTTATCCAGAAGAAGGCAAAAACCCAGCAAAGCACGATCCAATTTGCTCCTGCAGGGGAAAAATTCCTTCCTGATCCCCGAGAGGCAATCAGATATTCCCTGGATCAACTTTCCCTATAAATGTTAGTATCCAGTTATATTCTGTGTATCCAAGAAAGAATCCAGGACTTTCCTACAGCAATCCACTGAGCTGGCCACAACCAACTGTTGAGGGAGTCCATTCCACATTCTCACAGCTCTTACTGTGAAGAAACCTTTCTGTGTTTGGAGATTACATTTCTTTTCCTCCAGACATAAAGAGCGCCCCCTTGTCCTCTGTGATGACCTCAGGGGGAATAACTCCACCGAGTTCACTATATGAACCACTGATGTATTATACATGGAGATCATATCCCCCCCCTTTATGTATTATACATGGAGATCATATCCCCCTTATGTATTATACATGGAGATCATATCCCCTCTTATGTATTATACATGGAGATCATATCCCCCCTTATGTATTATACATGGTGATCATATCCCCCTTATGTATTATACATGGAGATCATATCCCCCCCCCCCCTTATGTATTATACATGGAGATCATATCCCCCCTTATGTATTATGCATGGAGATCATATCCCCCTTATGTATTATACATGGAGATCATATCCCCCCTTATGTATTATACATGGAGATCATACCCCCCCCTTATGTATTATACATGGAGATCATATCCCCCTTATGTATTATACATGGAGATCATATCCCCCCTTATGTATTATACATGGAGATCATATCCCCCCTTATGTATTATACATGGAGATCATATCCCCCTTATGTATTATACATGGAGATTATATCCCCCCTTATGTATTATACATGGAGATCATATCCCCCCTTATGTATTATACATGGTGATCATACCCCCCCTTATGTATTATACATGGAGATCATATCCCCCTTATGTATTATACATGGAGATCATATCCCCCTTATGTATTATACATGGAGATCATATCCCCCCTTATGTATTATACATGGAGATCATATCCCCCCTTATGTATTATACATGGAGATCATATCCCCCCTTATGTATTATACATGGTGATCATATCCCCCTTAATCTCCTCTTCTCAGTAGAGAATACATTCAGTTCCTCTAATCTTTCCTCATAGCTGAGCTCCTCCATGCCTCTTATCAGTTTGGTTGCCCTTCTCTGCACTTTCTCCAGTTCCCCAATGTTCTTTTTGTGAATTGGTGCCCAAAACTGAACTGCATATTCCAGATGAGGTATTACTAATGATTTGTACTGGGGGAGGGGAGGGGAGGGGGGGATGATATCTCTCTCTGGAGTCTATACCTCTCCTAATACAAGAGAGGATTTTGCTCGCTTGAGAACCCGCAGTTTGGCATTGCATGCCATTATTAAGCTTGTGATCTACCAGAACCCCCAGATCCTTCTCCACCATTGACCCCCCCAGATCCTTCTCCACCATTGACCCCCCCCCCCCCCCATTGTACCCCCCTAGTATGTGTGATGCATACATATTCGTAGCCCCCAAGTGCAGAACCTTACACTTACCAACATTAGCCCTCATTGGCCCCATAGTCCCCCAATTACACAGAGCATTGAGGTCGGCTTGTAAGTTGGAGACATCCTGTAAGGACGTTATTCCCGGCACAGCTTGGTGTCATCTGCAAAGACTGGAATGGGATTTAAAATCCCCGACCCGATATTGGACAGGCCCCCCCATAGATTGGAGACTAGTAGGGGAGAGGACCTGTCTTATATTGGTGATCAGTTGAGACAGGTCCCCACTTCGATTGGTAGCCAATGGAGAGAACCCCCTCCTCTTAGATTGGTGCCCACTGGAGAAGGCCCGCCTCCCCTTTGTGGCCAGTTCAGAGTAGCCTTTCCTAGATTGGTGACCAGCGGAGAGGGCCTGTCCCCTCCGACTTGGCGGCCAGCAGAGAGGCATGCCCCCCCCCCCCCCGCCCATTAGATTGGGAGGTATAATGTTGCCAAAAAAGAAAACCCCAAAAGCCTGCACAGTGTGTGTCAATGCACATGCAATAAAACGTCCCGGATTTTGGTAGCGACAAGTGTGACCAGTTCAGTTGTCATTCATTATTCCAAACAGTCACCCTGAAGGGAAAGTGAATGTACATGCAGCGATCACATGCCTCATTATTACAGGTCCACCTTACGGTAACGTGTCGTGGCCTTCATGGTCATACGTGATCTCTGTCACGTATTTGAGATTTATAGATCGGCCTCTGCAATCGTTCTGCTAAAGCGTAATCCTGAACAATAAATATTTGCATGTTGGTCTGGTGATTATACAGCTCAAAGTGTTCTCCGAGATCTGAACCGTGGGGATCCTGCCAGAAATCCGGGGATGACTTCCTGTGCTCTCTGCCTGTAGTGCATGTTTATTAGTTTGCACGCCAAGACCAGTCTCAGTGCTCTGCTCCCTCCTCCTTCCTCCTCCTTCCTCCTCTTCCTCCTCCTCCCTCTTCCTCTTCCTCTTCCTCCTCCCTCTTCCTCCTCCCTCTTCCTCCTCCCTCTTCCTCCTTCCTCTTCCTCTTCCTCCTTCCTCTTCCTCCTTCCTCTTCCTCCTTCCTCTTCCTCCTTCCTCTTCCTCCTTCCCCCTCCTCCTCCTCCTCCTCTTTCCTCCTCTTTCCTCCTCTTCCTTCCTCCTCCTTCCTCCTCCTTCCTCCTCCTTCGTCCTCCTTCCTCCTCTTCCTCCTCCTTGTTCCTCCTCTTCCTCCTCCTCCTTCCTCCTCTTCCTCCTTTTCCTCCTCCTCCTTCCTCTTCCTCCTCCTCCTTCCTCTTCTTCCTCCTCCTCCTTCCTCTTCCTCCTCCTTCCTCCTCCTTCCTCCTCCTTCCTCCTCCTTCCTCCTCCTTCCTCCTCCTCCTCCTTCCTCCTCCTCTTCCTCCTCCTCTTCCTCCTCCTCTTCCTCCTCCTCTTCCTCCTCCTCCCTCCTCTTCCTCCTCCTCGTCTTCCTCCTCCTTCCTCCTCCTTCCTCCTACTCCTTCCTCTCCTCCTCCTTCCTCTTCCTCTTCCTCCTTCCTCTTCCTCCTTCCTCTTCCTCCTCCTCCTTCCTCCTCCTCCTTCCTCTTCCTCCTTCCTCTTCCTCCTTCCTCTTCCTCCTTCCTCCTCCTCCTCTTCCTCCCTCCTCCTCCCTCCTCCTTCCTCCCTCCTCCTTCCTCCTCCTCCTTCCTCCTCCTCCTCTTACTTCTTCCACCTCCTCTTCCTCCTTCCTCCTCCTCTTACTCCTTCCTCCTCCTCTTCCTCCTCCTCTTACTTCTTCCACCTCCTCTTCCTCCTTCCTCCTCCTCTTCCTCTGTGCCTGCCATGGTTTACAATGGTGTTTCTCAACCTTTTTCCAGTCGGGGCGCCCTTGAAAAGTATTTTCCGTCATGAGGCGCCCCTGTCCAAGGCTTGGTTCACGTTACTGCGTGTCACGGACCGCACGCAAAATAGCGCTCATGCCTGACATGCAGGCATATGCTCTGCTCCAGGGGCGGACTGACAACTCATGGGGCCCCCGGGCAATAGGGGATCATGGGGCCCCTGTGTCCTTGCCCAAACTCAAAAAAGCCTATGAAAAAGGTACCAGGGGCATCTCATGGGGCCCCCTACTGACCCCGGGCAGTGCTCGAGATTCCAAACGGTCAGTTCGCCCCTGCTCTGCTCTTTAGGGGTGCCCCCATACATTGGGTAATGCGGGGTGTTTTTGAAATGAATGGGCTGCCCTACACACAGCCACACAGATGTGAACCAAGGGCCTGTTCACTTGTGAGGTTGGAGGGCGGTAAAACCATGCAATTGAGCTGGTTTTTCCACCCCCAACTTCTTTCCCTTTAGCTGCAGAAGCAGCAGCTGGGGGTATACACATATTGTGGCCGTAGATGGAAGTATACCTCCAGGTGAATGGGGTTGAACTATAACCACCCCGCGATTGTGTGTGTATTGCACGCCGTTGTGATGTGGCGATGCCGCTTTTTACGGGGTTAAAACAGGTGGTGAGGAGGTAACATATTGCCTCTATACCACCTGTCAGATGCCGCTGAAAAGCGATCTGAGCATGGAATGCTTTTCAGAGGAGCAGCAGTCCTTGCTGGTAGTATGTACACGTCATAAAAAAGCAGTTCTGATAGGACAGGAATAGGGAGTCAAGGTTAAAAGAAAAAAATACACACACGTGTACACACACACAAACACGCAAACGTGTGTACACACATAAAAACAGACACACACACATACATACAGACACATGCGCACACACGTACACAGACATATATATACACAGACACGTATACACATACGTACACAAAACACACACAGGCACATGATGATCAGTGTACATGTCCCCTCCGAGGAATGCCAATTACCAGCATTTCCTTATTTACAGTGAAGGAAATGCGTATTTGCTCCCCTGCTGATGTTGAATGTTCGCCCCTCACAAAGAAATGATCGGTCTACAAATCGAATGTTCGGTGTAACACTGAGAGACAGAATACAACAACAAATTCAGCAGAAATGCGTCTAACAAATGATGACTGATCTGCATGTTCATGAGGGAAATAAGGATTTGATCCCCTTCACAAAACATGACTTAGTACTTGGTGGCAAATCCCTTGTTGGCAATCACAGAGGTCAGGCGTTTCCTGGAGTTGGCCCCCAGGTTCGCACATCTCAGGAGGGATTTTGGCCCACTCCTCTTGGCAGATCCTCTCCAAGTCATTGAGGTTTGATGGCTGACGTTTGGCAACTCGAACTTTCAGCTCCCTCCATAGATTTTCCATCGGATGAAGGTCTGGAGACTGGCTAGGTCACTCCAGGACCTTAATGTGCTTCTTCTTGAGCCACTCCTTTGTTGTCTTGGCCGTGTGTTTTGGGTCATTGTCATGCTGGAACACCCATCCGCGACCCATTTTCAATGCCCTGGCTGAGGGAAGAAGGTTCTCACCCAAGGTTTGATGGTACATTGCCCCGTCCATCGTCCCTTTGATGTGGTGCAGTTGTCCTGTCCCCTTAGCAGAAAAACACCCCCAAAGCAGAATGTTTTCACCACCATGTTTCACAGTTGGGATGGTGTTCTTGGGGTCATAGGCAGCATTCCTCCTCCTCCAAACACGGCGAGGTGAGTTGATGCCAAAGAGCTGGATTTTGGTCTCATCTGACCACAACACTTCCCACCAGTCCTCCTCTGCATCATTCAGATGTCCAGCCCGTCTGAAGTCTGCCACTGAACATGTGCTTTCTTGAGCAGAGGGACCGTGCGGGCACTGCAGGATTTCAGTCCTTGTCGGCGTAGTGTGTTACCAATTGTTTTCTTGGTGACTGTGGTCCCAGCTGCCTGGAGATCATTGACAAGATCCTCACGTGTAGTTCTGGGATGATTCCTCACTGTTCTCATGATCATTGACACTCCACGAGGTGAGATCTTGCATGGTGCACCAGACCTAGGGAGACTGACACTTGTTTTGTGTTTCTTCCATTTGTGAATGATTGCACCAACTGTTGTCACCTTCTCACCAAGCTGCTTGGCCATAGTTTGGTAGCCCAGTCCAGCCTTGTGTAGGTCTACAATCTTGTCCCTGACATCCTTGGACAGCTCTTTGGTCTTTGCCATGGTGGAGAGTTTGGAATCTGATGGTTTGATTGCTCCTGTGGACAGGTATCTTTTATACAGGTAACAACATGAGATTAGCAGCACTCCCTTTAAGAGACTTCTTCTAATCTCAGCTTGTTACCTGTATGAAAGACACCTGGGAGCCAGAAATCCTGCTGAATGATAGGGGATCAAATCCTTATTTCCCCCATGAACATGCAGATCAGTCATCATTTGTTAGACGCATTTCTGCTGAATTTGTTGTTGTATTCTGTCTCAGTGTTACACCGAACATTCGATTTATAGACCGATCATTTCTTTGTGAGGGGCGAACATTCAACGTCAGCAGGGGAGCAAATACGCATTTCCCTCACTGTACATGCGATCAGCTGTGATTGGACACAGCTGATCACATGACAGCGCTGGGGTCATCCGCTCTTTCCGTTGCTCCGCAGTGTCCCAGGGACACAGTGCACCACCGATCGCCTTGCTGCGCGCCCCCGGGGGCGCTCATACAGGGTTAGAGTGGGAGTAAGTCATATGATGTCCTTCCAGAACGAGAGAACCGCCGTGCTCCCGTCATTACCTTTATATGGCGGGCAGGAGGCGGTTAAACCCATTCCAAAAATGCAGCAGCTCAAAAAAGCAGAGATGTGAACGTGTCCCATAGGAAACCATGTTACATGGACTGCAGTGTGTTTCTGTAAAAAGCACTAACAAACGCACTGGTGTGAACGGAGCCTAAACGTCGTACTGACAGGTGCGCCGTCCAGCCACAGCCGCTGTCAGCCTCTCATGGGGGCTATTTACTAAAACCGGAGAGTGCAAAATCTGCTGCAGCTCCAATCAGCTTCCAGGTTTTATTGTCAAAGCTTAATTAAACAAGCTAGAAGCTGATTGGCTCCCATGCACAGATTCTGAGAGCTCCAGTTTTCGGAAATCTCCCCCCCCCCCCCCCCCCCCCGTACAGTTTGTCATGCTGTCGGCTGCAGTGCTGGACAGGACACCTATGCCCTCCACCCGCAGCTAAACCCCGGAGCCCCATTCACCAGAACTAAATACCCCCTGTGGGGTCTGAAGCTGCTGGAAAAATTGAGCCACTTTGTAGTTGCACTTTGCAAGCGTCAGACGGTGCCCACTAATAACACGTATGTATATGTCCATCATCTGACCCTCGCTTCATTGTCTAGATCAGTGGTTCTCAACCTATGGGTCGCGACCCCTTTGGGGGTCGAATGACCCTTCCTCAGGGGTCGCCTAAGACCATCGGGAAAACACCCATTTCCGATGTGTAAAGAGCACCTACTGTGTAGAGAGCACCTACTGTGTAGAGAGCAGCTACTGTGTAGAAAGCAGCTACTGTGTAGAAAGCAGCTACTGTGTAGAAAGCAGCTACTGTGTAGAAAGCAGCTACTGTGTAGAAAGCAGCTACTGTGTAGAAAGCAGCTACTGTGTAGAAAGCAGCTACTGTGTAGAAAGCAGCTACTGTGTAGAATGCAGCTACTGTGTTGAATGCAGCTACTGTGTTGAATGCAGCTACTGTGTTGAAAGCAGCTACTGTGTTGAAAGCAGCTACTGTGTTGAAAGCAGCTACTGTGTTGAAAGCAGCTACTGTGTAGAAAGCAGCTACTGTGTAGAAAGCAGCTACTGTGTAGAAAGCAGCTACTGTGTAGAAAGCAGCTACTGTGTAGAAAGCAGCTACTGTGTAGAAAGCAGCTACTGTGTAGAAAGCAGCTACTGTGTAGAAAGCAGCTACTGTGTAGAAAGCAGCTACTGTGTTGAATGCAGCTACTGTGTTGAATGCAGCTACTGTGTTGAATGCAGCTACTGTGTTGAATGCAGCTACTGTGTTGAATGCAGCTACTGTGTTGAATGCAGCTGCAGTATTGGAGGTAAAACGACACTCATGAATTATAATTACTGGGTAAATAATTTTATGGTTGGGGGTCACCACAACATGAGGAACTGTATTAAAGGGTCGCGGCATTAGGAAGGTTGAGAACCACTGCTCTAGATCAAGAGTCTGGACTTCACTGGCTGCTTTCTTGTCCTTGGAGTGAGCCTGATGACCTGAGGCGCTCAACGTCTTAGCATTGGCATTTCCCATATTAATATCCTTTAAGTGGTTGTAAACTCTTCCATATACCCAGTGAAGTGACTGGCCTCAGATGATGCGCAGAGATGAAACAAATCCTTCTACAGTTGTACCTATTTATCTGCAGCCGTCTGTCCCCTACATCCACTCAGAAGTGCAGAATTTACACAGCATTTCTGAAAAGCAGAGAGCCGCAGTTAAATCGGTGAGGAGACATTTGAGAAGTGATCCCTCCTCCACGCAGCACACAGTAACAGAGCTGATGCTGTCAATCACAGACTGTGTGCTGAAAGTCCCTCCCCTGTCACCATTTTTCTCCTGGTGTCAGGAAAGCTTGTCAGAAATGATTCATGCCGATAGCAGAGGAAGGAAGCAACAGACAAAAATGACGGTGCTCTGGTACCCACTATAGAGGGATGTGCTTTGTTCATATTTCATGTTTGAGGTTTAGCCCGGTGATGCGGTGCAGCACATGTCATGTGATCGCACAGGAACCGCACCGCATTCCTGTGCAAATCATATCTGATATCTGCGCAGTGCGGTTTGAGCCGTACATTTTGTATGGCTCAAATCGCATCACCTCCGCACCAAAAAAGGCGCAGGACCTTTTTTTTTTTTTTTTTTTTTTTTACCCAGACCTGATTCGCATCATATGCGTGGTTACACCCATGCGATGTGAATTCTGGTAATCGCACTGCATTTTGCGATGTCATTAATTTTAACATTGACACCCACACCAGATCGCATGGACGCCGTGCAATTGCAATGAGTGGCTTTTTGTTTTCTCCCTTTTTGTCTCTTAAATAGTAAATTGAACAGTTCTAGCAAAACACTTTCAACAAGTGCAAAATATTCTTGAAATCCTCTGAGCGGATAACTTGTACTGCACTGTTCCCAGTTCACCTACACCAGTGTTTTTCAACCTTTTTTGTGCAAAGGCACACTTTGTTTCATGAAAAAAATCACGAGGCACACCACCATTAGAAAATGTTAAAAAAATTTACCTCTGTGCCTATATTGACTATATATAAAGTAATTCTCTTGAATAGGAATCAAACACAAAGAAATTATTTTAGAATTACTTTATTATGAAATAATAAAGTATTTTATAATTGGACCCGGGGGCCGGACCAAGAGTAGATGAATGATGTGTATGTGTCATCCATAGTAAGTATAGTAATATTCCCCCATAGTAAGCATAGTAATTCATCCCCCATAGTAATTCATCCCCCATAGTAATTCATCCCCCATATAGTAATTCATCCCCCATATAGTAATTCATCCCCCATAGTAATTCATCCCCCATATAGTAATTCATCCCCCATAGTAATCCATCCCCCATAGTAATTCATCCCCCATATAGTAATTCATCCCCCATATAGTAATTCATCCCCCATAGTAATTCATCCCCCATATAGTAATTCATCCCCCATATAGTAATTCATCCCCCATATAGTAATTCATCCCCCATATAGTAATTCATCCCCCATAGTAATTCATCCCCCATAGTAATTCATCCCCCATATAGTAATTCATCCCCCATAGTAATTCATCCTCCATATAGTAATTCATCCCCCATATAGTAATTCATCCCCCATATAGTAATTCATCCCCCATATAGTAATTCATCCCCCATATAGTAATTCATCCCCCCTATAGTAATTCATCCCCCATATAGTAATTCATCCCCCATATAGTAATTCATCCCCCATATAGTAATTCATCCCCCCTATAGTAATTAATCCCCCCTATAGTAATTAATCCCCCCTATAGTAATTAATCCCCCATATAGTAATTAATCCCCCCTATAGTAATTCATCCCCCATATAGTAATTCATCCCCCATAGTAATTAATCCCCCATATAGTAATTAATCCCCCATATAGTAATTAATCCCCCATATAGTAATTCATCCCCCATAGTAATTCATCCCCCATAGTAATTCATCCCCCATAGTAATTCATCCCACATAGTAATTCATCCCCCACATAGTAATTCATCCCCCATATAGTAATTCATCCCCCATAGTAAGTCCCCAAGCCCCCCCTGTGTCAATTCACTTACCTTTGCTCCGCGCGTTCCTCTCGCCGTTCCGGTGTAGCATGAAAATCTGTCTCCTATGAGGATCTGTCCCCCTCGACGTATCTGCGCATGTGCCAGTTTCAGGCATTAGCAGCCGATCGGCGATCTCCGGCACATGCGCAGATACTTCGAGGGGGACAGATCATCCTGACAGTATCACGCTCCGCGGGCCGGATTAAAAGGTCCGCCGGGCCGTAGTTTGCCCATTGCTGTTCTAATGATTGGTCTATTTGTGAGCCGAGGCCACATGTTACGGATGAAATTGCAATTTTTCCCACGGCACACCAGACAGTATCTCACAGCACACTAGTGTGCCGCGGCACAGTGGTTGAAAAACGCTGACCTACACTATATCACCAAAAGTATTGGCCCCGCCCTCCCAATCATGTGATTCAGGTGTTCCAATCACCTCCATGGCCACAAGAGGTTGCCTACATTAGGTGGTAAGGCAGTCGGCTGGCCTAGGCTGGGGAAGGGGTTAACTGTCTGTTCTCCATTCCCAGGCTTTTCTTAGACCCAGCCTACCTGCCTTATGATATATTCTATATTGCCAAAAGTATTGGCCCCGCCCTCCAAATCATGTGTTTCAGGTGTTCCAATCACCTCCATGGCCATAGGAGGTTGCCTACATTAGGCGGTAAGGCAGTCGGCTGGCCCAGGCTGGGGAAGGGGTTAACTGTCTGTTCTCCATTCCCAGGCTTTTCTTGGACCCAGCCTACCTGCCCTATGATATATACACTATATTGCCAAAAGTATTGGGCCAGCCCTCCAGATCATTGGATTCAGGTGTTCCAATCACCTCCATGGCCGCAGGTGTATACAATCATCACCTAGGCATGCAGACTGCGTCTCCGGTCACACTGGATGCAGATCGCATGCCAAGTCGCACCCTATTGTCCACAAAAAAAGAGCGGTCATATCGGTGCGGACTTGGTTGGAGACGCACCGATTTCTAAAGAAGTACATGCACTACTTTTGGTGCGATTTGCATAGCGTGCTGTGTAAGATGTCTTGCAAATCGCACCTGAAATCGGCATGTCGGCCAACTTTGAAATCATGCAACTTCACTGTAAGTTGCAAGATTTCGAAGTCGGGTTTGATGTGACCGAGGTGTGTACTTCTACAAACATTTGTGAAAGAATGGGTCGCTCTCAGGAGCTCAGTGACTTTTTTTTTTTTTTTATATATATATATATATATATTTGTGTCAATGTGTTTTTAGGTAGGATAAAAAAAGTAAGATGTGCGCTATTGTTTCTGGGCCGTGCTACAGGTACAAACAACAACTAATATTCACATACATTATATTGCCAAACGTATTGGCCCCGCCCTCCAAATCATGTGATTCAGGTGTTCCAATCCCCTCCATGGACACAGGTGTATACAATCAAGCCCCTAGGCATGCAGACGGCTTCTACAAACATTGGTGAAAGAATGGGTCTCTCTCAGGAGCTCAGTGACTCCAAGCGTGGTCCCGTGATAGGTGGCCACCTGGGCAATAAGTCCATCCGTGACATTTCCTGGCTACTAAATATTCCACGCTCAACTGTTAGTGGGATTATAACAAAGTGGAAGCAACTGGGAACAACAGCAACTCAGCCACCAAGTGGTAGGCCACGTCATATGACAGAGCGGGGTCAGCGCATGCTGAAGCACACAGTGCGCAGAAGTCACCAACTGTCTGCAGAGTCAATAGCTAAAGACCTCCAAACTTGGTGTGGCCTTCAGATGAGCCCAACAACAGTGTGTAGAGAGCTTCATGGAATGGGTTTCCATGGCCGAGCAGCTGCATCCAAGCCTTCCATCACCAAGTGCAATGCAAAGCGTCAGATGCCATGGTGTAAAGCACGCCGCCACTGGAGTCTAGAGCAGTGGAGACGTGTTCTCTGGAGTGACCAATCACGCTTCTCTGTCTGCAATCTGATGGACGTGTCTGGGTTTGGAGGTTGCCAGGAGAACAGTACTTGCCTGACTGCACTGTGCCAAGTGTAAGGTTTGGTGGAGGGGGATTATGGTGTGGGGTTGTTTTTCAGGGGTTGGGCTTGGCCCCCTAGTTCTAGTGAAGGAATCTCTTAAGGCGCCAGTATACAGAGACATTTTGGACAATTTCATGCTCCCAACTTTGTGGGAAGAGTTTGGGGATTTCCCCTTCCTGTTCCAACATGACTGCACACCAGTGCACAAAGCAAGGTCCATAAAGACATGGAGGAGCCAGTTTGGGGTGGAGGAACTTGACTGTCCTGCACAGAGTCCTGACCTCAACCCCATAGAACACCTTTGGGATGAATTAGAGTGGAGACTGTGAGCCAGGCCTCCTCCCCCGACATCAGTGCCTGACCTGACAAATGTGCTTCTGGAAGAATGGTCCAACCTTCCCATAGACACCCTCCTAAACCTTGTGGACGGCCTTCCCAGAAGAGTTGAAGCTGTTATAGCTGCAAAGGGCGGGGCCAACTCAATATTGAACCCTACGGACTAAGACTGGGAGGCCATTAAAGGTCATGTGTGTGGGAAGGGCGGGGCCAACTCAATATTGAACCCTACGGACTAAGACTGGGAGGCCATTAAAGGTCATGTGTGTGGGAAGGGCGGGGCCAACTCAATATTGAACCCTACGGACTAAGGCTGGCCATACATTATACAATTTTCCTGAGATTGTTGCTTTAGATTTACCAAAAACCATATAACATGAGGTCAAACCTAAACAACACTTTCGATTGTATCTAATTAGGCCGGCCTTTGCACTACATAGTGGAAGGTAATCTAAAGGAAATTGGGCAGAAAACTAAGAAAATTGTATAGTGTATGGCCAGTCTAATTAGATACAGTCGAAAGTGTTGTTTAGGTTTGACCTCATATTATATGGTTTTTAGTAAATCTAAAGCAAGAATCTCAGGAAAATTGTATAATGTATGGCCAGCCTAAGACTGGGAGGCCAACAAGTTCATGTGTGTGGAAAGGCCGGCGGCCCGATACTTTTGGCAATATAGTGTATGTGGATTGCAACCTCCATTTATGCTATTTGAGATCACTTGGGTGGGAATGTTCGGTAGTCCTAGAACATTTCCAGTCTTAGGGTGACAACGCTGTCCAGTCATAAATACAATACTGTGAGTGAGTGTTGTCACCCTAGGGCTGTGGTTCTCAACCTGTGGGTCGCGACCCCTTTGGGGGTCGAACGACCCTTTCACAGGGGTCCCCTAAGACCATCAGAAAACACATTTCCGATGTGTAACGAGCAGCTGCTGTGTTGAAAGCAGCTGCTGTGTTGAAAGCAGCTGCTGTGTTGAAAGCAGCTGCTGTGTTGAAAGCAGCTGCTGTGTTGAAAGCAGCTGCTGTGTAGAAAGCAGCTGCTGTGTAGAAAGCAGCTGCTGTGTAGAAAGCAGCTGCTGTGTTGAAAGCAGCTGCTGTGTAGAAAGCAGCTGCTGTGTAGAAAGCAGCTGCTGTGTAGAAAGCAGCTGCTGTGTAGAAAGCAGCTGCTGTGTAGAAAGCAGCTGCTGTGTAGAAAGCAGCTGCTGTGTAGAAAGCGGCAGTATTGGAGGTAAAACGACACTTCATGAATTATAATTACTGGGTAAATAATTTTATGGGTGGAGTCACCACAACATGAGGAACTGTATTAAAGGGTCGCGGCATTAGGAAGGTGGAGAACCACTGCCCTAGGGCAGGAAGTGTTACTGGCAGGATCACCAGGTGAAAAGAAGAAAAGCTTAAAAAAACGAATGCAGCGACCACATCTGAGCACATTTTTGTACTTTGAGTTTAGATACATTTTAATCCTCCTCCTAGAATTCCCTTAAAGATGAAAGTTTACTCTTGGCCTTGTGGAGAGTTGGGGGGGGGGGGGGGGGTCTGGCTGAGATTTGCTCTGAGCTCCTTCCTCTGTTCCATGCTAATGCTTGTTTCTTTGTTTCTCTTAGGATTTTTTTTACCCTTCACCTGCTGCTACTCCAGAGGAACCGTAGAAGACGCCATGTTTCGCTTCATGAGGGACACCGAGCCACAAGACCCAGCTATGTTCTTAATGTAAGTGTGCCGACCTAATCCGTCCACCTCCATGAAAGGGCGGCTTAACCACTTCCCGCCCGGCCCATAAACGGCAGTGCAGGTGGTCGTTTATAAACGTCCTTCCGCGTCCATTGCCTGTGCATGCTCCCTGGGAGCGCGCGGCCCCGCGATCCGGTGCCCGCTATGTCCTCAGGACACTGATCACTGTACGGGACATCTGTGTGAGGTCCCGATCGTGTGATCACTGATTGGTCAATCAGTGATCCCATGAATAGTAGTAAGCAAGATGTCACTTCCTGACATCATTGCTTACTGCTTGTGAAATCTGTGAATGATCACAGAGATCACATGGTACCGGGCTTTTCACAACAGCCTTGTACCAGGTGACAAGCTGTGACCAATCACAGCTCACACAGTATTTCTCAATGGTTGCAGGAATGCAGCCAGAGAGAAGGAGAAATGATTGCTTTTACATCCTATATGGGTGTAAAAGCAATCGGTGTAAAAAAAAAAAAAAAAAAATCATCGCCCCCCCACGAGTAGTACAGTGTCACCATGGTGAGACTGTACTGCTAGGGTGACAGTATGTAGAAAAAAAAAACAAAAACATAAAAATGTAAAAAGAAACTTAGAAAAATTATAATTTTTGGTTATAAACTAAAAAATTTTTTTTTACTAAAAAGATAGTGAATTCAGGGTCTGGGGAGAGCGGATACACTGGACGCGGGGTCCGGGGAGAGCGGATACAGTGAACGCAGGGTCCGGGGAGAGCGGATACAGTGAACGCAGGGTCCAGGGAGAGCGGATACAGTGAACGCAGGGTCCGGGGAGAGCGGATACAGTGAACGCAGGGTCCGGGGAGGGCGGATACAGTGAACGCGGGGTCCGGGGAGAGCGGATACAGTGAACGCGGGGTCCGGGGAGAGCGGATCTAGTGAACGCGGGGTCCGGGGAGAGCGGATCTAGTGAACGCGGGGTCCGGGGAGAGCGGATCTAGTGAACGCGGGGTCCGGGGAGAGCGGATCTAGTGAACGCGGGGTCCGGGGAGAGCGGATCTAGTGAACGCGGGGTCCGGGGAGAGCGGATCTAGTGAACGCGGGGTCCGGGGAGAGCGGATCTAGTGAACGCGGGGTCCGGGGAGAGCGGATCTACTGAACGCGGGGTCCGGGGAGAGCGGATCTAGTGAACGCGGGGTCCGGGGAGAGCGGATCTAGTGAACGCGGGGTCCGGGGAGAGCGGATCTAGTGAACGCGGGGTCCGGGGAGAGCGGATCTAGTGAACGCGGGGTCCGGGGAGAGCGGATCTAGTGAACGCGGGGTCCGGGGAGAGCGGATCTAGTGAACGCGGGGTCCGGGGAGAGCGGATCTAGTGAACGCGGGGTCCGGGGAGAGCGGATCTAGTGAACGCGGGGTCCGGGGAGAGCGGATCTAGTGAACGCGGGGTCCGGGGAGAGCGGATCTAGTGACCGCGGGGTCCGGGGAGAGCGGATCTAGTGACCGCGGGGTCCGGGGAGAGCGGATCTAGTGACCGCGGGGTCCGGGGAGAGCGGATCTAGTGACCGCGGGGTCCGGGGAGAGCGGATCTAGTGACCGCGGGGTCCGGGGAGAGCGGATCTAGTGACCGCGGGGTCCGGGGCGAGCGGATCTAGTGACCGCGGGGTCCGGGGCGAGCGGATCTAGTGACCGCGGGGTCCGGGGTTTAGTAACACTTTAATGACACCCCCTGCAGCCGCAAATGTGCTGAATTTTAGCTTGTGCCAACTGCATGGGGCTGCAGCACATGGGCTTTGTCCGACTCATGGGAACGCACCCATTTTCGGTCACAACTCTTGGTGTGGACCAAGCCATACACAGAACCTTGTAATCGTCCCTCAAGCCCACTACACATAGTGAGAGAAATAGCAACTTTATGAACAACGTATTGCATGCAATTCTTACACACTCCATGACCTTGCCTCACCTCCAGCTTGGACTGCTAGCAGACATCACCACCCCGGGGACACACACACAGATCTCTCCTCGTGTAAGCCCACCTCTTCTGCTCAACAGTTTGCAAATCAGTCACTCCTTCTGCAAGCCTGATTTCACCTTTCACCTGTTGTCTAGTAACTCAATATAAAATCTGATTTATTGCAGTGCTGAATTGTTTGAGGGATATTTAACTCTAGTCATGAGCTGCAAATGTTTTTGTGGTGTGTCTGAAGTGATTCTAAAGTTTATGATGTAACTGCCATTGCTGAGCCCTTTGTGAAAATGCCAGTTTCCTGACTTTTCTGATCATTACTGGGTCACGGACTCAAAATATTATCCCTACCGAGCCAATTCTGGCATTTCTCTACTACATGCAAAAATCTTTTTTTTTTTTCTTAAGTTCTGCATAATTTTCTAGCAATAACCAAAAAAAAACAGTGTGAGAGAGAGTCAGGTCCATAAATATTTGGACATGGACACAATTCTAACATTTTTGGCTCTATACACCACCACAATGGATTTGAAATGAAACAACAAGATGTGCTTTAACTGCAGACTGTCAGCTTTAATTTGAGGGTATTTACATCCAAATCAGGTGAACGGTGTAGGAATTACAACAGTTTGCATAGGTGCCTCCCACTTGTTAAGGGACCAAAAGTAATGGGACAGAATAATAATCATAAATCAAACTTTCACTTTTTAATACTTGGTTGCAAATCCTTTGCAGTCAATTACAGCCTGAAGTGTGGAACGCATAGACATCACCAGACGCTGGGTTTCATCCCTGGTGATGCTCTGCCAGGCCTCTACTGCAACTGTCTTCAGTTCCTGCTTGTTCTTGGGGCATTTTCCCTTCAGTTTTGTCTTCAGCAAGTGAAATGCTCAATCGGATTCAGGTCAGGTGATTGACTTGGCCATTGCAGAACATTCCACTTCTTTCCCATAAAAAACTCTTTGGTTGTTTTTGCAGTCTGCTTTGGGTCATTGTCCATCTGCACTGTGAAGCGTCCAATGAGTTCTGAAGCATTTGGCTGAATATGAGCAGATAATATTCCCGAAACACTTCACAATTCATCCGGCTGCTTCTGTCAGCAGTCACATCATCAATAAATACAAGAGAAGCAGTTCCATTGGCAGCCATACATGCCCACGCCATGACACTACCACCACCATGCTTCACTGATGAGGTGGTATGCTTAGGATCATGAGCAGTTCCTTCTCCATACTCTTCTCTTCCCATCACTCTGGTACAAGTTGATGTCGGTCTCATCTGTCCTCAGGATGTTGTTCCAGAACTGTGAAGGCTTTTTTAGATGTCGTTTGGCAAACTCTAATCTGGCCTTCCTGTTTTTGAGGCTCACCAATGGTTTCCATCTTGTGGTGAACCCTCTGTATTCACTCTGGTGAAGTCTTCTCTTGATTGGTGACTTTGACACACATACACCGACCTCCTGGAGGGTGTTCTTGATCTGGCCAACTGTTGTGAAGGGTGTTTTCTTCACCAGGGAAAGAATTCTTTGGTCATCCCCCACAGTTGTTTTCCGTGGTCTTCCGGGTCTTTTGGTGTTGCTGAGCTCACCGGTGCGTTCCTTCTTTTTAAGAATGTTCCAAACAGTTGTTTTGGCCACGCCTAATGTTTTTGCTATCTCTCTGATGGGTTTGTTTTGTTTTTTCAGCCTAATGATGGCTTCACTGATAGTGACAGCTCTTTGGATCTCATCTTGAGAGTTGACAGCAACAGATTCCAAATGCAAATAGCACACTTGAAATGAACTCTGGACCTTATATCTGCTCATTGTAAATGGGATAATGAGGGAATAACACACATCTGGCCATGGAACAGCTGAGAAGCCGATTGTCCCATTACTTTTGGTCCCTTAACAAGTGGGAGGCACATATGCAAACTGTTGTAATTCCTACACCGTTCACCTGATTTGGATGTAAATACCCTCAAATTAAAGCTGACAGTCTGCAGTTAAAGCACATCTTGTTTGTTTCATTTCAAATCCATTGTGGTGGTGTATAGAGCCAAAAATGTTAGAATTGTGTCCATGTCCCAATATTTATGGACCTGACTGTACATACACATTCTAGGGACAATTATGTCTTTGAGTGTAGGAGGAATCCGGAGGATCATGAGGGAACCCGCACAGGGAGAATATGCAAACTCCAGGCAGGTGGTGCTGTGGTTGGGATTTGAACCAACGACCCCAGTACTGCCAGGTGGAAATGCTGACCATTTAGCCCCTGTGCTGCCCCACTTTATGGAGAGATCTGGGGTCGGTAAGACCCCTCATCTATCCTTCTATGCTGGTAAGCATGAGACAACATAAACTGATCTCAGGCTTTCCAGTATAAAAAAAAAATGGTATTGTTTATTTCTGCCAAAGCCGGAAGTGATGTCATGACTTCGCTTCCAACCTCCCAGGATCATAGAGATGGCCGGTGACCATCCGGTCCATGGCCAGCTCTATGGTAAACTGGCGCTGCTGCTGGATCAGATCTCCGATTTCCCGATCACATGGGAAGCACGGAGAGGCGCCGTTGGGCGGGGGATAACGTCTCCTTCCGCTGCCTGTAAAAACAATCCAGTGACTGATCAGCCGCTAGGATGACTTTTTACTAAAGCGGGAATCTTCTGCTGAAAACAATGATATCTGGATGATGCCCATAGCTGGAGGCATCATCCAGATCTCTCCACTCAAAGCTAGGACGTCATATGACGTGTCCACCCGGCGGGAAGGGGTTAAGCAAGAAGATTAAAAAAAAAAAAATTCAGTGACTCCCTAAAGCAGGGGTAGGCAACCTGAGAGCCGCAGGACTACAAGTTCCATCATGCCTCTGCAAGTCATAGCTGTAATTGTCAGTTTTGTAATCTTTGCAATGCCTCATGGGAAATGTAGTTCCACAACAGCTAGAGAGTCGCAGGTTTCCTACCCCTGCTAGCAATCAGACAGAATCAGCTGTTTGATGGCCCAGTGCAGGATGGGGGGGTGAACAGCAGAGGCGCTCTTGTGTCTTCAGTCCCGGTGCCCGTGGATAATGGCGCCTCTGACCAGCACTTTTTTCCTCTCTCTAGGGATCCCTTTGCTTTGCACCGTCAGCATATGAGACGCATGTTTTCTGGAAACTTCGGGATGTCGCCGTTCCTGAGCCTGACCGATGGGAGTGTGCCGGGACTCGCTCGTACTGCAGCCCCCCGTGACATGCAGGTAAGACTAGAGGCATTATGGGTAATTGGGGTTAGTCGACGTCATAACGCATAATGGAGTAGCATACACATTCCATGCATTTCCCTAAAGCCCAGCGACTTGGGCCGGTGCGAATTTCAGCGGCAGGAATCTGGATGTGAGCGGCTTGCTGCGGTAAAGTTATAGCTGGCTGTGCGGACAGCCACGAATCGCTGCAGCCGCCGGCGACCTGTAAATATAGTGAACGAGCGTGGTGGCCGCAGCTAGCCACTCACAGCAGCAGATTCCTGCCACCGCAGTTCACACCGGCCCAAATCGCCTAAGCCCTGGTTCACAGTGAACTGGACTACTTTCCCTTGAAGTTGCGCGCTTTCAAAGCCGCTGGTCAGTGCGATTTTATGTGCGGCTTGCCTGACATCTGTGCAGTTCCATGCAAGTTCGCATATGAAATCGGGGAAAAATCACGCAGGAACTTTTTTTTTTTTTTTTTTCAAAAATCGCTGCCACACCGCAAAGACAGAGTCGTACTGATTTGACCGGTATCTTAGGCACAGAGTGCGACTTGTCATGCGATTTGAAACGGACAAGTCGCAGCGGTGTGAGCCACGGCTAAATCAGCTTTATAATATCACAGAGGAATCCAAATAGGCTGATTGGAGAGCTCTAGATTTTGTTTCAGGAGCTGTGTGGGACCTCGGCAGAGAGAGCACTGCTTGCACACTGCTGATCGCTGGGGAAATGTGTGTGTATATATATATCTCAAATGCTCATTTATTTTTTTTTAACTGCAAACAAATTAGCATTTTTTTACATTAGTTTTTTTTAAAGTGATCTTCTCCATTTTAAGCAATTTACTGTAATGGTTTAAATACCCCTCATCTTGGTGCACCTGGAATGTATTCAGCTGATTTAAACAGTTCATTTGGGCTTTGTTTTAATTCCAGCCTCCCCTTCAGTCTTGCACAGGTGTACCGCCCCCCTTCAGTCTTGCACAGGTGTACCGCCCCCCTTCAGTCTTGCACAGGCGTACTGCCCGCCCCCCTTCAGTCTTGCACAGGTGTAGCGGCTCCTCCCCTTCGGTCTTGCCCAGGTGTAGCGGCTCCTCCCCTTCGGTCTTGCCCAGGTGTAGCGGCTCCTCCCCTTCGGTCTTGCCCAGGTGTAGCGGCTCCTCCCCTTCGGTCTTGCACAGGTGTAGCGGCTCCTCCCCTTCGGTCTTGCACAGGTGTAGCGGCTCCTCCCCTTCGGTCTTGCACAGGTGTAGCGGCTCCTCCCCTTCGGTCTTGCACAGGTGTAGCGGCTCCTCCCCTTCGGTCTTGCACAGGTGTAGCGGCTCCTCCCCTTCGGTCTTGCACAGGTGTAGCGGCTCCTCCCCTTCGGTCTTGCACAGGTGTAGCGGCTCCTCCCCTTCGGTCTTGCACAGGTGTAGCGGCTCCTCCCCTTCGGTCTTGCACAGGTGTAGCGGCTCCTCCCCTTCGGTCTTGCACAGGTGTAGCGGCTCCTCCCCTTCGGTCTTGCACAGGTGTAGCGGCTCCTCCCCTTCGGTCTTGCACAGGTGTAGCGGCTCCTCCCCTTCGGTCTTGCACAGGTGTAGCGGCTCCTCCCCTTCGGTCTTGCACAGGTGTAGCGGCTCCTCCCCTTCGGTCTTGCACAGGTGTAGCGGCTCCTCCCCTTCGGTCTTGCCCAGGTGTAGCGGCTCCTCCCCTTCGGTCTTGCCCAGGTGTAGCGGCTCCTCCCCTTCGGTCTTGCCCAGGTGTAGCGGCTCCTCCCCTTCGGTCTTGCCCAGGTGTAGCGGCTCCTCCCCTTCGGTCTTGCCCAGGTGTAGCGGCTCCTCCCCTTCGGTCTTGCCCAGGTGTAGCGGCTCCTCCCCTTCGGTCTTGCCCAGGTGTAGCGGCTCCTCCCCTTCGGTCTTGCCCAGGTGTAGCGGCTCCTCCCCTTCGGTCTTGCCCAGGTGTAGCGGCTCCTCCCCTTCGGTCTTGCCCAGGTGTAGCGGCTCCTCCCCTTCGGTCTTGCCCAGGTGTAGCGGCTCCTCCCCTTCGGTCTTGCCCAGGTGTAGCGGCTCCTCCCCTTCGGTCTTGCCCAGGTGTAGCGGCTCCTCCCCTTCGGTCTTGCCCAGGTGTAGCGGCTCCTCCCCTTCGGTCTTGCCCAGGTGTAGCGGCTCCTCCCCTTCGGTCTTGCCCAGGTGTAGCGGCTCCTCCCCTTCGGTCTTGCCCAGGTGTAGCGGCTCCTCCCCTTCGGTCTTGCCCAGGTGTAGCGGCTCCTCCCCTTCGGTCTTGCCCAGGTGTAGCGGCTCCTCCCCTTCGGTCTTGCCCAGGTGTAGCGGCTCCTCCCCTTCGGTCTTGCCCAGGTGTAGCGGCTCCTCCCCTTCGGTCTTGCCCAGGTGTAGCGGCTCCTCCCCTTCGGTCTTGCCCAGGTGTAGCGGCTCCTCCCCTTCGGTCTTGCCCAGGTGTAGCGGCTCCTCCCCTTCGGTCTTGCCCAGGTGTAGCGGCTCCTCCCCTTCGGTCTTGCCCAGGTGTAGCGGCTCCTCCCCTTCGGTCTTGCCCAGGTGTAGCGGCTCCTCCCCTTCGGTCTTGCCCAGGTGTAGCGGCTCCTCCCCTTCGGTCTTGCCCAGGTGTAGCGGCTCCTCCCCTTCGGTCTTGCCCAGGTGTAGCGGCTCCTCCCCTTCGGTCTTGCCCAGGTGTAGCGGCTCCTCCCCTTTGGTCTTGCCCAGGTGTAGCGGCTCCTCCCCTTCGGTCTTGCCCAGGTGTAGCGGCTCCTCCCCTTCGGTCTTGCCCAGGTGTAGCGGCTCCTCCCCTTCGGTCTTGCCCAGGTGTAGCGGCTCCTCCCCTTCGGTCTTGCCCAGGTGTAGCGGCTCCTCCCCTTCGGTCTTGCCCAGGTGTAGCGGCTCCTCTCCTTGACTGAAATTGCTTCCTCTGATTTCACTGCACACTGTGAGCTCCTCACTCTGTGCACTGGAAGCTGCTGCAAGTCAGAGCTCCGCCTGATTTGCTGGCAGGAGGACACCCAACATCATCTAGTACTTTCCTCCCCAGCCTGACTGTCACTGGCCCCCCACCCCTGCTTACATTGGATTTAAGTTGAGTCATGAAGGTTCAGCATTTCACATGGGTGACATCTAGTGCAGTTGGCAGTGCATGCTAATGCGGCCTGCCTAGGAATGCTGATTCCTTCAGACTGATCTCTCCTCCCAAGAATCAAACCCACTGCTTGCATTGGGCTGAGGGCTCGTGAGAGGAGTACTGAGGCAGGGTGCTGCTGTGTATTCTGTACAGCACCCTGCTGGCCCCTTCCACTGGCCTTGATCTGCGTGCATTGCATAGAAAAGCACAGTGACCCAATGAAGGTGTAATGTATTGATTACAACAGATTAGACTTCAGCTTTAAAATATATAAATTCCCAATACCTAAAAAAATGATAGCTGCACTATTTTTGGCAGCGCACCGATCATTCGCATTGCTATGCACTATAGTACAGGTTTTGTTTTTTTTCTCCTGCTTTTCATAGGCATTAGGTTTCATTTAGGATGAATGCCAACAAAACACACAGAGCGGGTATAAAACAGAATCGCCCCCTCTAAAATAATCACGTTTTGTTGCTTCGCAGTCTGAACTGAAGACAGACACATTTTTCGTTTTATCCAGCTATATTCACTCTAATAGCATCCAAGTGAAAGAACACCAACATGCCACTAAAAATTTAAAAAAAATCCAAAAACAGAATCACTAAGTTGGAAAAAAGACCCCCCCTCCTAAAAAATGACTTGTAAACTCAACCAGGTGTAGCTAATCGCCTTCTTAATGGCACACAAAGCCATTTCACTTTCAGCTGTGATCAGCTGGAGTCATTTTGATTAGCTCAACATGAAAAGAGCTTTCCTGGAGCATTTCAGTCCCTGGTAGTGCAACGGAAGCAAACAATCAAATATGGGTGTCAAGGCACTGTCACCGGGATCTCTGGGATAAAGTTGTGGACGGGCACAAGTCAGGAGATGGATACAAAAAAAGGTCAAAGGCTTTATCAATGCCTAGAAGCAGAGTGACGTCTATTAATAAGAAGTGGAAGGTATTTGGTAGAACACAGACCCTCCCTGGATCAGGACGTCGCTCCAAACTGGATGAAAGAGGCAGGAGGAAACTGGTCACAGAGGAGACCAAGAGGCCTACAGCATTTCTGAAGCCGTGTCAGGAATTGATGACAAAGAGCGGTCATTGTGTGCATGTGACACCAATATCACAAATCCTCCACAAATACAAGAAGAAAGCCGCTCCTCGGGAAAGGCCACATGCGGTCACCACTGAGCTTTGCCAAAAGGCACCTTGAAGATTCTGAGGCCGCATGGAGAAAGGGGTTCTGGTCAGAGGAGACTAAAATGGAACGATTTGGCCTCAACACTAAACAATATGTCTGACGGAAATCCAATCCAGATCACCATCCAAATCCCACCATTCCTACAGTAAAGCATGGGGGGGTGGTAATATCCTGGTATGAGGGGGAGGGGGGAATTTCCTGTTATGGGGGGGTGGTAATATCTTGTTATGGAGGGGGGAATATTCTGTTATGGGGGAGGGGGGAATATCCTGTTATGGGGGGTGGTAATATCCTGTTATGGGGGGAGGGGGGAATATCCTGCTATGGGGGGTGGGAATATCTTATGGGGGAAGGGGGAATATCCTGTTGAGGGGAGGGGGGGAATATCCTGTTACGGAGGGGGGGTGATATCCTAATATGGGGGGTGGGAATATATTGTTGAGGGGGGGAGGGGGGAATATCCTGTTATGGGGGGTGGTAATATCCTGTTATGGGGGAGGGGGGGAATATCCTGTTATGGGGGGTGGTAATATCCTGTTATGGGGGAGGGGGGGAATATCCTGTTATGGGGAAGGGGGGATATCCTGCTAGGGGGGGGGGAATCTTATGGGGAGAGGGGGAATATCCTGTTACGAGGGGGAGGGGGGAATATCCTGTTACGAGGGGGAGGGGGGAATATCCTGTTATGGGGGGTGGGAATATCTTGTAATGGGAGGGGGGAATATCCTGTTATTGGGGGTGGTAATATCCTGTTATGGGGGGAGGGGGTAAGATCTTGTTATGGGGGGTTTCTCTGCAGCAGGGACTGGAGCACTTGTCAGGATAGAAGGAAACATGAATGGGGCAAAATCCCATCACATTCTGGAGGACAATCTGCTGCCGTCTACCACAACATTGTCAATGGGAAGAAGGTTCTCCTCCAACATGACAATGCCCGAAAGCACACTTCAACAATGACCCCCCAGTGGTGGGAGGAGAAGAAGGTGAATGTCCTTGCATGGCCTAGTCAGAGCCCAGACTTCAACCCCATTGAAAATCTGTGGAATGACTTGAAGACTGCCGTCCACAAACGTCACCATCCAATGTCACTGAACTTGAGCCGTTCTGCAAAGAAGAGCGAGGAAATATTGCAAAGTCTAGATATGCAAAGTTAGTGGAGACATCCCAACAGACTAAAGGATGGAATCAAAGCAAAAGGGGGTTCAATGAAATACTGACACAAGGGGGGTGGGGTCCTTTTTTCAACTCAGTGATTCTGTTTTTGAAATTAAAAAACAAAATTCAGACACGATGTTCTATCTTTCACTTGAAAGTTATAAGTTGCACTGAGTAAATACAGCTGGACAAAACAAAAATGGTGTCTGTCTTCATTTCAGGCTGCAAAGCAACAAAATGATTACTTTAAGGGCGGGGGTTCCTTTCTATACCCGCTGTATGCCGTGAGTTAACGCGTGTTGCTGAACACACATATGTGTCTGCCATGGAGAGCGAAGGAGCCTCTGAGTACACGGCGTGTATATTGCACCCATTAATAATGGAGTATAAATCTTTTTAAATGGCAGTAAGGATGAATGCTTTAGTAGAGGAAGAAAGCGGCAGTTACACAGAAAAAGGAAACCTGGGTGTATCCACAGAGGCACGAGTCCGTATAGAGAAGTAAATATTTGCTCTACAAATACAAAGTCTTCAGAAACGCATCTTGTTAGGGCTGTTATTTCTCCACATTTTTTTTTTGATGCAAGGCAGCATATAAAGGTATGCACCATCTTGAGGCACCGCATTCTAAAATGTAAAAAAACCTAAACAAACACTGTTCCGTATCGCAGCAGCATCCACCCACGTAGGACCGCCATCGTCGGAGGGGATTTATTTTTACAAAACAAATACAAGGTGTGACAATTTCATTCCCAGCATGGATTGTAAACGGAAAAAAGTTTGCTTACCTATACTCTAGCGCAGCCTTTCTCAGCCAGGGTGCCTTGAGGCTTCTTCAGGGGGTGCCTTGAGGCTTCTTCAGGGGGTGCCTTGAGGCTTCTTCAGGGGGTGCCTTGAGGCTTCTTCAGGGGGTGCCTTGAGGCTTCTTCCGGGGGTGCCTTGAGGCTTCTTCCGGGGGTGCCTTGAGGCTTCTTCCGGGGGTGCCTTGAGGCTTCTTCAGGGGGTGCCTTGAGGCTTCTTCAGGGGGTGCCTTGAGGCTTCTTCCGGGGGTGCCTTGAGGCTTCTTCCGGGGGTGTCTTGAGGCTTCTTCCGGGGGGTGCCTTGAGGCTTCTTCCGGGGGGTGCCTTGAGGCTTCTTCCGGGGGGTGCCTTGAGGCTTCTTCCGGGGGGTGCCTTGAGGCTTCTTCCGGGGGGTGCCTTGAGGCTTTTTCAAGGGGTGCCTTGAGGCTTCTTAAGGGGTGCCTTTGCAAAATGTCTAAAAATTGCCCAAAACTGGTATACAAGCCAGCGGGTGGAACAAGCCGGCCTTTTAGTTACACAAAGCCACATATTATCATTGTGCACCATTACGACCTTCTAGCCGCCGGGTCCTGACAACCAATAACATCAGTTGATAAGGAGGATGTCAGCTGCCTGCACAATATCCTAGTTTGACCCTCCCCCGCCCATTCCCATCAGTGCTGGGGTCACATTAGCTCAGTGATGGAGAAAAACTGAGGGAGAGGAGAAACAATGGAATACTAGTCAGTACCAGTGTGCAGAAGTGTATTTGCTTTGGAAGAATAAATCCCCACTAATGTTGGGTGTCCTACATGTGTGGATGTTGCTGTGTTATATAGAACTATTAGAATAGTTTTTCACATTTTAGAATGGGGTGCCTCGGGACTGTCCAGTATTTTAAAGGGTGCCTCGGGACTGTCCAGTATTTTAAAGGGTGCCTCGGGATTGTCCATCATTTTAAAGGCTGCCTCGGGACTGTCCATCATTTTAAAGGGTACCTCGGGACTGTCCAGTTATATTAAAGGGTGCCTCGGGATTGTTCATCATTTTAAAGGGTGCCTCGGGATTGTCCATCATTTTAAAGGGTGCCTCGGGATTGTCCATTTTAAAGGGTGCCTCGGGACTGTCCATCATTTTAAAGGGTGCCTCGGGATTGTCCATCATTTTAAAGGGTGCCTCAAGACTGTCCATCATTTTAAAGGGTACCTCGGGACTGTCCATCATTTTAAAGGGTGCCTCGGGACTGTCCAGTATTTTAAAGGGTGCCTCGGGATTGTCCATCATTTTAAAGGGTGCCTCAAGACTGTCCATCATTTTAAAGGGTGCCTCGGGACTGTCCAGTATTTTAAAGGGTGCCTCGGGACTGTCCAGTATTTTAAAGGGTGCCTCGGGATTGTCCATCATTTTAAAGGCTGCCTCGGGGACTGTCCATCATTTTAAAGGGTACCTCGGGACTGTCCAGTTATATTAAAGGGTGCCTCGGGATTGTTCATCATTTTAAAGGGTGCCTCGGGATTGTCCATCATTTTAAAGGGTGCCTCGGGATTGTCCATTTTAAAGGGTGCCTCGGGACTGTCCATCATTTTAAAGGGTGCCTCGGGATTGTCCATCATTTTAAAGGGTGCCTCAAGACTGTCCATCATTTTAAAGGGTACCTCGGGACTGTCCATCATTTTAAAGGGTGCCTCGGGACTGTCCAGTATTTTAAAGGGTGCCTCGGGATTGTCCATCATTTTAAAGGGTGCCTCAAGACTGTCCATCATTTTAAAGGGTGCCTCGGGACTGTCCAGTTATATTAAAGGGTGCCTCGGGACTGTCCATCATTTTAAAGGATGCGTTGCCTGAAAAAAGGTGGAGAAACACTGATCTAGATGACTGCGCCACCTTCCAGAATCATTCCTGGAATTCGTTTTCCGGAACACCGCGCATTATCTTGGTCACTGTGTTCTGGATGTCCAAAATGTCATCAAATCTGTGTCCTTTTTAAGGCATTTTTTCATTTTGGAAACAGCCAGAAGTCGCAGGCTGCTGAGTCAGGGGCATAAGGTGGTCGGTCAAGTTTCTTAATGGATTTCTGGGCCAGGAATTATGGAACACATCATGTGCAGGAGCATTGTCGTGGTGGAGAATCCATTTGTCAGGCCAGATTTCCGGTCTTTTCCTCCGAACAGATTCCCGGAACCTTCTCATATTCCACATTTGCCTCCGTCCTTTGCGATTTTCACTGCCCTCTTCTTGCGTCATCGTGAACATCTTCCCGCCCTCTCCTAAACCACCTATGCTATAAAAAATTCCCGTCACTCATTTTTCGCCAACAGCGCAACGCACACATGTGTTATTTCTTCTACTACTGCGTAAAGACTGAGTCCACTGGTCTGCCACCCAGGAGAGAACATGTCAGAACACATTTCGGTGCGAATGGCTGTGCGACTCACCACCATAGGGCCACACTGCGGGCATTCCGGGAATTAAATTGTTACACCTTGTACTCCTGTGCACACTGGTACTGACTAGGGTTTCAGCGTTTTATACATTCCTCAGTTTTTCTCCTTCACTCGGCTAACGTGACCCCAGTGCGGAGATAAAGAGGGGCAAACAAGAATCCGATGCAGGCGCCCAATATCCTCCTTCTCAACCAGTGACATCATCTGTTGCTAGGATGCTGGCAGCTGGCCTCCATGGTGTCCAAGGTTGAAAATCTGGATTTGCGTGGCAAAAAGCAGGCTTGGCCCACACACTGGTTTGTTGACAATTTTTGGGTAATTTGGGGCTATTTTTGGGCTTTTTGCCAAGGCACCCCTGAAGAACCCAGACGGCTTCCTAGAATGCTGTGAAATCTTGGCTGAAAAAGGCTGAGTTAGAGGATACTGTAAGGCTTCATGGTCACGGGGACACTTCTGAGGCCTCATGGTCACGGGGACACTTCTGAGGCCCCATGGTCACGGGGACACTTCTGAGGCCCCATGGTCACGGGGACACTTCTGAGGCCCCATGGTCACGGGGACACTTCTGAGGCCCCATGGTCACGGGGACACTTCTGAGGCCCCATGGTCACGGGGACACTTCTGAGGCCCCATGGTCACGGGGACACTTCTGAACAATGGAAACTGACTGCTGGAAAACGTAGGTTAAAAAAATGTCTGTTGAGCCACGTTTATGAGCGTTTGCATTTAGAAGCGTTTTTTTTAACCACTTCCAGTCTGGACACTTTCCCCCCTTCCAGTCTGGACACTTCCCCCCCCCCTTCCAGTCCGGACACTTTCCCCCCCTTCCAGTCCGGACACTTTCCCCCCCTTCCAGTCCGGACACTTTCCCCCCCTTCCAGTCCGGACACTTTCCCCCCCTTCCAGTCCGGACACTTTCCCCCCCTTCCAGTCCGGACACTTTCCCCCCCTTCCAGTCCGGGCACTTTCCCCCCCTTCCAGTCCGGGCACTTTCCCCCCCTTCCAGTCCGGGCACTTTCCCCCCCTTCCAGTCCGGGCACTTTCCCCCCCTTCCAGTCCGGGCACTTTCCCCCCCTTCCAGTCCGGGCACTTTCCCCCCCTTCCAGTCCGGGCACTTTCCCCCCCCTTCCAGTCCGGGCACTTTCCCCCCCTTCCAGTCCGGGCACTTTCCCCCCCCCTTCCAGTCCGGGCACTTTCCCCCCCCTTCCAGTCCGGGCACTTTCCCCCCCCTTCCAGTCCGGGCACTTTCCCCCCCCTTCCAGTCCGGGCACTTTCCCCCCCCTTCCAGTCCGGGCACTTTCCCCCCCCTTCCAGTCCGGGCACTTTCCCCCCCCTTCCAGTCCGGGCACTTTCCCCCCCCTTCCAGTCCGGGCACTTTCCCCCCCTTCCAGTCCGGGCACTTTCCCCCCCCTTCCAGTCCGGGCACTTCCCCCCCCTTCCAGTCCGGGCACTTCCCCCCCCTTCCAGTCCGGGCACTTTCCCCCCCTTCCAGTCCGGGCACTTTCCCCCCCTTCCAGTCCGGGCACTTTCACCCCCCCCTTCCAGTCCGGGCACTTTCACCCCCCCCCCCTTCCAGTCCGGGCACTTTCACCCCCCCCTTCCAGTCCGGGCACTTTCACCCCACCCCCCTTCCAGTCCGGGCACTTTCACCCCCCCCCCTTCCAGTCCGGGCACTTTCACCCCCCCCCCCCCTTCCAGTCCGGGCACTTTCACCCCCCCCCCCCCCTTCCAGTCCGGGCACTTTCACCCCCCCCCCCCCCTTCCAGTCCGGGCACTTTCACCCCCCCCCCCTTCCAGTCCGGGCACTTTCACCCCCCCCCCCCAGTCCGGGCACTTTCACCCCCCCCCCCCCCCCAGTCCGGGCACTTTCACCCCCCCCCCTCCCAGTCCGGGCACTTTCACCCCCCCCCTCCCAGTCCGGGCACTTTCACCCCCCCCCCCCTCCCAGTCCGGGCACTTTCACCCCCCCCCCCTCCCAGTCCGGGCACTTTCACCCCCCCCCCCTCCCAGTCCGGGCACTTTCACCCCCCCCCCCCCTCCCAGTCCGGGCACTTTCACCCCCCCCCCCCCCTCCCAGTCCGGGCACTTTCACCTCCTTCCTCCCCAGGCCAATTTTCAGCTTTCAGTGCTATCACACTTTGAATGACAATTGCGCGGTCATGCAACACTGAATTTTTTAGCATTTTTTTGAGACAGATAAAGCTTTATTTTGGTGGTATTTATTCACTGCTGGGATTTTTTTTTTTTTTGTTTTGCTATGTAAATTGAAAAGTCCAAAAATTTTGAAAAGTGTTTTTCTTTTAAAATTTTGCAATTAAATAATATTTCATCATAAATCTTGGCCAAAATGTATTTCGTTATATAAAAATATAAATAAATATAAAAAAAACCCCAAAAAACTATAAAAAAAAAAAAAAACCCAAATTAGTTTATAACCAAAATTATATTTTTAAACATTTTTTTTTTTATAGTTTTTTGGGGTTTTTTTTTTTTTAAACATCCTGTCACCCTAGCAGTACAGTGTCACCATAGCGACAATGTGCTACTTGTGGGGGGTGATTAAGATGTTTTGTTTTTTTTTTTTTACACTGATTGCTTTTACACCCATAAAGGCTGTAAAAGTAATCATTTCTCCTTTTCTCTGGCTGCATTCTTGCAGCCATTGAGAGCTACTATGTGAGCTGTGATTGGTCACAGCTTGTCACATGGTACAAGGTGTCACGACCCGCGGTCACCGCCACCAACAGGCGACAATCGCACAGCCGCGACTAACAGTAATACGTCACGCCCACGGCGTCAGACCCCAGACCTTCTCACCAAACTCGTGACCGAAGGGCCGGCCGATCCAAAACCGCGGTGTGACGCGCGTAACAAGGCCCCACCCAGCTGCACCCTACACAGCGATTGCCCAGCTAATGGACTACAATCGGTGCCTGCAGCCTGGATGCGCTTGTTACTGGGTCAGGTTAGTTACGCAACTAACCCTATACTGCCACCACCCCTTTTGTCGGAGACTGGGGAACTCCCGTTACCAAATATACACTATAATGATTGAAATATTGGTCTATATAGCACGGCCCGCGGACCTGCTATACAGAGATATATGACAAACCGTAGCGTCTCTTCAAAGGCAGGGATTCGTGAATTGCAAGTAAGTGCTTAGAAACAGTTTAACACTTTCAGAAAGAAAGATTTATTTCTAACAGAGTCAAACAGATGCAAATAAATAGTTACAGAGATGACACAAAAATATACAGTCATGGCCGAAATTGTTGGCACCCTTGATATTTCTCCAGGAAATCATGTATTTCTCACGAAACGTATTGCATTAACACATGTTTTGCTATACACATGTTTATTCCCTTTGTGTGTATTGGGACAAAACAAAAAAAGGGAGGAAAGAAAGCAAATTCGACATAATGTCACACAAACCTCCAAAAATGGGCTGGACAAAAGTATTGGCACCCTTTCACAACTGCGGATAAATAAGAATGTTACAAGCATGTGATGCTCCTGTAAACTCACCTGGGGCAAGTAACAGGTGTGGGCAATATAGAAATCACACCTGAAAGCAGATAAAAAGGAGAGACGTTCACTTAACCTTTGCATTGTGTGTCTGTCTGTGCCACACTAAGCATGGACAACAGAAAGAGGAGACGAGAACTGTCTGAGGACCTGAGAACCAAAATTGTGGCAAAATATCAACAATCTCAAGGTTACAAGTCCATCTCCAGAGAACTAGATTTGCCTTTGTCCACAGTGCGCAACATTATCAAGAAGTTTGCAACCCATGGCACTGTAGCTAATCTCCCTGGTCGTGGACGGATGAGGAAAATTGATGAAAGATTGCAACGCAGAATAGTCCGGATGGTGGATAAGCAGCCCCAAACATGTTCCAAAGACATTCAAGCTGTCCTGCAGGCTCAGGGAGCATCAGTGTCAGCGCGAACTATCCGTCGACATTTAAATGAAATGAAACGCTATGGCAGGAGACCCAGGAGGACCCCACTGCTGACACAGAGACATAAAAAAGCAAGACTACAGTTTGCCAAAATGTACTTGAGTAAGCCAAAAGCCTTCTGGGAAAACGTCTTGTGGACAGATGAGACCAAGATAGAGCTTTTCGGTAAAGCACATCATTCTACTGTTTACCGAAAACGGAATGAGGCCTACAAAGAACAAAACACAGTACCTACGGTAAAATATGGTGGAGGTTCAATGATGTTTTGGGGTTGTTTTGCTGCCTCTGGCACTGGGTGCCTTGACTGTGTGCAAGGCATCATGAAATCTGAGGATTACCAAAGGATTTTGGGTCGCACTGTAGGGCCCAGTGTCAGAAAGCTGGGTTTGCGTCCAAGATCCTGGGTCTTCCAGCAGGACAATGACCCCAAACATACGTCAAAAAGCACTCAGAAATGGATGGCAAAGAAGCGCTGGAGAGTTCTGAAGTGGCCAGCAATGAGCCCAGATCTAAATCCCATTGAACACCTGTGGAGAGATCTTAAAATTGCTGTTGGGAAAAGGTGTCCTTCCAATAAGAGAGACCTGGAGCTGTTTGCAAAGGAAGAGTGGTCCAAAATTCCGGGTGAGAGGTGTCAGAAGCTTATTGATGGTTATAGGAAGCGACTGATTTCAGTTATGTTTTCCAAAGGGTGTGCAACCAAATATTAAGTTAAGGGTGCCAATACTTTTGTCCAGCCCATTTTTGGGGTTTTGTGTGACATTATGTCATATTTGCTTTTCTGCCTCTGTTTTATATTTGTTCCAATACATACAAAGGGAATAAACATGTGTATAGCAAAACATGTGTTAATGCAATACCTTTTTTGTGTGAAATACTTGATTTTCAGGAAAAATATCAAGGGTGCCAACAATTTCGGCCATGACTGTATATATATATGTATACAAAGACACAGCAAACAGAATAGCGAGAAAATACAGGGTAAGTTACTTGCCTTGCCTGGTTTTAGCAAATTCAAGTTGTGAGCCGAAAGGTTCTTTGATCTCCTCTGTTACGATGTTGCTCGGAGATCCCTGTGTGTGTGTGTGTCACAAACTCTAACTCTCTTAATAGGTCTCTCAGGGGAAGGGAAGGGGCTCTGACTTGGGAGTGGTCATTGGGAAACCCTACACTAAACTACCAGCTCATATCCCGTGATATGAACCATACATTTGATCTGAGGACTGTGCACTTATTCTGGTTGGTTTGATAATGAGTGGGCCTACATAGTTTTGGGTGATAAAAGTGACACCTTTGTAGACTGGCTGGCTCCACTTCTCATGTCTTCCTGGTTGTCCCCCACACCATCTGCCAGAAGATAACCTTTGCCTCACAGGAATGCAGGGGGGATGTGAGGAGTGATTTGAGAAATGCCTCAGATAAACAGATAGAACACGAAAACGAGGGTTGAGGGGGAACTCCGCTCCAATTCTGATGAGCAAGTTTGCCACACAAGGCTGTTGTGAATAGCCCTGTACCATGTGTTCTCTGTGATCATTCACAGATTTCACACGTAGTAAGCAATGATGTCAGAAGTGACATCTTGCTTACTACTCTGCATGTGATCACTGATTGGCCAATCAGTGATCACATGATCGGGACCTCGCACAGAGGTCCCGTCCGATGATCGGTGTTCCACTGTGTCCGGAGGACACAGCGGGCACCAGATCGCGGTGCTGCGCGCTCCTGGGGAGCTGCAGCGTACATGAGCCCTAAGAAGTGTCCTATAACTTTGTATTTTCAACTGTTATTATTTATTTCAGGTACTTCTATAGCGCCATCAATGTACTCTGCACTTTACATATATATTGTACATTCACATCAGTCCCCGCCCCCGAGGGGCGTACAATCTAAGGTCCCTAACTCACATTCATACATACACATACTAGGGACAATTTAGACAGGAGCCAATTATCCTACCAGCATGTCTTTGGAGTGTGGGAGGAAACCCGAGTACCCGGAGGAAACCCACGCAGGCACAGGGAGAACATGCAAACTCCAGGCAGGTGGAGCTGTGGTTGGGATTCGGACCAACGACCCGAGTATTGCCAGGCAGAAGTGCTAACCGTTAAGCCACTGCGCTGCCCAGAACTACAACAAACAATAATTATCCAATGAGATTCAAATGGCATTAACCCAAAACCAAAAATATATTGTAGCTTACCAGTCATTAGATGTGGTGGCTGCATTAGTTTTTCTTTTTATGCTTTTTTTTTTTTTTTTTTTTCCCCCCCTCTGTTTTTACTGGTGATCTGGGCAATAACAAACCTGCATTAGAGTGCCCCCACTCTGGATGAAGGAGCAACAGGAACGCCTTTGGACAGCAGCATTGTCATTGTGAGGGGAGTGTTATACGGACTAGCAGATTTAAATACACTAACAAATTAAAGCCAAACTCCAGCTAATACTTTTATTATCAGTTAATCAGTCTGCATGAAACTGGCAAGTCTGCCACGGAGACATCTGACGTGATTCGGCAAGTTTACGGCGATGCTGCGCTGAGGTGATTTTGAGTGGCTGCAAGCACAGTCACAGGGAGCACCGACCTTCATAAGTCAGTTTGCCAAAAGACATTGTCCTGTGTACATCGGGAGTCGTGCAACTGGTGCTATTCTGACCACGTCTGCCATTTCAGCGTGGACAGTGAATTACAACAGACGTGGTAACGCTCATGGTCAGAATAGCACCAGTTGTACAGCTCCCCGATGGACACAGGACGATGTCTTTTGGCAAACTGACTCATGAAGGTCGGTGCTCCCTGTGACTGTGCGTGCAGTCACTCAAATCACCTCATCGCAGCATTGCCGAATCACGTCAGACGTCTCCGTGGCAGACTTGCCCAGTTTCACGCAGAATGTCACCTTTGTTCTAACTTGCTGTCCGTGATGAAATGGCAGACGTGGCAACGCATGTGGTCAGAGTAGCGCCAGTTGCACGACTCCCGATGTACACTGGACAATGTTTTTTGGCAAACTGACTCATGAAGGTCGGTGCTCCCTGTGACTGTGCATGCAGCCTTGTGCTGCCATCTGTTGACATGTTACAGAACTAGTCTGGAAACGTTGTGATCCCACCTTGTCATGTACACGTGTGGTTGGTGTCTGAAGTCTGTGGGTGTGTTGGGAGTCCCGTGTCGTGTACATGGAGCATGGCTGGAATTGTGACATTTTGGTGTCTTGTGTTTCTGTGGCCGCTGTGTAACTCCGCCCCTTTTGTCTTGCAGGCCGGTGCCTTATCACCATTCGATATGATGGGAATGGTAAGTGTTTTACCTTCTAAATTGATCAGAGTCAGTCCCTAGAAGTCTTCACTGCCAGGGCCGGTTCACTCCATAGAGAAGCAGTCCAGACGCCTTTCCACACGTGCATTTTTTTAATGCGTTTTGACCCGTTGCAGTGCGTTTGTGACGCTTTTCGGTTCATTTTTTCCCCTCTTTTTCTTCAATATAAACAGGGACATGTGCGTTCCGGTGCATTTATGGTGCGTTTTACCGTGTTCCAGTACAGTCCTGTGCAGGAAAAATGCAGCTTGCACTACTTTTTTTTTTTTTTTTTTTTTTTTCTGCAACCGGAACGCACTGGAACAGCAAGCGCTGATGTGAACTATGACACTGACAAAAAAAAAAACTGAACCGCATGGAGTGTGAACTGGCCCTCAATAGGGACATGTGCGTTCCAGTGTGTTTTTGATGCATTTTGGTGCGTTTCGGTGCAATTGTGATGCATTTAACTGCGTTCCAGTACAGTTCTGTGCAGTGTGAACTGGCCCTTACAGCATTAAACAGCGTCATTCCCCTCCTTGCCTGCTACCTCTCATGGTGGTTCCTGGGCTCTTCCATTCCTCTAGGAAGCCCAGGCCCATGGTAATCAGCAGGGGGTGGGGAGGCTTCCCAAAAAGCAGATGGAGGAACATCCATTTCCTGATCTCCTCTGTGATGAACGAACCTGGAAGCAGCTAACTAAGCACCATCTGCGCTTGATTAGCTGCCTTGGAAGGCAGGGAAGAAATCATGGGTCTAATAGACCCGATGTTTCCATAAAGAGGACCTGTCACCAGTGCCTGGGAGCGTGCGGAACACCGATCGCTGTACTGGACCTCTGTGTGAGGTCCAAATCATGTTATCACTGATTGGCCAATCGGTGATCACATGAACAGTAGTAAGCAAGATGTCACTTCCTGACATCATTGCTTACTACGTGTGAAATCTGTGAATGATCACAGAGGTCACATGGTACAAGGCTATTCACAACAGCCTTGTATCATATGACCAATCACAGCTCACACAGTATTTCTCAATGGCTGCAAGAATGCAGCCACAGAGGAGAAATGATTGCTTTTACAGCCTTTATGGGTGTAAAAGCAATCAGTGTAAAAAAAAAAAAAAAACCCACAGGCAGTGAATGTGGGGGCCATTTATAAATGGCAACCCGCTTTGGCACTGCTCCCATCTGGCCGTTTGTGTACATTGTCCAGACGGGAAGTGGTTAAAGGACACATGACTTTAAAACTGCACCAAAAACGCTTCTCAGAGGCGTTTCTTAGGCGCTTTTCAGGTGTTTTCCATTGATTTCAATGGGAAGAGGCGTTTTTGTGGCATTTTTTCTTTTTTTAGCTCGCCAATCAAGCCCTAAAGTTGCTGCAAGCAGGAGTTTTTGCTCCGCAAGCGCAGCGCCTCACTGTGAAAACATACATAGATGTACATTCACATACACAGGGAAGTAGTTTTCTTGAGCTTTTCAGTCGCCTTTTTAAATGCAAAAACGCTTCAAAAACTCCTCCGTGTGAAAGCAGCCTCACATCAAGCCCGACTTTGAAATTGCGCGACTTACAGTGAAGTCGCACGATTACAAAGTGTGAGGACATGCCGATTTTACGTGCGATTTGCAAGACATCTAATACAGACGTCTATGCAAATCGCAGCAAAACAGTGCATGTACTACTCTAAAAAGAAAAATTATATATATATATATATATATATAATTTTTTTTATATATAATTTTTTTATATATATATATTATATTTTTTATATATATATATATATATATATATATATATATATATATTATATTTTTTATATATATATATATTATATTTTTTATATATATATATATTATATTTTTTATATATATATATATATATTATATTTTTATATATATATATATATATATATATATATATATATATATAATATTTTTTATATATATTATATATATATATATATATTATATTTTTTATATATATATATATATATTTTTATATATAATATTTTTATATATATATTATATTATATTATATTTTTTATATATATTATATTTTTATATATATAAATAAAACCGCTGTAATTGCGAACAATGGGGTGCAACTTGGCATGCGATTTGCCAGTCACATGGCATGCAAGTCGCACCCAGTGCAAGCGGGTTGTTTCCCTTTGACCTTTTGGAAGTTGAGCGGCTCCATCCTTCTGATATTAGTGGACCACAAAGCACTCTGGAGCCTGTTGATCCTTCTGTCGGTGGAGCAGAGACGGTTGGCTTGTAGTAGATCGGTTGGGATGATTTGCGGGTTTAAATATGGCAATTGCATAGCGATACTTCTAACTTTGTTCCTGTCTTTTTTTTAGGGGGGCGGATTCATGGACATGTTTGGATTGATGAACGATCTTATGGGAGGTGTGGTGAGTATGTATGGATCTTACGGCTTTTTGCTTTCCAATACTCCAGCGTCTGTAGAGTACGGTCCTTGCAGTCCAAGCTCTCACTTCTTCCTACAGCTCCCTCACATTCACTTAGGATGGAATTTCCGGTACACAGTTCATATAGATACCCCATATGGCATTACACCCATACTAGCTTCTTGGGTATCCTATTCCAGCCATGTTACGGAGTTGCTCCTCTTCGTGGCCAGTACATCTTCCACTCTTCTGAGAAGGCTTTCCACAAGATTTTGGAGGGTGTCCAATTTGTGTCCAATTGGCCAGAAGGACATTTTGTGAGGTTGGGTACTGATGTTAGATGAGAAGACCTGTGTAACGGAACCGAACACAGACTGCGCTTGGGTACTTCCATTAGAATATCGCTTCCCCGTTCGAACACCGACAACAGACCATACAAGACTAGATGACACCAGTCTTGAAGTAAACCAGGAAATAGACTAGTTTACTTTAACACAGATACAAGATATATACATTCAAGGGAACAACCCCCCCCCTCCTTGCATAATGACACAGGACGGGGCAATCTACATTTAGTAACAAGAAACACACCAAAAGACTGTCCCATTGGGAGGGAGGGCTGCTGGAGACAGTTTGCTCCCAAGCAAGACACACAATTGAACAATGGGATGCAACCACATGACACCAAACAATCCACAACCCCCACCTATCTCCTAGGCATGTCTACACAATATTATGACAGATCACCCTGTACCCCTAACAGGCACAGGGGGACTTACACATAAGGGGGATATGGGGAGCTGAGACAGGGGTCTCTTCATCTCTCCAAACTGAGCTGTGTTCCATGGGCCCCCCACCCAAAGTGACTCCCGTCACAACCGGGCTAGCAATCAACGTTGCAATTCTTTCCAGAGGTGTTCAGTTGGGTTGAGGTCAGGGCTCTGTGCAGGACACTCGAGTTTCTCCACACCAAACTAGTCATGCCATGTCTTAGGGAGCTGGCTTTGTGCGCAGGAGCACAGTCATGCTGGAAGAGAAAATGCCTTCTATCCAGACTCCAACCACAAGAATGGGCTCCATTATCTACATTATCTATGTGGATAGTAGTATTACCTGTATTCTTCACTGGGAACACCTGAGCTCCACCATTTGGAGGCCTGTTAATTCACCATTCGTATTGTATACGTGAACTGGTTAAAGTAATTGTAAACCTATATTTAAAAAGAAAATGATAAACAAGTCACACTTACCTGCTCTGTGCAATGGTTTTCAACAGAGTAACCCCGATCCTCCTCTTCTCAGGTCCTCCGCCAGTGCTCCTGTCCCCTCCTCCCTGTGGAGTACCCACCATAGTACGCTGCATGCTGTGAGGGCACTTGTGCAGGCTGGATCCTGAGCTGTGCTGTGTGTCCAATGACACACACAGCGTGGCCATGAGAGCCCATTCATTTGAATGGACTCCCGTGCCCGTGACATGCCGGGAAGAAGTCCCTGCACTACTCTGGAAAATGCAGCCGAGGTTCCCAGTACGGTTGCGTTTCCCAGTGTGGGCGGCGTGGCATTAGAACTAATGGCACCCACCCTCGGGTCCGTAATTCTCTGTGCGGGTGGTGCGGCTGCACGGATTTTCGTGCGGATCCGCAGCGTCACCACCCGCATAGATGTGAACCAGGGGTAACGGGCCTCCTGCATGCTTCCACCATGTATCAAGACCCACTTCTCCATCTGAGGGCCCAGGGAGCACTATTGCGGGTGGAGCAGAGAGAGGAGAGCAGACTCCTGCCTGTCAGGTTTTAGCAGTCAGCGGTTGCACTGCCACCTGATCACTTCCACAGGTCCTGGTATCGCCTCCCCGACAACCCCCCCCCGCTTGCGCTCCCACCATGTATCCGGGCCCATGGCGGGTATCCTGGGGAGCACTATGGCGGGTGGAGCAGAGAGAAGAGAGCAGACTCCTGCCTGTCAGGTGGAAGCAGTCGGCGGTTGCACTGCCACCTGATCACTTCAACAGGTCCTGGTATTGCCGTCCGCAGATAGCTGAATGCCGGCTTCAGTGCGGCCGGCTAGTTCTGGGAGGGCGTCATATGACGTCCTCCCAGAACACGTCCTCCCGCATGCCCCCGGGGGTGCGCATCCGGCGATCTCTGTGATCGCTGTGTTGTACGGACACAGCTGATCACGTGATGTGGTAAAAGGCCAATGGCAGCAGCCTTTTACCACGTGATCAGCCGTGTCCAATGACACAACAGATCACCGGGAAAATGCAGTTGCTGGTTATCGGCTGCACTTTCCTCACGCTGTCGCAGCATTAGAAAAGTACTGCCAATTGTCAGAGGCGGTATCGGCATCAGGGCACTGATGATCAGTGCCGTCAGTAAGTTCCTACCCTTCAGTGCCGCTTATCAGTTCCCATCATTGTTGCATATCAGTGCAGCATCATCAGTGCCGCCTAATCAGTTCCCATCATTGTTGCATATCCGTGCAGCATCATCAGGGCTGCCCATCAGTCCCGCCTATAAGTTCCCATCATTGTTGCATATCAGTGCTGCCTATAAGTTCCCATCATTGTTGCATATCAGTGCTGCCTATAAGTTCCCATCATTGTTGCATATCAGTGCAGCATCATCAGTGCCGCCTATCAGTTCCCATCATTGTTGCAAATCAGTGCAGCCTATAAGTTCCCATCATTGTTGCATATCAGTGCAGCATCGTCAGTGCCGCCTATCAGTTCCCATCATTGTTGCATATCAGTGCAGCATCATCGGTGCTGCTCATCAGTGCCGCCTAATCAGTTCCCATCATTGTTGCATATCAGTGCAGCATCATCAGGGCTGCCCATCAGTGCCGCCTAATCAGTTCCCATCATTGTTGCTTATCAGTGCAGCAGCATCAGTGCCGCCTATCAGTTCCCATCATTGTTGCATATCAGTGCCACCTATCAGTTCCCATCATTGTTGCATATCAGTGCAGCATCATCAGTGCTGCCCATCAGTGCCGCCTAATCAGTTCCCATCATTGTTGCATATCAGTGCAGCATCATCAGTGCCGCCTATCAGTTCCCATCATTGTTGCATATCAGTGCCTCATTAACGCACATCAGTGAAGGAGAAAAATTATCTGTTTGCAAAATTTTATAATAGAAACAAAGAAACTTCTTTTTTTTTTTTCAAAATTTTTGCAACTTTTTTTGTTTATAGCACAAAAAATAAAACCCCCAGCAGCAAGTACATACCACCAAAAGAAAGCTCTCTGTCACAAAAAAATTATAAAAATTTCATATGGGTACAGTGTTGCATGACCGCGCAATTGTCATTCAAAGTGTGATAGCGCTGAAAGCTGGCCTGGCCTGGGCTGGAAGGGGGTATAAGTGCCCGGTAGGCAAGTGGTCAAAAAAAAAAAACCCTTTTACCTTTACAACCACAGAGTTGCCACACTGCATACTCACCGCTCTGACACCACTGACTGTTCCGCGCTCGCAGTTCTGCAGCGTCTTGGGTTTCCTCGCTGCCTCCAGCTCACTCATTGGACTAGGACTGAGCACATTGGCGAGATTTGTTTCCAAGCGCTCCTTTTGCTTAAGCACTTTTCCTTTAAGCCTGCAATGCCTGAAACATGTTCTGATTTTCAGCAATGTACAGTACAGAGGAGCCTTTGATTTTACCGCCTGGATGTCTTATCTGTGATTTGCAGTTCCACTTCAGCTATGAAATCCTTTATCGGTTACTTGTCCCAATCTCCTTGTCTGTGCAGGGGATTATGGGAATGGTTCAGTGTAAAAAGAGATTTCAAACAAATGTACTAGTAATATTTAAAAATGCTTAAATAGACAAAATACTTAAAAAAAAAAAAAAAAAAAATGTTTTCCATGTAGTAGCTAAACTTGAAGCGGATAAAAAAATGCCATTTAATCCAGTAAATTTTCATTAGAGAATTTTAAGTAGCTGTAAACCCTATCTGGATGACATTTTATTTTTCTAATGCTCTGTGCATCATAAACATTTTTCATGGTTTTGTTCTTTTTATAAAATACTTTGTTTCCTTTGTTGCACCCCAGTGCTGCCAATGTCCTGCTTCCGGTCTGCCTACACAGCGAAGTCCGCTTGTCATTGCTCAGGGTGGGCTTCCTGATCCTGACAACAGTGGAACACGCCTGTGTAATGCGCATCGGCTCAGCAGATTTGTAGCCTTTCCTGGAAAGGCAAATGACAGGTGACAACGCAGTAGTGCAGGAACAGGGGGTTGTCACCCTATAACAGGGTGTACCTTAACAATGACCTTCATGGCAGAATCACCGGATTTTGCAGCATTGCAGATTTAAAAGTTACAGAAATTGCTTTTGAAATTACATTCACATGAGTGATATAAAAAATACTATATATATATATATATATATATATATTTGGTAGATAGATAATAAATATATATATATATATATATATATATATACACATTTTATATATATATATATATATATATATATATATATATATATATACACATTTTATATATATATATATATATATATATATATATATATATATACACATTATATATATATACATATATATATATATACACATTATATATATATATATATATATATATATATATATATATATATAATGTGTGTGTATATATATATATATATATATATATATACACATTATATATATATATATATATATATATATATATATATATATATATATAATGTGTGTGTATATATATATATATATATATATATATATATATATATATATATATATATATATATATATACACATTATATATATATATATATATATACACATTATATATATACACATTATATATATATATATATATATACACATTATATATATATATATTATATATATATATACACATTATATATATATATATATATATATATTATATATATATATATATATATATATATATACACATTATATATATATATATATATACACATTATATATATATATATATATATATATATATATATATATATATATATATATATATATATATACACATTATATATATATATATATATATATATATATATATATATATATATATATATATATATATATATATATATACACATTATATATATATATATACACATTATATATATATATATATATATATATATATACACATTATATATATATTATATATATATATAAATAAATATAGAGAGAGAGAGATATGGAGATAGATAGATAGATATATAGATATATATATCTATATCTCTATACACACACACACGTATGTGTGTGTATATATCCATATCGAGAGAGATACAGTCACACACACATACGTGTGTGTGTATAGATATATATATATATATATATGTCTATATATATCTATCTCTATACACATCTCTATACACACGTGTGTGTGTGTGTCTGTCTGTGTCTCTCTCTATCTATCTATCTATCTATCTATCTATCTATCTATCTATATATATGAGAGAGAGAGATTGATTTGGACACAGGCACAATTTTAGTTTTTTTCAGGTATTTACCAAAACGTATTCCAGCTCTAGTTCTATAATGGATATGGACTGAAAGTGCACACTCTCCGGTTTAATTTGAGGGTATGTACATCCAAATTGGAGGAAAGGTTCAGGAATTACAGCTCTTAAAGAGTAGCCATCTCCGCTTTTTCAAGGGACCAAAAGTAATTTGACAATTGAATCAAAAGCTGTTTCATGGCCAGGTGTGGGCTACTCCTTCGGTATTTCTTCCGCAATTAAGCAGGTAAAAGGTCTGGAGTTGATTCTAAGTGCGGTATTTGCATTTGGAATCTATTGCTGTGAACCTCCATCATGCGTTTGAAGGAGCCGCCCATGCAAGTGAAACAGGCCATTGTAAGGCTTCAAAAACTAAACAAATCCATCAGAGAGATCGCAGCAACATTAGGAGCGGCCAAATCAGCAGTTTGGTCCATTCTGAGGAAAGAAGAACGCACTGGTGAGCCCAGCAACATAAAAAGGCATGGACGTCCATGGAAGACAACAGTGGTGGATGATCGCAGGATCCTCTCGAAGGTAAAGAAAAACTCATTCACAACATCCAGACAAGTGAAGGACACTCTCCAGGAGGTGGGCGTATCATTGTCAGTCTACAATCAAGAGAAGACTTCACGAGAGCAAATACAGAGGGTTCACCACAAGGTGCAAATACAGAGGGTTCACCACAAGGTGCAAATACAGAGGGTTCACCACAAGGTGCAAATGCAGAGGGTTCACCACAAGGTGCAAATGCAGAGGGTTCACCACAAGGTGCAAATGCAGAGGGTTCACCACAAGGTGCAAACCATTCATAAACCTGAAGAATAGAAAAGCCAGATTAGACTTTGCCAAAGAGCATCTAAAAAAGCCAGACCAGTTCTGGAAAAGCATTCTTTGGACGGATGAAACTAAGATGAATCTGTACCAGAATGATGGGAAGAAAAAAGTGTAGAGAAGGCTTGGAACAGCTCATGATCCAAAGCACACAACGTCATCTGTAAAACATGGCGGAGGCAGGGTGATGGCATGGGCGGAGGCAGGGTGATGGCATGGGCGGAGGCAGGGTGATGGCATGGGCGGAGGCAGGGTGATGGCTTGGGCGGAGACAGGGTGATGGCATGGGCATGCATTATTTCCAGTGGCACTGGGTCATTGGTGTTTATTGATGATGTGACAGAAGACAGAAGCAGCCGGATGAATTCTGCAGTGTTTACAGATATACTGTCAGCCCAGATTCAGCCAAATGCAGCAAAGGTGATTGGACGGCGCTTCACAGTACAGATGGACAATGATCCAAAACACACTGCAAAAGCAACCCAGGAGCTTTTGAAGGAAAATAAGTGGAATATTCTGCAATGGCTGAGTCAGTCACCTGATCTCAACCCAACTGAGCATGCATTTCACTTGCTGAAGGCAAAACTAAAGGCAGAAAGACCCACAAAGAACAACTGAAGACAGCTGCAGTTAGAGCCTAGCAAAGCATCAGAAAGGAGGAAACCCAGTCTTTGGTAATGTCCATGGGTTCAGGCAGTCATTGCCAGTAAAGGAATCTCAACAAAATATTAAAATTGAACATTTTATTTATGATTATATTAATTTGTCCAATTACATTGGAGCCCCTGAAAATGGAGGGACTGTGTATACAAATGGTTGCAGTTCCTAAAATTTGTACTTGATATTTATGTTCAATCCCTTGAATTAAAGCTGAAAGTCTGCACTTCAAATTCATTTGGATTGTTTCATTGTAATTTATTCTGGTGGCATACAGAGCCAAAAGTATGAAAATTTGCCAAATATATATGGACCTAACTGGTGTATATGTATATACTGTATGTGTGTGTATGTGTATATATATACACACACACACACACACACACACACACACACACACACACACACACACACACACACACACACACACACACACACACACACACACACACACACACACACACACACACACACACACACACACACACACACACACACACACACACACACACACACACACGGAGCTATTATAAATTGATCCTTCTGATACATGATCTGTAAATATATTGATCAGTATTTATTGTTGTTCACCAACAGGAGCAACTCTCCAATGCGTCAAACTGTCAGACATTCTCTTCTTCCACGGTCATATCCTACTCCAATATGGCGGGCAGTGGCGCCCCTAAAGTATATCAGGAGACATCACAGACCTGCACTGCTCCTGGCGGGGTGAGTAGTTCCCTAATCTTATATCAAGACTCTATCTTGTGTCTAGACCAGGGGTTAGGCAACCTGAGAGCCGCAGGACTACAAGTTCCATCATGCCTCTGCAAGTCATAGCTGTAACTGTCAGTTTTGTAATCTTTGCAATGTCTCATGGGAAATGTAGTTCCACAACAGCTATAGAGCCGCAGGTTGCCTACCCCTGGTCTACACCAACCTCAAAGTTTAGTAACCCATAGAAACCGATAGGAATCCTCTTTCCCTGATGCGACTTGTATACCCTGGAATCTCCATGGATGCTATGGGTTACAGGACTTTGCAGATCAGCGTTCCAGTTTGTGTAAGCTGATCTTTTTTTCTTTTTTTTTTTTTTGCCTCCCAGATTCGCGAGACAAGACGCACAATGCGAGATTCAGACAGCGGGATGGAACAGATGAGCATCGGTCATCATATTGGAGAGCGGGCGCATATCATGCAGCGCTCTCGCAACCGTCGCACGGGAGACCGCGAGGAGAGACAGGAATATTTTAACATGGATGAAAGTAAGCTGTCTGCTTGGGAGGATCTGGAGATGAAAACCTAATTGGCTGCCCCTACTGAGCTGGACCAGCGGCGTCCTGGTCATACAGCAGGAGTGGCTTGCCTATTGGGGCTCCGTCCTGGTCATACAGCAGGAGTGGCTTGCCTATTGGGGCTCCGTCCTGGTCATACAGCAGGGGTGGCTTGCCTATTGGGGCTCCGTCCTGGTCATACAGCAGGGGTGGCTTGCCTATTGGGGCTCCGTCCTGGTCATACAGCAGGAGTGGCTTGCCTATTGGGGCTCCGCCCTGGTCATACAGCAGGAGTGGCTTTCCTATTGGGGCTCCGCCCTGGTCATACAGCAGTAGCGGCTTGCCTATTGGGGCTCCGTCCTGGTCATAGAGCAGGAGTGGCTTGCCTATTGGGGCTCCGTCCTGGTCATACAGCAGGAGTGGCTTGCCTATTGGGGCTCCGTCCTGGTCATACAGCAGGAGTGGCTAGCCTATTGGGGCTCCGTCCTGGTCATACAGCAGGAGCGGCTTGCCTATTGGGGCTCCGTCCTGGTCATACAGCAGGAGCGGCTTGCCTATTGGGGCTCCGTCCTGGTCATACAGCAGGAGTGGCTTGCCTATTGGGGCTCCGTCCTGGTCATACAGCAGGAGCGGCTTGCCTATTGGGGCTCCGTCCTGGTCATACAGCAGGGGCGGCTTGCCTATTGGGGCTCCGTCCTGGTCATACAGCAGGGGTGGCTTGCCTATTGGGGCTCCGTCCTGGTCATACAGCAGGAGTGGCTTGCCTATTGGGGCTCCGTCCTGGTCATACAGCAGGAGTGGCTTGCCTATTGGGGCTCCGTCCTGGTCATACAGCAGGAGCGGCTTGCCTATTGGGGCTCCGTCCTGGTCATACAGCAGGAGCGGCTTGCCTATTGGGGCTCCGTCCTGGTCATACAGCAGGAGTGGCTTGCCTATTGGGGCTCCAATGTCAACATAGTCCTCAGCAAAAATTATGGAAACTTCTATCCACGGTCAGGCTGTAGAGATGGTGCTGTTCATGTGGCCTAAGCTGAGATCACAGGACGCTGTCCATTCACAGTAAAGTGACAGTGTGTGCTGATAGCTCACCCCCAGCAGGTCATTCTCGCCAGTCCCAGCTCTTTGCTGTCTCCCTGCTTCATTGGAGCCATTGCTCTAATGACGCTCCCGCTTTGTATGGGCAGCACAGTGGCTAAATGGTTAACACTCCCACTTGGCAGTACTAGGGTCGTTGGTTTGAATCCCAACCACGGCACCACCTGCCTGGAGTTTGCATGTTCTCCCTGTGCCTGTGTTCAGGCCTGAGCAACCATTCA